>NC_135332.1:174171333-174481359 GCF_023851605.1 Tamandua tetradactyla
TTTTTATTTCTTCTCAAATATACAATTCAGTAATGCTAGTTACAGTCATAAAGTTGTGCCTCCATCACCATCATCCAATGCCAAAATTTTTCTATCACCCCAAAGAGAAACCTGATACCAAGGTTTAAGCTTGGCTCCCCATTCCCCTCCCCCACCCAGCACCTGATAACCAGTAATCTAGTTTTGACTATGAATTTGCATATTCTGCTTATCATATAAGTGAGATCATACAAAATTTGTCCTTTTCGTTCTGGCTTATTTCACTCAACATGATGTCTTCAAGGTTCATCCATGTTGCTGCATGCATCAGAAGTTCATTCCTTTTCATGGCCGAGTAATATTCCATTGCATGGATATACCACATTGGCTATCCATTTATCTGCTGATGGACACTTGGGTTGCTTCCATCTTTTGGCTATTGTGAATAATGCTACTATAAATATTGGTAAGCAAATATTTGTTGAGTCCCTGTTTTCAGTTCTTTTAGCTATGTTCCTACAAGTAGGACGGTCAGGTCATAATTCTATACTTAACTTTTTGAGGAACCATCCTGTTGTTTTCCACAGTAGCTATGCCATTTTACATTCCTACCAAACATGAATGAGTGTTATTATTTCTCTACCTCCTCTCCAACATTTGTAGTTTTCCGTTTTTTAAATAGTAGCCACTCTAGTGGGTATCTTGTGGTTTTGCTTTGTGTTTCCCTAATGGCTAATGAAGTTGAGGATCTTTTCATGTATTTATTGATCACTTGTATATTTTCTTTAGAGAAATGTCTATTCAAATCTTCTTCCCATTTTTTAACAGGGTTGTTTGACTTTTTGTTGAGTTGTAGGAGTTCTTTATGTTCTGAATACAAAACACTTCAGCTGTGTGACTTTGAGAAGGTTGTTCAAGCTCTCTGTGGTAGGCAGAATAAAGGCCCCCCCGCCAAGATGTCCAGGTCCTTATCTCTGGAAGCTGTGACAAGTCATCTTATGTGGCAAAAGGGACTCTGCAGATGTGATTAAGGATAGGATCTCAAGATGGGGAAATTATCCTGGATTATGTTGTCAGGCCCAATGTCATCTAAGGAGCACTAGAGGCAGAGAAAGGAAATGTGATGAAGTACCCAGAGGTGGAGTGATGGACTCTGAAGATGGAAGAAGGGGCCACAAGCCAAGGAATGCAGGTGGTTGCTAAAAGTTGGAAAAGACAAGGAAACGGATTTTCCACTGAAACCTCCACAAAGAACACAACTCTGGAAACCTTGATTTTAGACTTCTGCCTCCAGAACTGTAAGATACTACATTTGTGTTGTTTTAAGCCACTAAATTTGTGGCCATTTGTTACAGCAGCCACAGGAAACTAATATACTTTCTATGCTCCCAGGAGCCTCATCTGTAATGTGGAGATAATAACAGAGCCTACTTCATGGAGTTGCTTTGAAGCTTACGTTAAGTTAGTTCAAATGTTGAAAAGAGTGCCTGGCAAATAAATAGTAAGAGTTTAATGAAATCTTGGATAAGTCTCTTGACCTCCATGGGGCTCAGACGCCATGTCTTCAGAGACACCCAGGATCAGGAAAGGGCTCCCCCGGAGTTGTGAATGTTTTCAGGCGGTTCAGCGGTCTCTGATCTCTCTGGACCAGGAAGTTCCTCTGCAGCCCTCCTCTTTGGCAGCTGCCTGAAGCCCTTATCAGATGAGCTTGGAAGATGCCAGAACAGGCATCTTTCTGCAGCCCGGTGGGGAGGAGAGCATCCTATGAAGCTCTGACCCAGCTTCACCTGGACATCAGAGGGGAAGTCAAGTGGGGCTCATTGGAATTGAGACAGAGTCCCTCCTGCCCTCCCCTCACCCCACACTTTCCTGCAGTGATTCATTCCAGGAGAGCAGCCGGGAAATCCACAGAGGCCACCTACCCTGCAGAAGGCAGGGCAAGGCGAAGAATCGTCCCGTCCTATAGGAGCATGATATACCATGTTCAAAGTTTACACACATACACACACGCATGCACACACACACACCAACACGCATGCACACACGTGCCCGACAGCACTAGGATACAGGTATAGCCGTGTAATCTCTGTTTCTCAGATGAGGAAACTAAAACTCAGAGGGGAAGCCCAGTTGGCCAGGAGCCCAGCAGGGACCAGAACCCGCCCCCCAGCTCCCCCCGTCTGCGGTCAGCTGTGGCGGGGGTGGGCAGTGATCACAAGCGGTCCTCCACCTGCTCCCGCTGCCATGCACAGCCCCTCCCTCCTTCTGTCTCCCCCTTCTAACTGGACACAGGGACAAACAGGATCCTATTTCTAAAAATGCCAACTTGATTAGATTTTGAGGGCAGGACTAATTGGTTTTTCGAATGCCCTCTGCCAGGCCCCTGGGAAAGATGAGTACTTGCAATTCTTGTGAGATTTTGATGGAACGGCTCAGGATTCTTGTGGGCCCCTTACTGGAGCGTGCTCACTGCCCGGGGCGGGGGGGCTTTGGGAGTGCAACCCTAGGCTGTGCCTCGTAGGGGCTGGAACTTGCTGGAGGAGACACTAAGGTGCAGATGGGGCTTGTGGAGGAGCCGGCCCCTGCCCTGCTCAGTGATGAGCATCAGCCAGGCACGCGTCCTGCTGGCCTCCCTGGATTCTGGGTGGAGACCAGGCCAGGCCCCAGCCCACTTCCATCTAAGCCCTTCTTGCCTTATCAGCCATACTTGCTTCATTTTTTAAAAACTGTAAAAATGTGAATATCTGTAAAGGACACCCCGCGATCACCCACGTCAGAGCCACGTGGGCGGATCTCCTAAAAATGCAGCACCTCGGGCCCCACCCCGCTGCCTCACAGTCTCTGCAGGCTCTGCATTTTTCATGCTCAGGCTTGAGGCCCATGTTTAGGAGAGGGCAAAGCAAAGGCTCTGAGACTGGACAGAGCATGAGGGATTCACGTGGCAGAGCCTCAGGGGAGCCGTGGGCTGCTGCTCAGGGTGGGCTGTTGGGGGCACCCCTGCTCTCACCTAGACTTTGGGGATCTTGGGGGAGGGGCGGGGGCCTGGCCAAGCCTGGGTGAGTCGGAGCCGCTGGAGTCCTGCCTCCAAGGAGGATTCCCTGAGTCAGGGTGATGCGTCCCGATACCAGCATTTAGCAACCTGACACAGGAAAGGACTGATTTACAGTAAAGGGCCCGAGGGCGAACGGAGGAGGAACTTCTAGAATGGTTTCATTTTCATTATTCAATGCCTAGACCGCTTCTGCAGGGTGTCCGCAACCCCAGCAGCCCTGCCCACTAAAGGAAGCCACTGCAGTAGCCCCTGACCCCGCGCTCCAGGGTTTGAACACCCTGCCCCTCTCCCAGGCCACTGACTCCGAAGCCAAGCGGCCCCGAGGGTGTCCCCAGCAGGGGGCTTCCCAGAGCAGTCCAGGCCCAGAGGCGCCAGGGCACGCAGCCAGCGGCTCCCCCTCGGGGGCTGCGAGGGGGCGGCAGTGTGACTGTTGGCCCAAGAGGGTGAGAAACACTTGCTTTTCTCTAACATTAATAAAAGCAAAAGCAGTGATTTTTAGCCCTTTCTTCCTCCCCACTCCCCTAGGAAGTAGCAGTTTTGAGTTTCCTCTACTAAAAGCGACCACGAGCAATGAAAAATGCTCTGGAGGTGGGAGCTGGGGGAGCTGTGCCAGGGACAGTAGGGAAAGGAAAGGGATTATCATTTATTGAACACCTAATACTCAACAGACCAAGTTTAAATCTTAAATTTTACTTTTAAGTATTTTTCAAAGTAGAATGTGCACATAGTTTACGAATTATATGGGAGGGCCTGTGCTACAAGGCTCCAAGTTTTCTGTTCTCTGTACATCTTGCAAGGGCTGTGGTGACAGCCACATCTCACTGACAAACAATCTGAAGGCTCAGAGAGGTTACATAACTTGCCCATGTTCACACAGCTTCAAGGGGGAGACTGGCATTGGAACTATAGGTCCATGAGAACCTGAAGTCAGGCCTGTGCTTAGTTTAGCTTGAACAAGAGAATTACAGGAGAAAGCCAAAGGCCATCTCAGGTACTTAACTTGCTTGGCCTTTAGAGGCTTTGGAGTTTGTATTCCTAAAAGTCTGTCTCCTTGAAGAGGTAAGGAAGTCACATCCAAATGTGTGAAGTAAAAGACACCCACATAATGGGAGAAAATTTGTGCAAATCTGTTATATATCTAATAAGGGACTTAGATCTAGAATACATAAATTACTAGTACAGCTCAACAAAGAAAGACAAACAACGGGCAAAGGACCTGAACAGACATTTCTCAAAAAAAGATATTCAAGTGGCCAATAAGCACGTGAAAATATATTTACCATTATTTGTCATGCGGGAAACACAAATCAAAACCACAGCGGATACCCGTTCACACCCGCCAGGACGCCATCCTCGAGAAGACAGCTATAACAAGGGGTATCAAGAAATCAGACCCTCACACTTCTGCTGGGAAGCAAAATGGTGCAGCGGCTTTGGAAAAGTAGTCAACAGTTCCTCAAAAAATTCCTAAACACAGAAATACCACGTGGGCCAGCAATTCTACCGCAATAGGCTCTGCTCCACGCGGAATCCAAGAACATGAAGATGTGCGTCCACACAAGACCTGCACCCACATGTCCACAGCAGCATTACCCATGTTAGCCAGGAAGGAGGAAGAACCCAAATATCCACCAATGGAGGAATGGTAAATAAAATGTGCTATAGCCACACAATGGAGTATTATTCCACAATCAAAAGAAATGAAGTATGGAAAGAAGCTGTGTACTGTGCAAAGGACCACAGACTGTGTGATTCCATTTATACGAAATGTACAAAAATAGGTAAATCTATAGAAACAGTAAATAGATCACTAGTTGCCAAGGGCTGGGGGTGAGGTGGGTGGGATGGTGGGAAATGGGGAGTGGCTGCTAAAGGATTCAGGGTTTCTTTTAGGGATGATGAAATGTTCTAGAATTGACTGTGGTGATGACTGCACAACTCTGTGATTATACTAACCCCCCCTGAAATGTAGACTTCAAATGGATGAATTGCATGGTATATGAGTAAAAGTACAGGGGAAGTGGAGATGTTGGTGAGAAATAGTGGGGGGCTAAGCTGGAGCTAGGTCCAAAGGGGCTAACCTCTGCCAGCCCTTTGTCTCACCTCTGCATCTCAGCACACTTTACTTAAAAACACCTGCTGAAGTATGATCGGTGGTGCATGGGAGCAGCTTCCGTCTGGTTTGCAAGAACGGATTGTGCACCTTTCTTCCGACGTCCTCATTCAGTGATGTCACACTGGGTGCTTGTAACCAGCCACGGTAGAGGTATTTACACTACAGGAACTGGCGAATGCTACCAAGAAGGTTTTTTGTTTTTGAGGGCTGATCACTAAACCTTTACCAGTATGCCACTGAGAATTACATACAGAAAAGTGCTTGATGAATTTTCACAATGTCTGTACCCCAAAAAGCCCCACCTCTGGGATCCCCCCCTTTTTTTTCAATATTTTTATTGATAAAACAACATATAAACACAAACATTCCCTTTTTTTTTTCTTACGTGGGCAGGCACCGGGAAACGAACCCGGGTCCTCTGGCATGGCAGGCTAGTGTTCTTGCCGGCTGAGCCACCGTGGCCCGCCCACAAACATTCTTAACACACAAAAATTCCATACATGGTGTACAGTAAATGGCTCACAATATCATCACATAGTAGTATATCCATCACCATAATTTTTTAGAACATTTGCATCATTCCAGAAAAAAATAAAAAGAAAAAACTCATACACATACCCCTCACCCCTCCCTCTCATTGACCACTAGTATTTCCATCTACACAATATATTTTAAGCTTTGTCCTCCCTATTATTTATTTTCATCCACTTTTTTAAAAACTTTTTTATTGTATAGTATAACATATATACAAAGCAAAGAAAAAAGCAATAATTTTCTAAGCACTCTTCAACAAGTAGTTACAGGACAGATCCCAGGGTCTGTCATGGGCTACTATTCGATCCTCTCAGATTTTTTTCCTTCTAGCTGCTCCAGAATATAGGAGGCTAGAATGCCTAAATATTTTTTATCATCAAAATTGACTTTTTTCATTCTTTTTTTGTGAAAAGATATATATATATATATATACAAAAAAGCAATAAATTTAAAAGCACAGCCCCACAATTAGTTGTAGAACATATTTCAGAGTTTGACATGGGTTACCATTCCACAATTTAAGATTTTACTTTGAGCTGCTCTAAGATATTAGAGACTAAGAGATATCAATTTAATGATTCAGCATTCATATTCATTTGTTTTGTATTTTCTTCAATCAATTGTAGTTTTTATTAGTTTTTTTCTCTAAAAACTTTTTATTATAATTTCAGACATATAAAAGTATAGACATTTCAAATATATGAGAGTGGTTCAAATGGGAAATTTTACAAAGTATACATGTTACTACAATTATAAAAGTATAGCGAATAATAGACTGAATTCCATATACCCATCACTCACCATTTACTCAGCATGAATGATTATCAACTCATGGCTAATCCTTTTTCTTTCGCATGGGCAGGGCAGGCATTGGGAAGCGAACCTGGGTCTCCGGCACAGCAGATGAAAACTCTGCCTGCTGAGACACTGTGGCCTGCCCTCAATCCTTTCTCTTAATCCATATCTGCACTTAACGTTCTTTACCTCACATTTTATTATTCCACCCACTAGTCAATCTTTTTTTTTAAATTTAATTTATTTTGTATTATCAAACCAAAACAACATACAAACATGAATATTCTTAACATACAAACATTCCGTGTGTGGTGTACAATGGCTCACAATATCATCACGTAGTAGTGTATTCATCACCATGATCATTTTTTAGAACATTTGCATCACTCCAGGAAAAGAAATAAAAAGAAAAAAGAGAAAACTCACACATACTATACCCCTTACCCCTCCCTCTCATTGACCACTAGTATTTTCCTCTACTCAATAGATTTTAATCTCTGCTCCTCCTATTTTTTTCTATACCCCTTACCACTCCCTTTCATTGTTCACTAGTATTTCAGGCCACTCAATTTATTTTAACATTTGTTGCCCCTATTATTTATATTTAATCCGTATTTTTTACTCATCTGTCAATATCGTAGATAAAAGGAGCATCAGACATAAGGTTTTCATAATCACACAGTCACATTGCGAAAGCTGTATCATTATACAATCATCTTCAAGAAACATGGCTACTGGAACCCAGCTCTACAGTTTCAGGTACTTCCTTCTAGTCTCTCTAATACACCTTAAACTAAAAAGGGGTTTATCCACATTTTTTACTCATCTTTTCATACCCTGGATATAAGGAGTTTGAATCTTTTCACTTTTCTCCCCATTCCCCTAAGAGGACCCTGCCAATACTTCTTTATACACTGCCCAAATCAGTCTGGGATTTATCAGGGAATCACACTAACCTGAACAAACCAACAGAATCTCATGCCCTATTCAAGATTCCCTGAACTTATGGTGTTCAGCTAAACTGACCATACAAGTTAAATGAGGAAATGCACTATCGTGTACCTTTGGAACCACTATTCTAGCCTGCAACCTCATAGATTACCTGTTTTTGTACATTAACTAGCACCCAAAAGTTAAATCTTTAGAGTCTGGCTTCTTGTACGTAACATATGTCTGGGAGATCATGCATATTGTCACCTATGGCTGTAGAGTGTTTGTTCTCACTGCTATACACACTGTGTTTATTTATCCATTCTGCTGCTGATGGTATTTAGGTAGTTCACAGGTTTTTGCTGCTATAAAGAATCTGGCAGTGGCTCTTGTAGTAAATGGCTTTTGGGCAACAAATGAACATATTTCAACCTGGGGGTCATTGGCTTGCAGGGCACACACACATTTAGCTTTAGTAGATTCTTAGCAAATGCTGAGTGAGTTCCTCTTCTCTGCCTCCTGCCCACTGCAGTAACTTCCTCTCTCCTTGCAAGCCAGCAGCCTGGGAGTGGAAAAAGAAGTTCTGCAGTGCATCCTGGCACCTTCCATTTTGGTACAGGCTAGACTGGGCCTTGGCTGCGGGTGGAAACCGAGTCCAGGGTAGAAGGGGAACCCTGGGTGCACTCATGGTCCTCAGCTCACTTTAGGTGTGAAGGTCATAAAAAAGAGCACTGAATAGGGATGTAGATGGCTGGTCACCTGAGGCCAAGTGGGCCCAGAGGCCTGGTGTGTTTGAGTTTCAGAAGTGGTCACAGCCTAGCAGGAACTGTGCACATTTAGACAATATATTCTTGTGAATCTTTGCTCTGCAGCTCAATGCCCAATAAAAAAAGGTCCATTGTTATGTCAGCCTGGGTCAGCCTTACGCAGTATGAGGGTGGAGCAATTGTGGATCTGAAGCTCCCCAGTTGTTGACCCTGTCGGACTGGGGAGCAGCTAAGATGACCCCCCATTTTTCAACAGCAGGTTCTTGTTTAGCTGTCTTCATTAGAACGTTTCAGATGCTTACCCACTCAAGGAATACTTAGTGATCACCAACTGTAAGTTAAGCTCTGAGCTGGGTATGTGGATCTAATTTTTCAGTGGCTGCTGGGGAAAGCATGGGAGCTCAAAGCACCAGTCAGGCTGTGCTCTCAATCTTGGTTTTCATCTTATGAAACTTATTCCTGCAAAGGACAGGCTAAACCTACTTAAAATTAGGCCTGAGAGTCACCCCCAGAGAACCTCTTTTGTTGCTCAGATGTGGCCCCTCTCTCTAAGCCAACTCAGCAGGTGGACTCACTGCCCTCCTTCCTACATGGGACATGACTTGCAGGGGTGTAAATCTCCCTTGCAACATGGGACAGGACAGCTGGGATGAACAGGGAGCAGGCATCAAGGGATTGAGAAAGACTTCTTGACGAAAACGGGAAGAAGAGAAAGGAGACAAAAAGTTTCAGTGGCTGAGAGATTTCAAACCGAGTCGAGAGGTTATCCTGGAGGTTATTCTTATGCATTATATAGATATTCTTTTTTAGTTTATGGTGTACTGGAGTGGCTAGAGGGAAGTATGTGAAACTGTTGAGCTGTGCTGCAGTAGCCTAGATCCTTGAAGAAAATCATATGATGATGTAACGTTTACAAAGTGACCATGTGTTTGTGAAAATCTTGTGTCTGATGCTCCTTATATCTAGGATATGGAAAGATGAGTAAAAAAAGTGGATTAAAAAAATAATGGAGGGAAAAGAGTAAAATAAATTGGGTAGATGGAAACACTAGTGTTCAGTGAGAAGGAGGGATAAGGTATGTATGAGTTTTTACTTTATTCTTTTTCTTTTTCTGGGGTGATGCAAATGTTCTAAAAAATGATCATGGTGATGAATACACAACGATGTGATTATATTGTGAGCCACTGATTGTACACCATGTATAAAATTTATGTGTGTGAAGATTTCTCAGTAAAAAAGAATAAACTGTATAAAAAATTTAAAAAAAGAACAATATTTAACTGTGCACACACAAAAGTCTTCGTGTTCCTTAAATAATTCTGGGATACAAAATTCATTTTTTGTGTGTTGAGAAAATATCTAAGTTTAATAACCCTGAATAAACTATTCTGCTAAAGAAAAAAAGAAGCACTGGTCAGTCTTGTGGGGTGGGTGCTGAGAGTTACTGCATTGTGCTACTGTGCCCAAGGCATGAAGCTAAGCACTTTACCTGCTCCACCCCATTAACTGTTTCCTTTAATTCTCACCAAAATTCTATGATGTGGAGAAGAAGAAACTGAGGCTGGGAGCGATTAAGGCTCAGTTCCCAATGTTTATCTGATTCCAAATCCCAAGCTCTTAACCTCCCTGGACCCTGTGCCTGGGGGCTGAGGCTAGCCACAGTGGGCCGTAAAGTTGCTGACTCTAAGGAAGGTGCCGGGCCCTGCATCCCACTCACACGGGACCAGGGAATCCAGTTGCTGCTGGCAAAGTGCACTTCCAGCTTCTCGGGCTTCAGGTGCAGGTGGTCCTGGGGGCTCCAGCCCCAGGCTGAGTGCACACCTGAGGAAACGTGAGCTGAGGGTGCTTACGGGGCCAGCCTAGTCCCCCACTCAGCGGCCACTTGGCCCCATCTGTCCAACACCTTGGCTGAGCAAGAGACAGCAGCAGGGTGAGAACCGGCTCTGCTGGGCTCCAATTCTGGGTCTCCTCCAGGGCCTTGCATGCAGCAGATCATGGCTGTTTTCTGTCTGTGCCGAGTGCACGGATGAGGGGTGGCTCCAGGTTGAAAGGCTGCTGTGTGGAGGTGTGGGACTCAGGCGAGCCCCCTTTGGCATCAATCCCTGATCCTGAGGGGCTGAGCTGTGGTCCAGGCACCCCTGGGGGCTGTCAAATGCAGCCTTAGTGACTCAGCAGCTCCAGGGACAGGGCCTAGGAGCTTGATTTTAATACTGAGCACCTCAGCTGGGGTGGCCAAAATCTGAAAACCTGGACAAATGTCTTTTCAGGCCCGCAGGGAGACCGCGCTTTTGCTGTCTCCTGTCCTCCTATCTGCTTGGGACCATAAAGCGAAGTTTTAAATTCTATCCACACAAATATGAAATACCAAGGTTTTCCTGGTGGTTTTACAGACTCAGAGTTTTGGCCTTCTAAGCTTCTGACTAGGGTTTGCGCTGTGGTTAAGAGTTTTGCAAAACAGCCGTGCTTATCTGAGCTTTAATTCCTGTTTTTAGGAGCCTAAGGCTTTTAGCATTTGCACAGGGAGCAGCTGTGCTCACTGATTACCACCCATCCCCACCCCGGCCCCAGGCGGACCACTTTCTTCTCAGTCTGTGACACCCACAGATCCCAGGACACCCTTTGGGCCAGCTCTACCTCTGGCTGCCTACTGCAGAGCAGCTACCCGAGAGATACTCATTGTTGGACCCTTTTGGCAAAGCAGGCCACTTCCGAGCTGGAAATGTTATTTCATGGTTCAGGCTTCCCTGACTGGCTGACCTGCTTGTGGAGGGTGGGGAAAGCCAGCTCTGACCCAGTTTTCCTTCAGACAGGCACCAGGGACACGGGAGCAGCAGAGGTGACCCAGGCCATGGTCAGGGGCAGCAGCACGGACCAATGCCAGGAGTCGGGTCCTGCCTCCAGCCCTTCACAAGTGATTTGATCTCTGGCAAGTTATGACTTAACCTCTCTACATCAGTCCCCTAATCAGCAAAATAGGGAAACTAGTAGCTTCCTCTTCATGCGGTTGCTGAGGTAAATACGGTAATTCTAATCAAGCACTTGGCACGGACCTAGCTCACGTGAAGCCCTCAATGAGGATTAGCTGTTAATATTAGCTTCCCGTGAAGGTAGGGGCTGTACCTGTTAGCGTGGCCCACAGATCACATCATGGGCAGACGTGCTGTCTCCAATGTTTAAGGCCCAAGTAAATGATTTAGTTGGCTTCACCCTCAGCCCTACTGAGCCTAGGTCCTCACTTACCTCCTTACACAGTTTAAATTCTAGGGTCTGTTGTTATAATCCTGCCATTGGATTACACCATCACCTCCCCTGCCCTCTGTCCCACTACTGCATTCAATGGGGCAGAACCACGAGCTTGACCACACTGTATATGCCCCTCAACCCGAGTATCCCTGAGCAGCTGGGCATGGCTGGGAAATACAACAGTCGGCTGATGGAGTCCTCTTCCCATTTAAGACCATGGATCCCTGGTGCGTGAAAAGCACTGCCTACAAATGTACCACATCTCCCTACTCTTCCGTTCAATGATTTTACACCCTTTTCTTCTGATCTTCTTCTCACTTGGCTGCAGGCCTTGTTCCCTTATTGCATGGAGAAGACAGACAAGTATTCAGAAGACAAAACTCTTACCTTCCCAACACTACACCCCCATCTGCCTCTGAGCCCACTGGGGCTTTTCCTTTTCAAGTCACTGTAGCAAACTATCCATGCACCTGTATAGAGCAACCCTTTCTCAGGTGCACTGACACCCCCTCCCCACTTTGCTCTGGAATTCTCCTTTCTCTTGTATCATTCCCAACAGACAGCCACTCCTATGTTTAAAAAGCTTTCCTATGACTGCATTTCTCTCCAGCTACTGCTGTTTTACTTTATAGCTGAAGTGCCCCCAAAGCTGATTATCTCACCATCTTTCTTCCTCTGAAATTTCTCTTGACATGCCAGATGGGCTTTCTTTGTCCACTTACCAGCTGCAACCACACTTGTCAAGGCCACTAACAACGTCTAAGTTGCCACATCTGGTGGTCAGGTCTAAATCCTCATCTCACTCAACTGCTCATCAGCTTTGCCACAATAGTTCATGCACTTCTGGAAACACTTGCTTCTCCTTGACCACTGTCTTCCTTTCCTCTCCCATCACTGCCCTCTCTTTCCAGGCTTATCTTATTCACTGGATACCCTCCTTTTCCTGATGTCCATGTCTCCCCAGGGTTCTCCATGTTTATATCTTCTCCCTCCACACTCCCTTCTGAAGGGATCTCTGCCAGTGCAGAGATCATGGTCTTAAGAGACTGTGGAAGGCAAATTCCCAACTCCAAGCTCAAATGCCCACCTGTAGACTGGACATTTCCACTCTGACGTCTAATAGGTATTTTAAATATAACAACATGTTTAAAACTGAAATCAACAACCACTGCCAACTTGAGCCTTCTTGAGTGTTATCCAACACAGCAGATGGCAACTTTCCCTTTCTGCTAGCCAAGCCTGAATCCTGAGATTCATTCTTAATGCTTCTTCCCCCCCCCCCCCCCACGACATCCAGGATATTAGCAGAGCTGGCCACTTCTACTTCAGTATCTATTCAGACCCTGACCAGTTCTCACCAGCTCCATCCGGACCAAGTCTTTGCCTCCCCTTGCCTGGATCACTGCAACAGCCTCCCAACAGGTCTCCCTGTTTCTGTGCTTAGGACATGCGATTTCCAAGACTCAGTTGTTGATTGGATACAGGGATGAGTGACAATCATGGTTCTGGCTTGGGTCTGGGTGGATGGTGGCATCTTTAACTAGAAAGGCTGGGGGAAGGGTGTGCTATGGGTAAGCACTGTGAAATTAATGAAAGGTGCTGGGGCTGGGTGTGAGCAGCACCGAAGTGGGACCTTCAGCCATGGAGGAGGGGAGATCACCTGGAAAGGGATACACACACAGAAACGACAGCAGCTCAGTGGGTCAGAGATGGAGCCCTGGTAACAGAAGTTGACAATTTTCTGTTTGGATCAAGGCTAAATACTGCCCTGCAGTTTGAGAGGTCCTGGACAGACCCAGGCTCCTAAGGGGTTGAAAGAGGTTCACCCCCTCCCTCCCGACCCAAAGAAAGGACAGAGGACTGAAAGTACAGAAAGGGTGTGCTGGAGTTGCTCAAAGGACCTTATGCAGAGAGTGCAGACTGAGCCCCCAGTTCCAGCAGGGGTGCTTTCTATAGAGACAGTTCTGTAAGTTTAAAACAAACACTGTTCCAGGTTTATCTACTCATGCATATACTTATAAAACATTACAGTCATCGTGTACTAACATTTTGTATTAGATGGGAAGCCCACTGCCCCTTCACCTGAATTATCCAAGTAATTATGCTGGTTTTTTGCAGAAATATTCTGAAGCCCACTGCCCCTTCACCTGAATTATCCAAGTAATTATGCTGGTTTTTTGCAGAAATATTCTGGTAGAAGTTACTGACTTACATGCCAAAGCTCATTTTCCCTGGCATCGAGGTGTCTGTAGTTTATCTTGTTTTGGTGTGTGACCAGGTGTTAAAGAAAATAGAAGGAATGCCATGACAAACACTTTACAACCTTCAATGTCATAGCTGCTGTCAGTTTCCTGCTGCGTCTCTCTTTGGCTAGAAGTTCCTCATATGGCTGGCTGGGCTGAAGTCCCGAAGATGGCCCTTGGAGCCATCTAGCTGTCCTGACTCAGCTGTTAAGTAGCCCCGACATCTCCTGGAAGTGACAATCTCGTTTGGATGCATTTTGACCTCAGCAAGGCTGAGGGGCTCCCCCTGCTCAGGTGGGGTTGGGGATTACAAGCCATCATGTTGCCAGGAGTCTGGGCCTGGACAGGCCTACTGAGAGCAGCACAGCCAGGGGTGGCACTGTGGTTACAGCCACAGTGCTCGGCACTCAGTTCTTGCTGGAGGTCATCCAACTGCTCCAGATGCCGCTTGACAGACAGGCGACTCCCCCCGCTTCCTGCCCCGCCACACCAACAGAAGTGGAAGTGGGTGCAGTGGAGGTGGGAGGGGGAGGGATCAGAGTGCCCAGGTTCACACTTCGTAAACTGAGGAAAGCCCTGGACATATTCTTTACGTCTCTCAAGTGAGCTTTCACACAGGTTTCTCGCTACAGCTCCCAAAACACAGCCACATGAAGCCTTGATTTTCTGTCATGAAGTGGTCAACTCACAAAAGGGCCCAATTTCAGATGTTTGGGATCAACTGAGAATATGTTTATTTAAAAGTAATTTTAAATATTAAAAAAGTAGAAATTAACACATACAGTACTGAAAAACTGTCATATTAAATACATGTGAAAGGACAAGCAGACTGATGTTTGCTCAACATCCAGATGAGAATTTGGAATTTAACTAGTGGCACTATGGGATTCCTACACAACAGGTTGACATTTTAGGCAATAAAAAAATAAATAGCAATTGCTGTTTAACAGTAAAATAAGACACACTATTTGTAGAACATGACTTTCCCCTTTTGGGGTGGAGGGGTAAACAACTAATTAGCTATTTTTTTTCCATACCTTCAAAATACTCTATCATGTATAAAATTGCAGATAGTGGCTCACTGAGTTTAGAAACAATATCAGATTTAAACTTGACTGAGATCACACCAAAGATATTTCTAATCAGTTTTCCTATGCCCACAGTAAACTAGGTTTGAGAGAACCCAAATTCCTGACAGAGAACAAAAACCAGAGGGGTGAAAAAAAAGAGTATTAAAAAAATACGTTTGCATGTTATGCTGCTAGAAATAGGAAGAAGAACAGACATTGAATCCATGTACTTTTTCACATCCATTTTTTAAAAGTTGTTTTAAACCAATTTATTTTGAAATCAGTTGAAAACACTCTAGGTCACAAAAATGAAGAGTCCTTTACTGCAGCTTACGTGAACGCATCAGCTGGGACTACTAAGCCCTGACCCAGTGTGCTGGTAACGCCGTCCATCACCCCGCAGCAGGGCAGCTGGTGCCTCATCTGGATGTGGGAATTCACATTTGCCATGACACTGAGGCAGCAGTTGCTTAAAATCCCTTTCCAATAACAGCTGATAAAATATTTTGCAGGTTTGTCATGCAAGGTTTGTGTATTACGTGGCTATCCAAAGTTTTCAAAATAACCACTCAAGCAGAACTAAATTAATATTCACTGAGCACTGTGATTCTATTAAAGAGGGCTTTTCCTAAAAGGCTTGGTTGGGAGTTGTGCTTCTGTGAAATGAACACTTCTCACTCACTGCCAAGATATCTGCTTAAAAATATTCATTTTCTGTGCTGTTGCCAAAATAGCAGTTTTAGCAAACATAATGCCAGAAGGACACATGAGCCCGGGAATCAAAGAACAGCCCCACTGACTGTGAAGTGCAACAACTGTATCATTCCCAAAATTGAGGCTGACATAAGAAGATCTCATGAGATATTCACGATGTTTCTAATAGTCTGACAGACATGACTGGGGTACAAAGAAAATCGAGAGGGAGAGACTCACTGCAGGAAAGAGGATTTATTTCACAGTGCAATTCATAGCAGCGTTCAAAAACTTGGTTATGAATTGACTTATAGGTGACACGTGTATTGGACAGAGCTTAAGAATGGAAAATTTATCAACAATTGTGATTTAATAAAGAAAATGGGGGGAGAAAAAGGTTGGTTTCAGCACCTGGGTCCTACAGTGGGGAAATTGTGTGAAGCGTTGAATCTTAAATTGGTCATCTTCTTGAATAAGCTTTTAAAAGTTAAAATTTATCCAAGAACAAGACTAAGAAAATAATTTAAAATGGACTCATCACATGGTTCAACACATTTTAAGGGTGCTTATTCATAATACGGTAGGTAAGCTCATATTCTTGAGAAAGCCAAATGACTGACTAGAAACAAATGTTGCAACCTTATAATTTCTGCTTTAATGTCAATCAAGTTTAAAAAATGTACAGTTCAACTCATCCATACTATTCCTTTATAAAAGGCAGATTTCAGGTAAGCTTCTATACGCATGCATAATGTAGAGGCTAATATTTTCTGGCAGTCCTTGGTTCCTGAAAGCTGAACTTCATCAGGCATATTTAAACTTTTGTCAAAATAGTTATGAAGGATATGTTATCTCTGCATAATGAGGTAATATCTCAGGGGTGGGCGGGCACTCATCATCATAAGACAGTATAAATCCACTTTTGAAACCAGCATGAGGCTGTGTGCACTGTAAAATGCCACCAAGAGTTTTGGGTCAGTGAATGTTTTGCTCAAAGAGTAACACTTAAATTTACTTAACTGAGCACTTTTCTGTAATAAATACCAAAGTAGGTTTTTGTAGCTGTAAACCGTGTACACACATAAAACTACAGGCTGGTCTGTCATGGAGCTAAAAGTTTCACCTGGAAAACAGAACCCACCTCTTTGCTAATGTTGCATTTTCAGTAACACAATTGAGAATACTGCATTGTTAAGAACAAAGAGTCAATTCTATGCCTTTCAACAGTTGCTGGAGACCACTTCTGTTTGCAGAACCAGCAGTTCATATACTCCTGCTTTGTTTGTATGTTTGAAAACAGCATAGATAGAGATGTAAGTGCTAGATGCCAAGGATGGCTTTGGCAAACCAGTAAGGCGCGCCGGGTTCCAAGGCTACCATAATACTGGCGAAGGCAGAATACCACAGGATATTTACAATACACACTATGTCCACCTCCCGCGGTGGCCCTTACATGAGTTTCCTAGTCTGTAACAGCAGCTGTATACACACTGTGCACAGGATTACATGGAGGCAGCGGTCTGGCATGAAGGATGAGGACAATCATAAGGTTTGGCTTCTTGCTAGTCGGACAGGATGTGAACAAATGACACAGGGAAGACCCCCTTTCTTTCAGGCTGTCCTTCGATGTGCCCAATCTGTAGGGAGAAGAGAGTTGTCAGACTGGAGGCAGGAAGCAGTCACCCCATGAGGGGTCCAGTGGCTGAGAGCACCAGCCCACCGGGGTGGAAACCTAGGCTTACCTTCACTCCCCTTATGGAAAAGTGAGAGCTAACCATAATCAACTCCATAACAAGACATTACAAAGGACAGAACTTACAACAGGCTCAGCATTGTTGCCTGGATGGCATTCACCTGCATGGCAGCCCCACAGGTAGTTATGATTATTCTAGAGGTGGACCCACCTGCCCAAGTTCTGACTCAGGCTTCTGTGCACCTACAGTCCATCCTCTTTAACAAGTTAATCTACTGCCTTCCCAGCTGGGTCACCTAAGACAAAACTTGCTAACCTCTTGTGCGTAAAATGGGGCTAAAAATTCCCTCTTCCCAAGTTTGTTACGAGATGACATTAAAAAAACAAACAAACAAAAAACCCCACAATAAAAACAAGTACCAAAAAATATATGGAATGGGCTGCTATGTACCAAGCTTTCGTTTTCTGGTTGTTAAGGGGAAAAAGGAGTTTGACGGTGGCCCCATGGCAATTTTACTGCCTTTAAGTCTTAAAGTCATGGATACCTACAAAAATTGTCTAGTTACCTCAATTAGACCAATATTCCTTGTATTACTTGCATTAAAGATAATCGTATCATGACCCTTCCATAGAAAGAAGAATAAGACGCTGCCTACTACCTTCAAATGACAAATACTTAGAGGGGAAGGTGGTTTTGAGCATAGACGGAATCTGCCGGGCCTTTTTCCTCTATTAGGGAAGTACCTGCAGTGCAGGAGCGTGGTTAGAGCAAGAGCTGAGTGTCTAGGCCTTGGGTGGTTTCTTTATTTACCAAGCCTGTAACTTTGGGTGCTGCACACTGGGGTTCTCACTTGGAAAGTAGAGTTACTGGTAGGCCCCAACCTACCTACTTTATAGGGTCCAAGTCTGCAGCTAGTAAGATTAGCATGTGAGAGGGCTTTGTAAATCAGACTGTTAGAACATGAGGCACTATTTTTATGTCTGGCCTGGCAGACGTACTGATGGCATACGGAATTTCCCCTAGTGATGCTACAGATGCCAGTGAAAGGTGTCTACTTTTTTTCATAGGAGCCTCTGCTGGAGATAATGTCTTTGCAAAGAACATAACCACTGCTTGATCATAAAGATGTTAACATATTACAAAGTGATTTTTTAGACATCCTTGTGAGGTAGGATTAATCATGTCCCATTTTTCAGATGAGGAAACTGAAGTTTGCAGAAGGGCCAGGCTTTAACCATGACCACAGAGGTAGTAAACAACTCAACTGTAAGGTATATTCTACTTGTGAGTCCACCTTCTTTTTGTGAGTCTAAGCTGGCTTTCTGACAGGTTCAACTCTGGTTCCAGACAGACTGGAAGCACCTCCTGGGCCACCACCAGCTCATGCCTCCCTGAGAGAGATTAAAGAGGTCATAATCACTTTAGTCAAGGTTTTCCCAACCTTGGTACTACTGATATCCAGAGCTGGATAATTCTTTGCTGGGAGGTCTATCCTGTGTATTACAGGATATTTAGTAACATCCCCGACCTACTGGTGACAGTAGCATCCACCTTTCCTAAAAATATTTTCAGATTTCCCCTGGTTGAGAACTACTGCTTCAGCCCAGGTAAAGTTCCTGTAGCTGTGATCAAGAAATTAGTCACTATCTAGGCCAGAAGGAAAAAATGCCAAATGCCCATGTGTGTGAGCATACACATATACATACATACGTGTGTGTGTGTGTGTGTGTGTGTGTGTGCGTGCATGTTTCTGGGCATTAGCAGGTTCTGCTGGCTTGAGTGGTAACCAGAGGTTCCTTCTCTGGCAGACAGAACAGGGTCTCCAACAGGGTCTCATTGTGCCATGGAAGCGGGCTTTCCTTACTGGTGGGAAATTTGCAAGGACTTTTCATTTCCAAACAGCCATTGTGGAAGGAGGAGAATGAGGCCTTTCTTTTCTGACACCAGAGTAGCAGATTTTAATGAAAAAGAATTTTCATATATATTCTCATTTAAGCTTCTCCTAAAACCACATGCAGAAGGTATCATGGCCCCATTCTGCGAAGAGAGAAACTGCGTAATGGCTTACGTATCGTGCCTAAGGACTCTATGTGGGTAAACAGCCCAGAGAACTGGAACTCAGGCCTTCGGATCCCTAGCCTGGAGACAGAGGGATGGTAGCAACACACAGGCTTTGGGGTCAGACCTGATTTGCAACCTTGACTTTGCCTGCTTACTAGCTTTGTGACTTCAGGTAAGAAATTTAACTTAAGAGCTTTAGTTTTACATGTGAAAAATGAGACAATACCTAAATCTCACAAAGCTACTGGATGGTAATGTGGGCAATGCACAGGCAAACGTGAATTCTCTTGACCCAACTTCAAAGCGCCACAGCTGTTTTTCTAGCGTATAGTAGCAGGGACAGAAAAGATATTCAACAAAAAGTGAAGCAACTGTCAGGCTCCTCATGCTTTGAGGGGTGCACTCTTCCTCACAGCCAGGTCTGCAGGATCTGCACAGCGCTGCTCTCTCTGAATGCCTGAGGAACGGCTACTTGTACGTACCCACCACTCCTGGTCCTCTTCCCCTGTGACAACGATCACCTCCCCTTCAATGAATGTGAGCTCATCATCATTGTCTGCTTGGCAGTCATAAATGGTCTTCACTCGTCTCACTTTACTTTTCCCCTTAAAGAAAGAAACTGGGCTTTAGCTGAAAGAACATACTGAAGGGAAAAAGAGAATTGGGCATTTTATTCATCAGGGGGGTAACCCTGGGCAAGTGACTTAACCCTGATGACCCTCAGTTTCCTCAACTGCAAGGAGTTTGGGAAAAACAGGCCTGTCAGGCACACAGGGCACTGTGTGTTCTCTAGAAAAGACAGTCCCTTTCCCCTCCCCGAGAAGCAGGGTAGTGTTCTGTACTCATGAGCAAGCAACACAAAACTTTCATCAGAAAACAAGTGATTTGGGTAGTGATCAAAATCCAGCTTCACAAAAACAAACAAACAAACACACACAAGGCACTCTGCTCTCCCCCATCCACACCAGCTTGCAGAAATGACAGCAAAGTCTAAAAATGTTTTTGGGAAACATGATGTAAAGCAAAATGTGCAACTTCTGCACATTGAAATGTGCAGCATAAACACATTTCTCAGTTCCCTCATGCAAAATACCAAGTCAGAACATGCTGGTTAAACAATAGGATTAGCCTGGGTTTGGGAGGATTCATGGGATGCTAGGCAGTTCTGAAAAAAGTTTCAATTTTTGATCAGTTTTGACTTGGGCTTTTATTCAGTAGACTTCCTGTTCTTTGCAGGCAGGAGGCTGGAAATAGAGGTATCACCTTATAAAGGATGGTTTAGCACCGGGTAAATTAAATAATTAGAAACAAAAAAAGAAAGCTATTGCTAAAAGATTCTGGGTCACCCTTAATCACCCCAACGACTCAGCTCCCTTTCGTAGCTCCCTCCTGGGGGTTGTGGCAGGGGTCTGGGAGTTGTGAGGCAGAACTGCAGCAGAGGAAGATTTCGATTTCCTCAGTTATGACTCTGTGAGCAACGGAGAAGGCCCAGGATGTGGTACAATATGTAATGGAAGGATTAAATGAATAATGAAACACTGGAAAGCACATAGAATGAGCTGGAATTCTGCATCCAGCCAGACTGGCAAGGCTGTAAGTGATGCTTGGGAGCTGTGAGAGATTTCCTTCCCGAGTCTCAACAGTACTGATTGTACTGAGTGTGACAATCTCAAATCCATGGGTTTTATATTTCTTACCTTTCCTTTAGTATTGATGCGACATGTTTTTACTGTAACATTGTTTTCTAATAAAATCTGAGTGGAAGTGAGCCTGTCAAGTACAATGGGAGCCCCCCCTACCCCGCATTAACTGTGTTCTCCTGAACTCTGGGAGGGGGCAGGTGCAGCAGTGGGCAGGATAAACAGAACACATTTTCCCAGAGCATCAACTTTCCACAAAGATTTTTTAGGGA
The DNA here is from genome assembly GCF_023851605.1 of Tamandua tetradactyla. Taxonomy (NCBI): domain Eukaryota; kingdom Metazoa; phylum Chordata; class Mammalia; order Pilosa; family Myrmecophagidae; genus Tamandua; species Tamandua tetradactyla. Next base: position 174,192,423 of record NC_135332.1, read on the forward strand.
AAAAAGATCCTCTTAAAATTAAAATAAAATTGATATACTATGCGAAGAAATAATTTCATGAAAATAATAGAATGTGAGACTTCAATGTAATTTTACATGTGGTAAAGTGTCTTTGGGCTTTGCCTCCAATTCCTCCAGGGAAGATGTAGTGAGAAGCAATGACTCAGAAAGATACCCAGAACCCTAAGAGGGAAACTGCTTTCTTGTGACATGACAGAAAGAGAAAGGTTCCTCTTCAAGGTTCCTAGATAACAGCTTAGAAAGTTTACTAAGGGCCAGCTCTATGCTGTTTATTTGTCATTGCATGTAGACACCCACAAGGTAAATGGATATTTTAGCCTCTTGCGGAATGCTGAGGAAACTAGGCTCAGAGGATGCAACCTGCCAAGATCACGCAGTTCTAGGGTACAGAGGCCAGCTCTTGCAGCCTGTGTGCTAGAGCCCAGAGTCTGTGCTCTTAACCACTAGGCTCTACTTCACTAGAATACTTTGAAAAGTGTGGAAGTACAGCAAGTTAGGTGAGTAAACTATTGCTTCTTCTTGTACAAGGTGGAGCAAATACTCACCAGCTAACTTTAAAAGTCCAGCCAAGTGATACTTAGTGTCCACTCACCGTATTGATTTTTCTGGGCAGCGGTACAGGTGTCTCTGGCAGAGTGGGGGTGAGGTCGTTGGAGTCTTCGGAGGCTTGCTTTTGGGTGGCATCTCTGGAGTGCACGTTTGGAGAGAGATCCACAGGGTGTGACTTCTGAGTAAGCTCTGGGGGCTGCTGAGCCTTGGGCGAGACATCTCCAGGCTGGGATTTTGCCATCATGTCTCCAAGCTGTGGTTTCGGGGGCAGGTCCTTTACCTGTGGCTTCGGGGGCAAGTCTGAGAGCTGTGGTTTGGGTGGCAGGTCACCCAACTGTGGCTTGGGGGGCAGTTCTCCTGGCTTGGGTGGCAAATCTCCAACTTGGGGCTTGGGGGCCAGTTCTGTGGGCTTTGGGGGCAGGTCTCCAGGTGGTGGTTTTTGTGGTAAGTCTGCCAAATGTGATGATTTATGAAAGATTTCGGGTGGGATGTTGGCTTTGTCTAGGGAGAGATGATGGCTGATTTCTGTCTTCCTTAGTGCCACTGAGGGAAGCAATCACAAAGAGGGAATCACTGAAACAGAATACAAGATAGGGAGCGCTGCTTTTCTCCTGTTACAGCCATCTGAAAGAGGCACAATGAACTTGCAGAGAATTGACGGAAAGTGAGCTCCTTGAGTAGAATTGAGGAGTCACACCCAGGCTCTGTTTTTTAAAAAAAGTAAAAACTTGAAGCCGACAAACATTCACATTACAATTCATCAGATTTTATGCCTCCATGATGTAAGAATAGGATGTCCAAACTAATCCAGAATGAAAAAACTATAAACATAATGAAAACCACTAAAGAAAATCGGAAAATACAGTTAAAAGAAACTTTTCCACCAGCATATCACCTAAATGTAGCTATTTGGTCTATTTTCTTAAATGTTTTAACAAAAGTATTTGCCAGGCTATAAATTCTTTATTAGTACAAACTTTTAAATGTTGCATTCTATTCTACAGCCCTATCATAATTTATTCATCCTCCCATTTTGTACAAATCACACATTATAAAAGACAAAAAGTAAAACATGTCTCCTCTCACCATACCTTCCCTCCACTGACCTTTGAGGTAAACTTTGTTGTATCTGAGTGATTCCTTTACGTATCAGCAAGTGCACACATGGCTTGTCAATGCATCTTTTTTAAAACTCTAAATGTGATTTATAAAACATATACTGTCTGCAACTTGGTTTTTTCCCCCCACTTAATAAGTTTTGGAGATTTCCTAAGCCAGTCCTTCCTTATACTCTTTAATGACTGCAGAGTACTTCATAACTTGTATACAGCACAGGGTTTGCTACAATTTATTTAAGCACTAGCAAAGCTCTTTGTATAGCTCTTTACTCTAACACTTGGGACACTAAAGTAATTTATTAGTTGACATGTCTCTATTCTAGCTCTACTGATTATTAGCTGTGTGATCTAGCGGGAACTGCACGACTCTCCATGCCTCACCTTCCTCATCTCTAACTCTACCCATAGGGTCGTCAGGATCATGTGAGTAAACATGTGAAAATAATTTCCCAACAGGACTTAGCAGGCTGTAAGAATTACATAGGAGCATTATTATCACTACTGTTAGACAGGACTCCTTGAGGCCAGGACATATAATTTTTACTCAGTTTTGTTACTGGCTCTTATCAGGGGCCAAGCACATAGTAAGCAAGGAAACAGGTGACTCAGGCACCTGGCTCAGCTATAGATTTTATTCTAAGTAATACAATATATTCAGATAGACATTCTTAAAGTTAAAAAAAAAAAAAAAAGAAAGAAAAGAAGAGAAAGGGATGAAAAGATAACTCCCAGAGCTGTAACTGGACACAAGCTGTACTAGGGATGTTTTTGTTCCTGACCTGCCCAGTCGCATCCTATTTTAAGGAAATCAAATTGAAGGCTAAGCCTTGAGCATCAGCCAACGTGGCTTGGTTCAAAAGGTTAATTAGGCCAATTAGATTCCTCTCTTGGAAGTTTAAAATTGGGTAAAACAATCTGGAGGGGGGGCAGTAATAGTGGAAAGCTGGGGGATTCCCTGAGTCATCGGGGCTGGAAAGATCCCAGTTAGCACAGCCACACGTAAGCCATGTTTATGGGGGAACCGAAACTGCGAGTAAGTTCTGTGCATTCAAACTTCAAAATATACAAGCCCATGCACATGTAATTCTAATTTTAGGAATATGTCCTAATAAAAAAAAAGATCAGAGACACCCCAAGATGTCTGTGCTAGGGTGTCCAGCTCAGCATTGTTTATGATGAAAATACAGTGAGCAACCTAAACGTTCAAGAGCAGGGGACTGCCGAAAACATCATGGTATCAGTCAACATAATACTATGCAGCCAGTAAAAGTCACTACTTTTTACTTTTTTATTTTAATATAAGCACAACAGAGAGACTGAGAAAATATTCCAAACTGGTTCTCTTGGGTGGTAGGACTTATCTTGGGTGGTAGTGTATATGCTCTGTTTGCTTATCTGGATTTTTCAAATTTTTGATAAAATTATATGTATTACTTTTGTAATACAAAACAAACAAACAAACAAACAAAACAGGAGACAGACTTTCCTTTGTAGAACTTGCCCAACCTTTGGCTATTTAATTTCTGAGCTACTTTTGTTTTTTTCTCTTTCCAATAATAAATCCTTTGCAAAAAGCATTCTTAGACTCTGAAGCTTTGACAAGCAAGCTTTTTCTCAAAATTGGACTACCTAGAGTGCAGCACAGGTAAGAGAGGAGAGAAGCTCCCAAGTGCCACCCTTCTTCCCACCAAATTCCTCAGGGCTGGGAGGGTTACGGGGTAACCCAGACTGGCTGGAAAATAAATGGATCAAGTCCTTTGGAAAACTACTTGGTACAGTAGCAGGGCCTCTTAGATGTTCTGAATTTTGTCATAATAACTCCATTCCTGAGAACTGACTCTATGCATGCAGCTGAGGAAGATGAGGTAGAAGTGGAGGAAAAAGCACTGCGTGAAGATGTTAACTGCAAATGACCACCCCAAATTCTCAAGAAAGGGGGACTGCTGAGTAAATGATGGCACCCGATTTAATGGTATGGTGAGCAGCCTGGATAATGTTTGAATTTCACAAACACATAAAAAACTGTTATGCTGCAACGCTAAGTGGAAGAAAGCAGGACGTAAGATGGTACTTTCAATATGAGTACAGCTGTAGGAAATGTGTATTCTAGGAAGGGCTCAGGAAGTCGTATTATAGAAGTAGTGTTGTGGGTGACTTTGTCATTTAAAAAAGGCTTTGGATGCCTCTATAATACTGCTTTTTATCAGAAAAGTACATTTAAAAAAACAGCTCTACTGTAGCAGTCTGTCTTTCACTGAGGCTTTAATTAGCCCTCTTTTTAGAAAAGCTTTCACCATATCTATTTTCCAGATTATATTCATCACCCTAAACCAAAACTCATACTCATTCAGGAATAACTTTAAATCTCCTTTCCCACCACCCCCGTTTTCTTTCTCTATGAATTTGGTTATTCTACTTGTTTCATATAAGAGAAATAAAGTATTTGTCCTTTTGCTTGGCTTATTTCACAGAACATGATGTCTTCAAGGTTCATCCATGTTATAGCATGTACCAGTTCTTCATTTCTTTTTATGGCTGGCAGTTAAAGGTATCCAAAAAGGTAAGAAAAAAATGGGTGATGTTTGGGAGGGACAAAGGGTAGTCTGGCCAGGACACAGTGGATGTGACAACGCAGCTGGTGGGTGCTGTGGAGAGGTGAGGAAAAGGAGCTGCAGCCTTCCCCTCTACACATCACTGAGTCCTTCTGCCTCAAATAGAGACGGAACTGAAACAGCCCCATGGAACACCTAGGAAGACAAGTCAAGTCCAGTGGTTTATGCAGTCACTGTCACAGCCAAAACAGGGCTAAATCGGCAAGCAAATGAGCTCCCTGGTTTTCAGGTTTGGAGCTCCAGGCGGGCTACCCCTCTCCCCTGTGCACTGCCTCTGGCCTTCCCCTCCTACAGTCTCCTGTGACTGGCAGTGGTGTCCCCACCTAGGCAGAGAGTCCTGTGAGGGCAGAGGCTGTGGCTTTTACACAGCTGTATGCCAACACCTAGTACACAGCTTGGAACACAGAAGAAACTCAAAAAAAATTGGTTGATGAATTAATGAAGGAAGAAGTAATGTGTTGGCTTTAGGAATAAAGAAACTGAGAACAATCCCCAGCTCTCTTGTTCTCTTGTTTAATAACTGTGTGAGCTGGAACAAGTTTCTTAAGTCACTGAGCCTCAGTTTTCTCATATAAAAATTGTGGACAGTAACATTTACACTTCACAAGGGGGTGGAGGTGATTATAGGAAATGAAAAAATGTGACTGCCTGACTCATGGTGGGTGCCCAAAAATTCTGGGTCCTTTGGTAACTGCTTGGAGGAAAACGGGTGTGAGATCAGGGACCTATCTGGCCACAAGAGGCTTTCTCCAATCACAAGTCAAAGCCCTAACTTCTGAGCCATAGTACAGGGCCACACCATGCCCCTCTGTGGGCACCCTGGGCCTGTGCCATGTGCACTGGGACCATACCCAACTATAGTGCAAGATCACTGGGCAGCACCGGCAGAGTGCCTCGAGGGGAGAAGGGATCTGGTCAGAGCCTCAGCACATGTGTGCCTGGGGAACTTGATGAGTGGGGGGCTGCAAGGCAAGGGAAGGAGAGGAGGTCACCCTTACCAAGTCTTGCTTCCTTATGTTGCTTAATCCTCCCAACATCCCTGCCAGGTTGATACCATTGTCCCCATTTCCAAGCAAAGAACAAGAGCTTAGGGAGCCTGTGCAAGTTATAGTGAGTGAGGGATGCTGACTGCTAGCCTGAGAATAGCTCAGACCTGAAAGGGAGAGGGTGACCATTTGGCCAGTATTTAACTCTCAAGCCATTAAGGACAGAACAGACCAGGTTCCTGCCTCTGGGAGCTCACACTCCAGCAAGGAGGATAAGAAAATACAGAGCATATCAGTGGTAAGGGGACAGGTGAGTAGGGAAGAAAGAAAAAGGAGTGCTGGAGTATGTGTGGAGAGGGGAGAGTGGGTTATAAATAGGGTGGTCAGAAATCCGTCTCTCATATGGCAAAATCTGAGCAAAATCACATAGGAAGTAAATGTGCTAGCTATGCTGACACTGGGCTGAAGATGATCCAGGCAGAGGGAACAGCAAATGTAAAGCCCTGGAGTCTGGCATGTGGGTAGTAGGGTTCAGGTCACTGAGGCCTTGGAGGCCAATGTAAGATCTTTGCTTTTATTCTGGGTGTGACACAGGGGGGTTTGGGACAGAGGAGTAACGTGATCTGCCATGGATCACTCTGGCTGTTCTGGTGAGAACAGATGGTCGGGGGTCCAGAGTGGAGGCAGGTGGAAGCAGGCAGACCAGGTAGGAGGCAACCATAGTAGGAGCAGGGTGATGCGGTGGGCCTGGTGAGGACTGGCTAGACTCTAAGCACATTGAGGCAGAGCCAACAGCACTTGAAGAAATGCTGGATGTGCATGGAGGCATTAAGCACATGTCTCAGCCTTTAAGGCCTGAGTACCTGGAAGGAGCACTGCGTTCACTGGTGGGGAACACTGGAGGAACAAGCTTGGAGAGGAGAATGAGGAGGATGCCCTCAAACAAGTGGAGTGTTGGCTAGGCTGGAAGATGGGGGTATAAATTACGGAGGGAGGTTTGGACTGGAGATATGTAAGTGGGGATGACTAGGTAGATTTAAGGCTATGGGAACAGAACGTAGAGAGGACAGATAAGGAACAGGTCTGTGGCCTCCAGCATTTGAAGGTTAAGGAAATGACGAACCAGGAAAGGAGGTGAGTTGGAACTGTCAGTGCAGTAAGGACAGTGAGAATGGTGTCTCAAGGAGGAGAGAATAATCAACTGTGCTCAAGCTGCAGATGGGGCAAGGAAGACAAGGACTGGGTGGCAAACTGGCCAAGGGAGGTAGGGAGTGGTTTTAAGAGAGGATGGGACAATGGATCTGGGCTTTGAGCACTGATGGTCATGAACCTCACAGGAAGAGAGACCATCAGAGGGTACACACCTCTTGACAGGATAACACACCACCCCACAGGAAGTAGTTTTGCCAAAAGCCTGAACCTGTATCTTAACAGGCTTCTACAGCCAATTTCTAACAGACAAGAAATACAGAGGACAGAAGAAAATGTTAAATGACTACTTGGGGATTGACTAGCAAAATTTCAGACATCAATCCATAGAAAAAAAAATCCAGTTCCTTCAGCAAATATATTTCTAGGAAAAGAGAGATTCAGGGGAATCTTTAGTTTAAGAAACTTCAGAGACAAACTGATAACTTTAAAGTGTGGACCCCATTTTGATTCTGATTCAAACAAGCAAATTGTAGGGGAAAAAAAAAGACATTTATGGGAGAAAAAAAAGACATTCATGAGACAGAGACTCACACATTAGATATTTGAGATTAAGGACTTTTTATCATTTTTAGATGTGATGATATTGACACATGGATTAAATGATTTGCTATTTGGGATTTTTAGAGAATAATATTGGGGTGGGTGGATAGGCAAACATGAAACCATGAGCTATGGACTGCTAGTTGTTGATGATGGGGATGAGCATCGGGGTGGGACGGAGCAGCTGCAGTATGCTATTCTACTTTTGTATATGTTTATCGTGGAGAATTTCAAAGAGTAAACACACACACACACACACACACACGCAAAAAAGAAAGAATTGGAGAAGAGACACAAGGTGGTAGAGTCAGAGGGAGAGGGGACAAGAGGGCAGCCACATGGGCTGGAGGGCTGTCCCAGAGCAGGGACCGTGTTTTCCAAGTGCTGCTCCCTCTTACCTATAACCTGCCGCAGATTCAGCACAGGATCTATCTTTGGACGAAGAGCCGGTGGCTTCCTGGGTGCTAAGGGCAGGCAGATGGGTGCATGTGGCAAGGATAGGTGGAGGGCTTATGTCCTGACTCACTGAAAAAATGGAAGCAGAGTCCTCAGCTGAGAGTGAGGGTGAGGATGAGATGGTGGAGGTTTGAGAAGAAGGGGTGTGAAGTTGCGGTTTAGGAGGGCAGCTGGTGAATGCATCAAGGAAATACAGTGGGATTGCTGGGCAGTACTCAAGGGCTGCTTGAGGTTAGCGGTCATGGATTTAAAGCGGAGGCAGTTACCATGACTGTGCTGTGTCTCTCCCCTTGGCCACATTCAGTCATGTAGCTACAGGCAGAGCAGTCAAGTGTGTAGAAATAAAGCCAAAGAGGGGTGAGGAAGTTGAGGGAGAATGTTAGGAGTGATTTTAATGAAGGACTGATGCTTGGCTAGGAGGGAAGTAAGCGCATGATGGACAATGAAAAGGTGGGAGCATCCACAGATAGGTCCCAGTGGGGACTGAGGATTCTTGGAGTTTGGGTGCCAAGAGGAGGTGGGTTAGAGAGGTAGGTGGAATGGATTGAATGATAACATGTAATTCATGGGGTGAACAAACCTGGGATGAATCTGGGGCAGATTACAGTAAGGGGGAAAATGCCTAAGGAACTTGAATCAAACCTTTCTGAGATCAGGGCAGCCCTTTGGGTAGAGGGTAAAAGAAAAACAATCCTAGAAAATGACTCAAAAAAAACAGGAAAAGCCATCCTTTCTATTTCACAGAGTGAATTAGCAGCCATCTGGGACTGTTCTCCTTTTACTATAAAGATGGAGGTTGGTCCACCCAGGCAATGCTCTTCCAGACATGGGACTTCACAGAAGAACTCTGTAAAGTGGTGAATTTCAACATCCTAACATTCACACCTCTATTCAAAATGGGCACCAGGGCACTGGACCAGGTTAAGAGTGGTGGCTTAAGTCTTGCCCCCACCACTGAAAAGCCACGGAGCAACCACCAGACTCTTCTGAACCTCAGTATCTAAAATAAACCCAGTGGGCCTGACAGGTTCACGTGAGGATCAAAGGAGCCAAGACTGCTGAAGGCATTTTGCAACTTATCTAAGGCGAAAGCATTTTAACAAAAGAAAGGGAGCATGAGCATTTTTGTTGAAATAAAAAGACCAAAATTTTGGTCTTACAAATGAAAAGCTTGTTCAGGATTAAAGAAAATTTGGTCAAAGAGCTAAGTGTCTTTGCTTGGCAAAGCAGCAACATTTATAGACACTGCTTTCTTGTACTCTACAGAGCATGGGTATCTCTACTTAGCACTACAGATGCCATCCCAGGGAAGTATTTCTTTGCCACCCACTTGTCAGGGGCTTTCGGAAGCATGATCTCATTTTGTCCTTATGAAACCTTATGAAGTAGGTATTATTTCCCTCATTTTGCAGATGAGGAATCTTAATTTAACTTTTAACAACTTGCCTAAGGTCACAGAGCTAATAAGTGGTAGAATCGGGCTTTATTTCCAGGTCTCTCCGATCATGTTTACAAAAGGAGAAAGAACGGTACATGGGGATATTAAGAATTTCTTTTTAACAAGTATTGCATTCTTTAGAAAAAGTATCATGTTTTGCTAATCACAGAATGAGTTTATAAATATCTTTCTTCCTCTAACAAATATTTATTGGACATCCACTATGTGCCAGGTGCTACTTGAGGCATTTGAGCCAGATCAGTGAAAAAAAGAGGCAGATCCCTGACCGCTTAAGAGAGTATAATGACACTTTAATTCCACAAGAATATGAAAAATATAAATCTTACCTTTCTGAGGTAGTTTAGGAAGAACTCTTGGGCCAAGGGCAGTCTTTGCAGAACTGGTGCTAATTAATAAACAAGAATCATTTAATATCTAAAAGTGCTACAATATCAATAATGATACATATCCCAGGAAATCAAACATCAAAAGAACTGACCATCAAAAAACCCAAAAAATTATAGTTGATTTTCCATAATTCAAAGTTTGTCTGGCTGGGAAAGGGTAAAATAAAAAATAAATCTCTTAATGATAAAGCCTAACCCTCTAGCTCTTCACATCCTTTTCCAGATGCAATAATGTTTAGGTAAGCACTTCAGGAAAGCACTTCACTCACTGTAAGTCACGACCCCAATGCTATTTATTCCTATTACACAGAAGCAACTCATCTATGAGATCCCACAAAGCTGCCTTTGTCACCCCATTTTCAGATAAGGAAACTGAAGTGTGTGTAGTTTAAATGACTTGCAGAAAGCGCCTGGATGGTGCATGGTGGAATTGGAGATTCACACCTTGTTCTGTGCGACTCTAAGGCCTTACTTACTACCTCCATTACACCAGAGAAAGGAGCTGTGTTCTCAGACCTCTAGTCTTTCCCTGATCTTTTCCCCCATTGGTGGACTGGTAAATGAGTTGGGGAAAAAATGCCAAAGTGCCTGGAAGGATAAGTCCAAGACCATGTCTGGATAATCGAATGTTAATTCCTGCCCCCACCACCACTGCAAATGCCTGTGTGGCTGGTGGCATCAATCAGTTTGGTCCCTTTTTCTTTTTCCTTTATTAGAGGTTTGAATTATTCTCAGAGGTACCTCAAAAGCACTGCACACCTGAAAAGCAGTAATAGCAGAGTGCCTGAATTGCATCTGCCCAGAACATCCTTTATTATCTCATTTCTTTTTTTCTATTCTCTGATGTTCTACGATTTGTGTTTTTTACCTCCTTTCTATCTCAAGTGCATATTTTTTTAAAGAAGGAAATACCAAACCAACCAAACAAAAAGAATCAAAGAAAGGAGATGAAATGGATACATTCCCTGCTTGTTCTTTCCTGGATCTCAAATCACTCTTGATCTTAACTATTGTTTTCTCAGCTCTCTTGATATCCACTAACCTCTGGGCTACATCAAGACAGAGCCATTACTAAATTAGACACTGCAAATGTGAGAGGATTTTATTTATAACATTTTAGAGTGTGTTTTCCTAACGTCCTGCCTCAACATCATTTCAGGGAAGTGCACCTACAAATTACTGAGGTGAGCACGATCATTTTTCCTAACAAAGTCACTAAAGCAAAGGTCTAGAGTTTCAGAAATGCTTTGCACAGAATCCCCCAGACAGGCATTGCGTGTGCTTGACCTGGAGTCCTTGCTTTGGGAAATGAACACAAGGCTGCTGGTGGTGTGGTGTGAGGCACATGTGAGAGGCTAAAAACTCAATGAATCACCAAGTGGTTCTAGTTTACAATCAACTTGATTCCATTTATAACACATTTATCCCACTCTGGAAGATGACCACCAGAACTTTCATTTTAAAGAGTCCTCTGAAGGAGGAATAAGAGATGAATGAAAGGCTGGGTCTGTGGGTCGTGGAGTCTGGAGTGCCAGCTTTGTCAGTTACAACACTGGGACCTGTGCCCTTCACCTAAGCCCTTTGGGCTTAACTTCCTTCATCTGTAAAACTGGGATAATAATAACTGAAACTATTTTTACAGGGTATTAAGAAAAATGAGGATTTTGTTTTTTCATCTTTCACATTTACTGGAAAGCAATTCACACACGCACCAGCTGACCCTTTCTCCCTGACGTTTGGGTCTGGAAGTTGCTCTCTGTGTCTTTATCTTGGTTCACACATCTAGAAAGAACCCTTTCGACTGGTACTGAATAAATATTGCCTAAAGAGGATGTTCTCAACTATCTGATCCTAGTGAAGAGGGAAAAGAAAGGAACTGCGTTCAGCTCAGGTAAAAAAATCTTAAGTTTGAAACTCTCTGGGCTATCAGATTTCCTCGAGGAATCATTTCCAACCCTGGAAAAAGGAGTCAGGAGGGAAAAGCAATAAAACAAAATTACTTAATTAAATATAAGAAGAAAAATTCACTCTGACAGGAATTTTGTTAAAGACTTCCACTGTATGAATTTGTAATCATCAGTGAAGCGAGTGAGGTTTGCTCCTGCCCCAGAACTGTGCTACTCAACAGCAACGTCTGTGGTTGGTACCAGCTAAGAACTGCTTTCTGCTGCTTAGCAGAAAGATGCCTACACAGCTTGGAAGTAAACGTTTTCTCACCATGAAGCAGTCCCAGCAGGCAGACCACAGTTAGAGTAGCACTGAAAAGGTCACTAAAAACACCTCTCTAATTCTATCCATTACACTCATCCACCGATTAAGAGATATACTGTACTCAGATGGCTTACCTTGACTGCTGAGACAGTCCCTCAAACTTGTTTGTGGTCTTACTTGAAGATGATGGGCCCACATCGTTACCTATGGGGAAAATCAAATGTAAAATGTTGCATGTTCAGACAGGGGAAAGGAACATGGGGATATATGAATGTGGCAAACAGGCATCCTTCAGGTTCCAGAAAGGCATTGAAGAGATCCAACCTTGGGCAGAATGCATTTCTGGCACTGAAACAAAACAAAACAAAACAAAACAAAACAAAACAAAACAAAACAAAATAACTACGTTCGGGCTTTTGACAATGTTTTTGTCGCTATTAAAGGCCTATCAAAGAGGTGAGCAGCTGCCTCTCTAAGATGATATGATCTTGGTGATGTCTCACTGACTCAGGAGCTTGTCCTTGGAACAGGGAAAGAACAGCAAAATTTCAAGTTCACCCAAAGGTCTCCATGCCAGGAAACAACCCCACAGTAACCAACTCAGAATAAACACACCTCACAAATTGTGTTTGTGTACATGCATGTGAACACTATTTAGTAGGCTCACGATACTGGTCATTTACTGGGCAAGGTCCTTGGTAGATTATCACTCATTCATTCATTTATTCAAACATTAACATTAGTAAGTATCTACTATATGCAAAGCACGAATGTGGAGCAGGAAGAGACAGAAAAGCAGAGAAAATGCTGTTACTCCTCTTGCGGAGTTTACGATCCAGACTGGGAAACAGAGACATAACAAACTATACCAATAAGATGAAATGATATGAATGGATAATAGAGTTGTTGCTGTGAGAATGAAGAGGAAATAGTGTCTAAAAATCTAATTGGGAAGAGGGGGCAGAGAATATTCTTTGGAGGACATGGCATCTGAGCAGGGAGAAGAACTTTCTAACAGGGAGCAGCAAAACTAGAGGCATAGAGAAGAACTGAGTATGTTTTGCCCAGGAGGAGGTAAGTAAGACTGGTTTGAATAAAAGCGAGCTATTTTGTGACCTGTTCTATGGTGGGAGAAATGCAGGGCAGTTTTGGGATTCCAAGCTGTTGGGTACTTGAAAGGTATCTTGTGGAAAGGAATCTATCTGTAGGGAATCTCTGGTTCATCTCCTTGCCTGCCCTTCCAGTGACTGCTCTGGAAACCCCAAGTGTTCTCCTCCTTTAGCAGTCACCTTCCCTGACCACTCCTGCTCAGAAGCCCACAATCCTTCCAGCTGGCACTGGGAAAGGGCTCGCTAAGGAGGCTCAGAAATGGGAAGGTAGATGAAGAGGACGAGGGTCTAGAAAAGAACTTAACTAATCACCTCTACATGATATATGTGTTCAACAGTATCAAGACATGTTCAAATGCGTTTACATCTATCCTCCCATTCTTCCTGACAACATGAGTGTTTGGTATCATTATTCCCACTTTAAAGACAAGGAAATGAAGTGAGGTGAATAACGGCTACAGATTCCATGGCTAAATGATGCCCTTGGGGGTCCTGCCTACACGTCTAAACTTTCTTCATTGCCCAGGATGATGTTATTCTTACCCTTCATCATAGGAACTACCATTTATCGAGACTATAAATTACTGCTCTAAATACCTTATGCTAATTATGCTTACGAGATAGAAGATTCAGCTGTGACCCCCTCTGGCCAGAATGTTCTACAATTCGTGGAACATTGATGCAAGCAGAAACAAGATAAATTGGGGTTACCAAAGTCAAAGAGTTTCTAGTTTTGTTCACTTTTCATAAGACACTCCTAATCATCATACTTCCCATGAGCCTACTAATTTAATATTCAAGAACTTCTTTGGCAACTTCTTATTAGATCCTCTGAGCTGTGATTTCCTTTAAAGATGACATTTCTTTTCAGAACCACTGTGCCAGTTTGAAAGGATGTATGTACCCTAGACGAGCCATGTTTTAATTCTAATTCCATTTTTTAAAGGCAGCCGTTTCTTCTAATCCCTATTCAGTACTGCATGTTTGAAACTGTAATTAGATCACCCCCCTGGAGATGCGACTCAGTCAAGAGTGGTTGTTAAGCTGGATTAGGGGAGATGTGTCTCCACCCATTTAGGTAGGTCTTGATTAGTTTATTGGAATTCTATAAAAGAGGAAACATTGTGGAGAATGAGAGAGATTCAGAGAGAGCAGAGAATGCTGCAGTACCACAAAGCAGAAACCACTGGCCAGTGACCTTTGGAGATAAAGAAGGAAAATGCCTCTTAGGGAGCTTCATGAAACAGGAAGCCAGGAGAAGAAGCTAACAGATGATGCTGTGCTCGCCATGTGCCCTTTCAACTGACAGAGAAGCCCTATGTTTGCCATGTGCCTTCTCACTTGAGAGAGAAACCCTGAACTTCATCGGCCTTCTTGAACCAAGGTATCTTTCCCTGGATGCCTTAGATTGGACATTTCTATAGACTTGTTTTAATTGGGACATTTTCTCGGCCTTAGAACTGTAAACTACAATTTATTAAAATCCCCCCTTTTAAAAGTCATTCCGTTTCTGGTATATTGCATTCTGGCAGCTAGCAAACCAGAACAACCACACGCTCAATGCACAATCTCCAGGGTTGGATGTCAAATATCTCACCTTTAGACTATGTGAGCCATAGCAATCAAATGTCAAAGAGAATTTTGTGTTTAGCAAATTAACTGCTACGCCTACTAATTCCCTTGCCAGGTAGAGAACATTCCAAACCAGTGATTATTAACCCAGTTGTACATGAGACTCTGAATATGAAACCATCAAGTCTTCCAAGACCCCTGGCCTTGTCTATGGTCATGTACCCTGGTGTCACATTGATGAGTCACCACATCAAGGACTATTGACCACTACTCCAATGTCCAGTGTGCTTACTGAACTCTCCTCTCTGGCCACTCAAAGTGACATCCCACTCTCTAAAGATAATGTGTATTTTTATGCCTCTGTAACTGCCCTTCTGTTCCATCCACTTGGAATGCCTGTCCCCTCCCACTCTTGGTGAATTTCTATGCAACCATCAAAGAACATCTCCAAAGTCATTTCCTAGTATTCTTCCCTAGTCAGACTTGATCACTTCCTCCTTCTTGTGTTATGACGTATGATCCTATGACCCATAGTCACAGAAACTGAATGGCTAAGGTGGCAGATTTTAGAACTGGATAAGCCTGGGTTTGAATTTCAGTTCTATTGCTGACCAGTGGCTTTGGATTAAACTGCTTACCCTCCTAAATTAGTTCCCTGGGGGATAAAATGGGAATAACAATACCCTTGTTCTAGTCTACCAGCTGTCAGAATGCAATATACCAGAAAGGGAATGGCTATTAAAAAGGAGAATTTAATGAGTTGCTAGTTTACAGTTCTAAGGCCGAGAAAATGTCCCAATTAAAACAAGTCTAAAGAAATGTCCAATCAAAGGCATCCAGGGAAAGATACCTTGGTTCAAGAAGGCCAATGAAGTTCAGGGTTTCTCTCTTAAGTGAGAAGACACATGGCAAACACAGTCAGGTCTTCTCTCTCAGCTGGAAGGGCACATGGTGAACATGGCATCATCTGCTAGCTTTCTCTCCTGGCTTCCTATTTCATGAAGCTCCCCGGGAGGTGTCTTCCTTCTTCATCTCTAAAGGTCGCTGGCTGGTGGACTCTCTGCTTGTATTGTTGCTCTCTCTGAATTTCTCATTCTCCAAAATATTTCCTCTTTTTATAGGACTTCAGAAACTAATCAAGACCCACTCAAATGGGTGGAGACATGTCATCCCTTAATCCAGTTTAACAACCATTCTTGACTAAATCACATCATCCAGGGAGAGGATCTAATTACAGTTTCAAACATACAGTATTGAATAGAGATTATTCTACCTTTATGAAATGGGACTTATATTAAAGCATGGCTTTTCTTAGGGGGCATACTTCCTTTCAAAGGAGCACAGCCCCCTACACCAAATGGTTATGAGTATTAAAGGAGATAAAATATAAAGTGCTGGTCCCTAGGAAGCATTAAATAAATGGCAAGTATTATTATTCCTAGCTTTCTGATAGAATGTAGCAGAAATGATGATTTATTATTCAGTGTGTGAGCCCCTAAAGACGGGCTCAGCCTTGTTTAGCTCTGTAATGCGCCTCCAAGTACAGAGCAGTCAACACGTGCCTGCTGAAGAAAGACAGGAACAACAGTGCTGACCCATCAGTCTCTCTATTCACAGTGTGATTTCTCACACTCCTGGGTGTGTATTCAGTTGTCTGTGGTCTGCTGGATGGGAACCCTATCATTCACATAGCTAAGCAAAGGCTACCTGCTGTGCCAGGGAAGAAAAATGTGGATTCTGAAAATGGTACCTGAGGGACAAGAGTGATAAATAAAAACCTGGAAGCAGTGTGATCCTTTTTTTTGCTCTTGCCTGGCCATTTGGTAAATGATCCTAGCATACTGTATAGATGTGTGTAAGAGCCGGAAACACAGAAAAGTGCTGGGCTGGCAACTGAGAATTTGGGCAAGATTCTAGGCCACTTACTACAGCTCTGAAGCTGTGAACTGAGAGCCTGTTGAAAGACAGGACGGCATCAGCCTAGCAGTGAATAGCACAAGGGCTCCAGGATTCTTCCTGAGTGGATAAGAACATTGCCTTGGATTCAGAAATCGGCTCAAATCCCAGCTCTGAAATTACTGGTTTTGTGATCTTAGGCAAGTCATCTGACTTCTTGAGGTTTGAATTTCCTCATCAGTAAACTAAGACGATGGCACTCCCTATGTTATAGGATGGTTGTGAGGGCCAAATACAAGAATGTATGAAAGACGTACAGTACCCCTTACATGGCAAATAATCTATAAATGGCTATAGATATTATTTCCAGAGCTGAATGGAAGATGGGATTGGGTTGGTAAGAGTTGAGGAGGGAGCAGATGACATGAAAATTATACTGGAAAACTGAAGGAAAAGGAATAAAAATACTTCTATCCAAAGGCTCTTTCATAAGCTAATGCTACTTTCAGTACATAGATGTTCATGCCTGAAAGGAGACATTTCAAATATTAAGTCTTTTTACCTTAAGGTCCTGGCTGTGAAATACAAGAAGTGAATCAATTTATGATACAGCTTTTTATCCTTTATCAGTTCTACATTAAAAAAAAAGGTTACGCAGTTTTAAGTCCAGTGGCCAAAGACGAAGAATGTGTGTGATTTCCCAGAGGTCACTAAGCAAAGTAGGTAGAACCCAGATCTAATAATCTCAGGCCTCTAGAATGTCTGTTCATTATACTATCACAATGCGCAATGCAGAAACTTCACTCAATGGACTCCAAAGGACAAAGGTCTCAGGGAAATTGCGCTCAGGTATTAATTATAAAAATCTTGAGAGTAAGAACAGTTAATGTCATGGCCACCATGAACTGGATGATTAGATATTTTTTTCTGTGCTCCTTCCCATTGAGACCTAAGCGTCCACTTCCAGCCACTGTTCATGACCATCTGATATGCATTTTTTAAATTTAATTTAATTTTTATTTTTTTAAATTTTTTTGCATGGGCAGGCACCGGGAATCGAACCCAGGTCCTTGGGCTTGGCAGGGGCTTGGCCCACCCCTGATATGCATTTTGAGAAAAGATTACACTTGTGGATGTTACTTTACTTTGCTGACTTTATTCTTCTTTGCCCTCATTTCTTTCCTAATTATTTAAACTGTGTTTTATAAGATAGTTTGTTATAAGGTAGATCACAAATTCTTATGTCTCAAAAGGGGAGGTTTAATGAAATGTCATTCAAAAATCACGATGTCCCCATAAAACCCAAATCTGCCACAGGCCTATTTGTTTTCTTATCAAAAATCTGCCTTAGGAGTCTCCTGAGACAGATGGCTGAATTCATCACAGCAGTGGGACTTAAGTAACATGGGTGCTGTGGACACTGTGGCTCTGCAGGGAAAACCCCAGCATGGCCCTCCCGGCCCAGGCAGATGTGCAGCTGCACAGCAGGGCTTAGCACTGTAGAGGATGAGGAATCACAGCCAGGTGGAGAGCTCCTACCTTCTGGGCTACCTGTGCCAAGTGGATTGCCTTCCCCATGTCTGAGCTTCAGAGGCAAAGAAACAACTGCTGAGAGGAGAAGCAGCCAGTGGGAACACTCGACTGTCTCTGATATGTGCTGTCAGAGCAGCACAAACAGGGTGAGAAGCACCGGCTGTCATGGCTCCCCAGGCTGGGGATGAATCATGGCTCCCCATGCACCAGCTCTGAGGCCTTGGGCAAGTCATTTAACCAGTGTCCTTATTCTTCAAGGTAAGATTATAACATTCCTACTCTGCGGGACTATTACGGATTAGATAAAGCATATAAAGACAATGCCTGGCATGCTGCAAGAGCATGTATAAATTAAAATCTGTTAAATTTTACATATGAAGCTTTCTATCTAAAGATTCTTAATAAAAAAGTGACATTTCCTTTTTTTCTTACAGGCTATTCACTTGTATCAAGAATTTATGAAGATACAAAATGGAATTGGGGAGGGGAAAGAACCTTTGTAATGAAGGAAGCACAGATTTCTGTGAAGTAGATATATTAAAGGTTACAAAGCTCTGGCCCATTCTCACAAATGCATCATCATCAATAATCTCGCTTATTCCCTCCTGACTTTATACTCATCTTCCAAAGCCCAACCCAAGCTCTATATCTTCCATAAAATATTCTTGACTCTGCCCCTTCTGAGTTGTATAGTCTTAAACAGTTAAACGTACCACCTATCTACACTGGACTCTGGTTTGCAAACTAACAAACCACTCCTTGTACTTGGGGAAACTGTTAATTACTAGCATCATCTAAAACTTTGTCTTTAATACATGCCTTCCTGGACAAGGCTCCCTCCTCATAGAAAAGAATCACTGAGGCCAGCATGAATGATTGAGCAGGACTAACAATCAGCACAGAGAAAAGTGTGATCATCAGCAGAGCCAAGACCTGTCAGTCAAGCCTACTTTGCAAAGGAGTTGAGTGCCAGAAGCACCCCTGAGACCAGAATCAGAAATACTGTAGGAGAACCAGAAAAGAGCACCAGCTTCAGAACTTGACAGGTAGAAATATCCTCCTGGCTGATGAAAGGGGTTGCTGTGCTACATACAGGTATGTCATGGAGGTGACGACAATTTTAGCTGTGTGGATGGTTAGTGAGATTGCCAGGTGCAAGAAAGGAGTAGCATGAACAGGTGACCTCTGAACAGACTGGGAGTGGAGGCTAATACTAGCAGGAACCCTCAAGTCTTAACTACTTCACAAGTTAACTACTTCACGAGTTTGATTCTTTAGATTAAGGGATTTATCAAAGATTACTTTCCTAAAATTTAGGAAAGAAGTGTGAGCTCCTGACAATAATCACAACCCTCAACTTTTCCTTCTGAATCTGTGACAAGGAAAACTGAGGCACAGCAGGGACAGGAGTACATGTGGCAGCTACATGATAGCTGGCACCTTCTATGGAGATTGAACACAGGGGTTAAGACTTTTAGCGATGTTGGGATACAATGAATACAATGAATATATTTTGTGTGTGGATGTACATCTTTGGGGTCTGAGGGCAGATTGTAGGAGATTGCTTAATGCCACCCAAAGATATCAAGTCCTAACCCCTGGAACTTGTAAATGTTACCTTATGTGGAAAAAGGGTCTTTGGAGATGTAAGTAAATTAAAGATTCTTGGAATGAAGAGGTTACCGTAGATTACTTGGGTAGTAAATAGAAAGGCAAGCACTGAGAGATCAGAGAGAAGAGAGAGGAGTAGAAGGTACTGTGACCATGGAGGTAAGGAACAGATTCTTCAAGGAGTCCCTGAGGTAACACAGCCTTGGCAAATTTTGGACTTCTGGCCTTCAGTACCAAGTGAGAATAAATCTCTGTGGTCTTAAGTCATTAGATTTGAGTAATTTATTACAACAGCCTCAAGAAACATACACAGGTTTCCATGTCTGTTTATCCATCTAGCAAAATACTAGGCTGAGAATAACAGTAAAAGCAGCTAGCATTTGTTGAGTGCTTTGTATGTTCTAAGCTCTGTTACTTTATGTGTCTTTCTCATTTAATTTTCATAATAACTCTATGCATAATACAGGTACTAGCGTCGTTTTACAGTTGGATAAACTGAGGCACAGAACAATTCAAAGATACTTGCTGAAAAGCCCAGGGATACCAGGTGGTGGGGATAGGATGAGAATCCAGGCAGTACGACATTAGAGCCCTTAGCTCTTACCAAAAGAGAAATAGTACACACCCTCATAGAAAGTTCATATTGCATGGGAGAGACTCATAAATAAACAGAGCCACTGTGATAACCCTTATGCCACAGGGGAACAAAGAGTGGCAGTGGAGGTGATGTCTAGACCAGGAAAGGCCTTTTAAGCAAGTCACTGGGAAATCTTTAAGGATGATTATACAGTAACAGAAAGGAGTGAAGGGAAGAATATTCTAGATTGAGAAATATGTCCTATTATAGGGGTAAGAGGTAAAGCCTGGGACACCTAAAAGGCTGCTCCTCTACCATTTCCCAGTACATGGTAGCTACCTTCCATGGCCCTGATCTCTGGTGGTCCAAAGGCCAATATCTTCCTGAGCTAACATCATAGAGAAATAATGCCTAGGAGTCAGATTCCCTGTGTGCTTCCCTGATAACAAGCCTGGCCCTGGCCTTTGACTCTGCATCATAACGTCAGCAGGAGACACGGCAAAGATAAAATCAAGCAGTGGTCAAACAACGTTAAGTGTGAACACCAGGGTGAGAGCGACCTCAACTTGTCTAGTGAGAAGTTCAGAAGGGTATGTGCACACATGCCTGCTACTGACCTTTATCTGTAGCTGCCCTAGTGTGTATCTCACATATGTGTATATACACCAACACAGAAAGAACATCCTTAACAACTCTGAAATTAATATTTGGGGTTATTTCAGAGTAACCCTCAACATCTGTAATGTAGGAATTGTCATTTTTACTGAGGAAGGATTTTGATTTTTGACCCTCAAGGCTGGCTATAGACAAGAGGCTTTTAACTGGTGAGAGAAATCAGCAGAATGGCAGATTGCTTAGTGCCCACATCTTCGCTGGGTTCATTGCTCCCAATTCTCTGCCAGGTGGGCAGTAAATTCTCATAAAGTACTAATGACTTTGTGTTCTGGTGAAAAATGGCCCTACCATCATCGCCACACCTTAAAAAAAAAAAAAAAGAGGGCCACTGCTAGCCCTGTGACTGAGTGATGTGCAAGAACAGAAGTCTAAAAAAGTGATGCTCCCAGGTGGGCCACAGTGGCTCAGCAGGCAGGAATGCTTGCCTGCGATGCCAGAGGACCCAAGGACCCGGGTTCGATTCCCAGTGCCTGCCCATGTAAAAAAAATAATAAAATAAAATAAAAATAAAATAATAATATATAATAAAATAATATATAATATATATAATAATATAATAATAAATAATAAAATAAAAATAAAAAAATAAAAAAATGATGCTCCCAAAGACAGAAAATTAGGTAAATTTAATCATGGGATGCTTGACTCTGTAAGGTAAGTATAGGCATTATAAACTCCACAGAAGTAAAACTGGCCAAACAACAGGATTAACTGTTTAGCGAAATCTGAAAAGAAGGTTAAGTTGTGATTTGTGGTATGCACATCTGCAAGGTAAGTTGTGACTTTCAAAAGAATGTTATCTGGGGGTAAAATTGTTTCTGATGAAATATGGAGACTCCTGAAGGTCTTAGAAAGCAACCTCTGTCAATGCCAAAGACATCCCCAATATTCATATATATGTGTGCTACTGCCTACAGCCCCCGACTCTGCTTTCCTGGCTTGTTTTTCCTGGAAACCAATCTGTAATTCATCTCAAAGTCTCCTTCTTTCTGAAGACTTCTCTTGCTTTTTCCACATTAACACGGATGATGCTATTTTTTTCAGCTTCGTATTTCATTACCATGTTGACCCTATCAGTAAAGTACAGACATTTTAATTGTTTACATGTCTGTCTCCCTCACTTATATGGATTGAGACAGTCCAACTGTTGGGCATAGTTAATGCCTAAAACAAGTGTACTGAGTCAAAGAATGAACAGCCAAACACCCAGAAAGATGGATACACACACACACACACACACACACACACACACACACACACACTCCCTTGCATTTGTGCTAGATAACAGGTGTGCCAATCTACAAATAGGTAGTATGGCTTTTTCTGAAAACTCCAAAAATTCAGAATACCTGATAAGGCTTTTGAGGAGACTTTTAAAAACTACCTCTTAGTATAACTACAATAAAAAAACCAAAACCAAAGCTGAAAAAAAAAAAGTTTACAAAAATACTTGTTGGAAGGAACAGGTGAGATTGACAAACCACCATGTTCCTTCAGCACAGTGTGGCTGGGTGCAGTATGGGCCAGGACACTGCTGGGCACCGGGAATTGGTAGTCAGGAGACTTGGTTTTTAGCCTTAATCAACCGACAAACTAGTAAAGAGTTTTGGAGAACCAAAAAGGCAGAGAAAGTTGTGTTCTTTGTGAAAAGGAATTTGTTACTTGCAGTCAATGTCACGGAAGACGTTACACTAATGATTCTGGGTAAGTTCATTTACTTTCAAGAGATTACAAAGTACCTACTACACGCTAGGTCCTGAAAACACAAGCAAGAACGAGGATGACAAGCTTCCCTGCTGCCAAGGAGTTTACATTTGAGTGGGGAGAGAGACCCCCCAAAACAAGTAAAGAGACATAAATAAAATATATTTCAACTGTGATAAGGTACCATGAAGGAAACAGGAGGCAGGAAGTTCTTTTAAAGCGGAGGGTCAGGGAGACAAACGTCCAAGCTGAGAACTGAAGGATGAAAGGGAGCAGAGTCTTTCCAAAAGTGTGGAAGACTTCCAGGAACAGGACAGCTCAAAGGAGGGAAAGAACCGGGTGTATCCAAGAGCAGAGCCACGAATGGGGCAGTGGGGTATAAGATAAGAACCCAATCAGCAGGGCTGTCATATTTTGGTGTAAGGAGAGGATGGACCATGATCTGATTTATGTTTTAAGAAAACCCTTCAGGCTGCTGCGAGGAGAATGAATGCATTGTTTTTGTATGCTATTGTTTCAGTCTGTAAAGGAGGTTAAACAATACCTACCTTACAGAGTGACTACTATGATAGAATGAGATTCTGTGGAATGCTTAGCACAGTATCTGGTGCACAGGAAATGTCAAGTACCTTATCACCAGGGATGGTTTTTAGTGGTCCTAAGTATTACTCAGTGTGTTTCTTGGCCTTAAGAGGTAGGTATGAACATTCTCATCTATATCTGAGTCCTCATCCAGTGTGTGTGTGCAGTTTAGCATGTTTTCTGAAAATGGTTACTGTCCACTGCCCAGTGGAGTGCCAGGCAATGCCTGGCCCTGGACAGCTTTGGGCCTGACTTTAGGATAACTTACCCCAAGGAACTGCGCCTTTGTGTGTGGGCCCATGAGGTAGTGGGCTGGGAGGGTCGGACAGGGTTCTCTTGTGTCCAGGAGGTGGGGGAGGTGGCCTCTTCTTAGACAGGGTGGAGCTACCGCTAGAGGTCTGGGCGCTCAGAGGGAGTGTTGAAGGTGGGCCACTTGGACCTGGAAAGGAAGCGAAGGGGGAGGGAGGTTAATCCCAGTTTCAAAGACACAGGGTAGCTGGTACCAAATACCTTCACATGCCAAAACGTGGTGTGATACACAGAAACAAGAAAAAGGGTGGACATGGCCAAACCCATCAGTCCAATAACTCACAAACTGGGGTATTAAAAATTGCTGATAAAGTACAATTTACAACAAAGAAGGGAGAGGATGTGTCTTTAAGGGACAAAATGCCAGTCAACAGAGAATGCTAATGACTTTAGAACATCCTTTAGGTTTGGGCAAAATTAAACACACAATTTTAAATAAAAGACTCACTGGAATCATTACAAAATTCTACTGGAAAGAAGGTACACAAGCATTGCCAGCAAAATCAATAAAGAAAGAGCAGAGTATAGGCCAAACCTTCAATGGACCACAGTTTGAAAAATATAAGGACTCATATGATAGTATTTTTCTTTCTACTACAACTTCTTCATTCAGTTAACAAACTTAGCCTAAAGTTTAAAAACAAAAACTTTTCTAAATAATGGAATTTCTAATGTTAAGAGTTACCTGGAAAAAGGAGTAATCCAAAAATTCTTTTTTCCTTCCCATTCTGAATTGTTCTAGAAAGCACTGTAAATTACTGATTACACTGGAAGCCTGGACAATAGTTCTATGAATTAGGTACTGATTTCCTTAGACTAAAAAAGACTCAACTTTCTCCAGAGGTAAAGATAAGATAGCAGTAATGATTCCAATATTCTGCAAAAAACATTATCATAAAAGTAGACTTTTGAATTGAGGTTTGTTTTTAAAAGTTGTTGTAGCAAGGGTCAATATACTATTGGTTTTGTTGATTCAAGTGGCTGATGCATGCTGGGCTCTACGCCAGCACTCCAGCAACATCTCTATACATCTCTATGAAATACGGTATTACCAGGTATATGGTTTAACTGTCACAGGTAATTGCTTCTGCAAGCATAAACAAAAAAACATAAAACAAACAAACCAAAAAAAAAGGAAAGAAACAAGAAAAAAGCTAAGAACACTGCCACACCAAATGTTTAACACAGGATTGTAGATACCTGATGATCCAGACAGGCTCCAAAAGAGCTTTTTACACTCTGTGTGTTAGAAGAAAATCTTAATTACAGCTGGCCTTCCCTTCCTTGGTAAAATAAGCTTTGATATATTTCCCCTTCAACAATTACCAGTAAGTAACAACAGTGACTTAAACCATTATTTCTATTATTTCTTAAAGACAGACTAGTTTTGTGAGTGAATCCTGTTAATCTCAGGTTTAGGATTAAATAGCCATAGGTATACACCTCATTCTCTGGTCTACTGATGTAATATATAATAGAAGCTTTATTGTTACCCCAAATCGATGCCTAATTATGGTATCAGTCACTGAGGTTTCAGAAACTATTTTATTTTTGTAACAATAAAGTGATTGTTATAATTGCCTTGCATTTCTACAGTGCTTTGTAGTTTTCAGAGTGTATCTGTATATGTGATTTCCCTTGATTTTCCTAATAACTCTGTAAGATATGTGGAACGTGATTAAGGTCTTGGGAACTGGCAAAGTGCTGGTCTGGTAACACGACACTGCTGTTCCTGAGAGCCAGGGCAGCATTTCCTGTGCTGGGCATATGAGGAAAACAACAACAAATGCTCAGTATAAGGAAATGCAACTTGCCCCTCATAGATAAATGGATAATGGATAATAGACAATAGTGAGATTCTCTAGCAATTTTATCTTTCACGCCACCTAGGGACTTTCTGATGCAGTGCATCTAAGAAGTCATTTAATCAGATTCCAAATCCTGAAACAAAAATTTTTAGAAACAAATATTGTCAAGGGCAATATGCAAATGAGGCTATATTTCTGAACAAAGTTGTATATGAATTTGGTTTGAGTGGTGATCAGATCAAAGAGTCAACCTGTACTGCAGACCAAGCACAATCTGGCCTCCTGAATCATCGTTTCAAAACTGAAAGGGTTAATGTCTAACACGCCTCTACATACTTGTATCTTACTTCCTTCATATCACCTTTTACAGTCGATAAGTATTTATAGCTTTGCTTAGTTTCTGTCTCCCCCCTTTGGACTGTAGGTTTTAAGATAAGGTTTTTCTCTGGCCTGGCTTATAATAAATACTTATTGAAGAAATGGGTGAATAAACTTTTACTTCCATCTTTCTAAAGCCAGTGAATCTTAAGGAGAGCAGTATGTCTCAACTAGGATGAAAGATCAAAACTAGATATCTGGGGGCAACAGCAGGGAGGAACAGTTTTAAGACTGAAAAGGATATTCCATATTACAATTTCATATTTGGGAAACAAACACACAAACCCACCTATTGTTTTGTAATAGAAGCTACAGAAAGGAAGATGCCACAAAATCTTCTTGGCTGGTAGGGCATGAGTTAAAAAAGGTTGAGAAACATTATATTAGACCCCAGAAAAGCAGACTTACAAGCTTTTAAGATTTTAAAGAGCTCAGACAACTTCCAAAATGAGTAACCAACCCCTAAGCACTGAAGGGGGCATTTTCTGCAAAATAAATCTGAGAATTGGCTTAGTCAGGAAATAAGCAATTCTGGCAGAATAAAGAAAGATGAAATAAAAACAAAACAAAACAAAAAACAATAAACTTGCCGTCAAACAACTCAAAAAGGGGTGGGGAGGCAAGATTAATAGGTGGCAGAGGAGACACAGGAGGTGACAGCTAATTTTCTCCTGCTAACTCTGCCAAGGGCCTGTACAGTAAGAAGAAAACTTCCCAAACATTATTTGCCATTAAATACTGGCTATTATGTCAAATCACTCTTAAAAATGGGTCTAGTCTTCCAAAGCTGTTACAAGTACCTCTGAGGTTAAAGAATTATAGGGTCTTCTAGGATGAGACAGAATGTACCTCAGCTCTTCCTGAGCTTGCATGTTGGTGCATCAGCTGTCACATTCAAAGAGGTTGCAACACCCAGGACACTCTTCCCACTGTGAGGAAAGTACCTCCCCGACCCCTTCAACAGGAGGTACAACAGGGGGATGGGAGAGCCACATACTCATTTTTATATTAAGCCACTATGGGAAAAAGCACATAAAATTTGCTTTGTTGACATCCACTACTGGATTTTTTCATTATTCATTCCTGAGGCACCTCACGAGCCCCTTGAGTGTTGGGTCCCGAGCTCGACCATGAAAGCAGGGTACAGAGATATAGGCCTATACTCAGTGCATTTTGCGTTTCTGTGGCTCCTTTGCCTCTTCCCCCCTCAAGTTCTCAAAGGGTCTCCTTGGCCCTCTCCTTGGCAACAGCAGCCCTCTCTATGCAGATGGCCTCCCCTGCCCTGACCCCGACTGTGCTACCTCCTGGGTCCTTGTCACACTTTCCCAACAGTCTCTTGGATATTTCACATGGACCTCCTGCTGGTGTCTCCAACTCACATGGGCCCCATCTGGATACCTCAGCTCTGTTGCCAAGATCCCCTCAAAGGCCCAGGACCTGGGAGATGCCTCATAATGAAATTTACACCTCAGAAGCGTACCCAACATGCAGCCTCAGCTCAGACAACTCTATGTGATGACACCATACATCCCAGAAGCCACTGTGCTCACCCTGGCAGGCCCAGGAGTGGTGGCCAGGCCAAAGCCCTCTTATTCCACATCCCTGGGCCTAGCCAGTTAGACTCTCAGAAGGCTGCAGAGGTTGTTTGATGAAATATATATATTTATTTCAAACTTGTTTCTAAAATCACAATCAGCATGCTTTTCAAATCTCTTCTGAGGTCTCTAGATCTTTCATTTATTGCGTACTACATACCTGACCTAAAACTTAGGAGATTTACATGCATTATAACTAGAACTTATCTTATAAAGAATTAAAGAATTATTATCTATTTTAAGGGAAAAAATTAAGACCCAAAGCCTAGATAAGGTTAGGAACTTGAGCAGTCACAGCAAGTGAATGGCACCCAGCACCGTGTGACTCAAGGCTGGGTACTTTCAGGGACGACCTGCCCTGTTGCTCTTTCTGTGGATAGCATTGTGATTCTCCTTGGCTAGAAAATACAGATATAACCTCACTCTTTTTTACTTCTGCACCCTCATTTTTTAGGGATCAGCAAAAATGTAATTCTTAATTCTACCCAGAAGCCTTTCTAATCCATCCCCTTTCCCCCCTGGAGCTACTACTACTGCTGAACTTCCACAAGTCTCAATGGCACTGAATATTTTCTACCTTGCATCAGAGCTATGCTTTCTCTTCCTTTCCAGACAGTAAACTTCCTTAGGGCAAGATCCACATTGTTGTATCCCCCAGGGCCAGTCCCTGGCACATTCTGCAAACTCAATTCACATCCATAGAAATCATTTGTGGGTTAAGTAAGGTAGATTTTTTTAAATGTTCTTGTGCATCCTGTTTTCAGTAAAGCAGAAAACACAGAGGTCTTCCATGTGGGAGATCAAATAAAAGTATATCTTTGAAATTTTAAGGCAAAAAACAAGACCTAGAAGATGGCTTTAAAACATTAGCTTGATTGTGCCTGAAACAGTTGGCAATAGAAGTAGTATTTACATATATTAACATGTCATACAGGACTGCGATAGCAGAAGGACCCTGGGTTTGGAAGGAAAGAGTGATTATTTCCATGTGCAGATGGGGAAACAAAGGCAGGTGACAACCACACTGAGTCACCCACCCAGCAGTGGGATGCCAGTGAGTTACTACACTGTGCACTCTCCCCACTGAGTTTTTACACAGAAAACAACATGAGCTATTTGTTTGTTCTTCAGTCTCCTTCATGATAATTCTGTAAACAATTAAGATGGCTTGGGGTGGGTTCTTTAACAATTACTCATGCTTTCCCAAATGCTGTCCCTCACAAGAAGCACAACAAGGATTTCCTTTCCTTCCCTTTCCACACCCTGGCAGTCAGGTGACTTAGCCTTAGTCAGCGGCCATGCCTGAAGGCAAAGACACAGGGAACACTTTCTGCCTGCAAGGAGGCTGGTGCAGGGAGATTCAAAAGGAATAGGGGAGACTGATAAAAATAGGCACCCACAAACCCAGCATGAATCAAGGAAGATGGTCCATGGGAAGCTTTAATATGGAGCCCTCCTACCAGATTAAAAAAAAAAAAATCAAGAGAAGGGGAAACACATCAGTATGGGCTAATAGGAAGAGATTTCCTGACCAAGTATGAATCACCCATTCTGCACTTTCAAGATAGTAGGCCAGCGTCACATGCTGAGAAAGTCTTTTCTCTTTCTTCTCTTTCTGCTCTAATTACTGCCACAGCTCTCAAAGGAAAACCGGAGAAACTGTATAAAATGCTTACATAACTGTATTTGGGCATGACTGCTGCAAACATTTTGCAGAAAGATTTTCAGCAAGTCAACTATCAAATCCCCAGGACACGTGACTTAGTTTTATGAGTGTCCCCTCCTTCCTCTGGGTACATTTTTCTGGGGCGGGATGTCATTGCTTCTCCCTGCACCCTCCCCCCCCCACCTCAATGAGAATATTTATTATATTATTAATGTAAGTTATCTGTAACTTGATTTGGGGATAGATGACTATCAGTGAGTCCAAAACCGGGCTGCATATCAGAAACCTTCTGTTGTACTTTTACAAATATGAATTCTTGGATAGCTTTTGGGAAAAACTGATTCATGTCTACATTTCTGAGTTTTCAAAAACTATGGTACTCCCTAGACCACTGCTTCTCAAACTGTAATATGCATACAAATCACCGGGGGAATTTTGTTGAGATGCAGATTCTGATTCAGTTGATCTAGGTAGTGCATGAGATTCAGAATTTTTAACAAACTTCCAGGTGATGCTGATGGTTTTGGTCTGAAGATCACACTTGGAATAGCAAGGTCTTAGACCAGTGGTTTTCAGCTCAGGGGTGGGAGATGGGGGGACAGGTGTTAAATCACCTTTTGAAAGTTTCTTAAAAATACCAACGCCAAAGCTTCATGCCCATACCAATGAAACAAAAATTTCTGGTGATGTAGTCCTTACAGTGGCATTCTGAAAGAATTTTCAGGTCACTCAAATATGGGACTAAGAATCATTGTTCTAGAGATCCTCTCACCACATTTAATGCCCATTTCTCTGTGTTCAGGGCAGGAGACAGCTGTATCAAAGAACAATAGCTCTTCCTCTGCTTATTGGAGATTCTTAAATTATGTTCTTGGATTGCCTGTATCAGAATCATCTGGGGTACTTGCAATAAATGTGTATTCTTGGGTCTGCCTCCAGAATAGACTGAATTAGAATCTGTGCAGCTTGGGCTCTAAAATATGCATTGTAAACAATCTCTCCAGGTGATCTGAATGCACATTAAAGTTTTAGAAATGCTGGCTTATAAGATAAAATGGAATCTTTTTATCCTTGTAGTTAGGGATCTCTAAACAAGGTGGCCACAACCTGAGTTTCCAACCCTCTCTTTTACTGCTCTACTCTGTTAACCCCCATGGCAGGCAGGCTATAAGACAGCCCCCAGTGACCTGTCTCCCTGTAGGATGCTCTTGTGTATTCTCCTCCCCTTGAGTGTGGGCTGGACTTACTGACTTGCAGCAGAAGCTACGGGATGTCTTGCACAAGATTAGGTACAGTAAGACGGTGGCTTCCATCTTGGGCCCCCTCTCTCCCTCGGAGCCCTAGCTCTAGGGAAGCAAGCTGCCATGTTATGTGTCATCCAATGGAGAGGCCACATGAGGACTCAACACCTACCAACATCCACGAGAGTGAGTGTAGAAGTGGATCTACCCCTGGAGCCTGGAGCCAACATTCTGCAGGCTCATGAGAGGTTCTGAATCAGATGCAGCTAAGTCATGCCTACATTTAATTTTTTTAAATTTTAAATTGATTTTCTTTTCCTTATTAGAGAAGCTGTGGATTTAGAGAATAATCATGCATAAAATACAGGATTCCCATATATCATTCCACCACCATCACCTTGCATTGGTGTGGAACATCTATTACAATTGATGGCACATTTTTATAATTGTACTATTAACTAAAGTCCATGGTTTAATTTAGGGTTCACTGTTTGTATAATGTAGTTCCAGGTTTTTTTTTTTTTTAATTCTAACATTTCTCCTTGTAATCATATTCAGATATGTATTTCAGCCATGCCTAGATTCTTGACCCCATAGAAACTGTTGTTTTAAACCTCTAAGTTTTGAGATAATTAGTCATGTAACAATAGATAACTAATCCACCGGTCTAAAACCCCTTTCTTCCTTCTCCCTACATATCCAATCCCTATCTCCTTCGAGTCTCAACTGCTGCAAGAAACCTCTCAAAGCCTCTGGTCCTTTCCTATATAGAACTGTGTCACTGATTCTTTTGTTGTTGTTCATGCATTCAACAAACACTGACTGAGCTCCCTGTGTGTAGGGGTGCATGGCTCATCCCAGCCACTGTCTCGGAGGAGCTGTCTTGTCCTTGGGAAAGCCCTTGACCCTCTCTAAAAATATGAGGCCTCTCTCCTTCCTGTGCCTATAGCAGCACCTTGCCCTGCCCTCTCGGTACAGTTACCCGTTTTCTCTCCCACAAGAGTGTGAGCTCTGAGAGAGCAGGAGCTACTTCTCTACTGTTTGCCCTGTTCCTAGTACTTAGAATATTTGTTGAATTGAAGCTGCTCAGTATAAACTCTGTTATTGAATGCTCACTATGTGTGAGTTATGTTACAGACATTATTTCATTTTCTCTAAGCAATGTCCAGTAAGGGAGACATACAATTCCTATTTTTCAGATGAACGCTCTGAAACTCAGCAAGCTTGGCTAAATGTTAGAATGAGACAAGTCCAGGAACAAGGTTGGCACTGATGAGGGAAGGAATCACAGTCTCTTCAGGAAAGAAAGCTTCCTGGGAGAGGAGAAAGGGCAACCTTAAAGGTTTCGTGGGAGCTTGCAGCAGCCTAGGCATCTGTGATCTGGCTTTATACACAATAACCTGCCTCAGAGAGTTTGGTACTTGCAAATTATTCTTTAATTCAGGGCAGTAATTTAGTCTCTTTACCTAACCTGATGGCAAGGATAGCATCTCCTTGTTCAATATTTCCCATTGACCCTGAGCATTCAGGAACTCACTCCACAAGCATTTATCACTGCTCTCAGAATGCCAGGCTCTCTGCGGCTTTGTCCAAATCACTGCCAGTTTACCAGACCCAGGCCTGTTTGAAGAATGAAATCTACACTACAGAATTTATGTGTGGAATGTAGGATTAATTCTTAAATGTAGTCACATGAGTGGCTACACAATTCCTGATTCTAGGGGAATGTCAATGAATAGATGGGAATGAACAGTAGTGAGTTTATCAGTTGCTCATGTTTTGAAAAGCTTAAAAGGTAGTTCTTTCTGAGGAACTAACTTTAAGTTAGCTCTTAATTAAGCTTCTTGAAAGGTGATTTATTATTCATCTACTTAGCTAATCCTGTCTTTGAGTTAAGTGCTGACCATGTGCCTGGTTTTACTACTCAGAGCACCTTTTCCTTGAGCAGATTTGGGTGACTTCACTTTTGCCCCTATCTCCCAAAGGGCTCTGTCTTTTTGAAGTTGAGAATGTTAACCATGTAGCTGCAGCAGCAGAGTTATCCTCTGTGGAGCACTTACCACGTGGCAGGCACTGACCTAAGTGCTCTATGTACCTCCCATTTCATCTTCACAACATTTCATGTGAGGTGGCACCTCCACGTCAGGTACAAGTTTTTGTCATGGCTATCTAATAGGTATGAAATTATACAATGGGAGAAAACCACAGTTCCATAAGCTCTTAATTATTTAAGAAACATTGTTAAATTAAGCCAAGAGACCACAAATAATATTTGTTCTTGAGTACTTCTTCTGTGGGAGGGGTACCATGACATCACACTACCTTCACAGCCCGCTATAGAAAAATCCATGTGCACAGCATGACTAACCCAATAGGATTCTTGCACAGCAGTTCACAGCTTTGCAGTTTAAAAAATGCTTTCCACATATATTGTCTCATTTGATTCTAATGACTATTCCATGAGGCAGGCAAGTCAGAGACAGACCATCTTCCTCAACGTGGAGAGTAAGAAACTAGAAGATCTGGTCTGACAGTTTTAAGGCCCATTTTATTTTTCTATTCAGGTTCTGTCACTAACTTCTTGTATGAACTGAAATAAGTTTCTTAACCTTTCCAGGGCTGCTTCATACAATAGGTTAAATGATCTTTCAGCATCTTTCTAACTCTAAAAACTCCATGGATCTATTATATCATTTTAGCTTCAAGATTAAAAACTAACCAATCTTGCAACCCTCGGAACATGGGGAGTGGGGAAGGGGGGGTGCTGATGCTCAAGAGTAAGAAACTTCTGCATCCTTCAATTAGCTTGATAGCTTTGAATTCATCTCTCTGGACCTCACATCTGAAGAGGAGTTAGGAAGCAACCTTTCTCTGTATAGGGCTTAAAGGATGATTAATATGTGATTCTGAATTTTTTGTATTCTGCAGCTCTGACTGATTACAAAAGTTGGTTTTGCTTGATACTAAATTAGGTTAAAATTCTTTTAATTTTGATGAGGCAACTAAAGTTTCTTGAAAATATTTCTGAGCTGGATTTGGAATAACTCTTTCAAAACTTTGTATACCCCTTAATGTATTCTTTATTTGTGGGTATATAGTGTCTGTTTCTGCCTCACCTTTTGGGAACCCTAAACTTCACTGCAAATAGAGACCTTTGCTTTACTTGCTGTGGACCAGCAACCAAAACAGGAGATTCAGGAAAATAGTTCTATCAGTTCAAGAATGAAGTGAAAAAAAAGCCACAAAAAGAGAATTATCTTTACATAGAGAAAATCAGCTAATTTTTCACAGTGTCAGTTTTGCAAACATAATGCTACATGAGCCAAGCTAGCTCAAGGATGTCTCCCACATTTCAACTCACTTAACCGAAGCCATGAGAAGGCTATACTTGTCACATCTCACCGGGAGACAGGCCAAATCTCTGAATCCGATGTGCTGCTATAAACAGCCCAAAGAACATTCTGATTTTACTAAGGAGGGATTTCTCTTGTCACGTATGGGCTTTTTGGGGGTTTTGGGGATGGGCACTCTCTATCCTTAGCTGACCACAGTTGCTATGGCCATGTTCCTAAGCAGTTATTCCAGCAACCGGATCACTAAACAAATTTGGTCTTTGTCGTCTGGGCCTTTGGAAAAGAGCTAGTTAGAATTTATTCAAGGCAGGACAGTCATGCTTGGCGCTGAGTCAGATGGTATATTTTATGGGTTTTGTTTGTGTCTCCTTAAGGGGTAGAGGGAAGTAAAGGGCTTCTTGGTCCCTAAAACTCTGGTATAATTCTTTCTCATAAACCATTTTCAAGACTCTCAATTACCTGCAGGTATAGGACCTGCTTGTCTAAAGATACTGATCACTACCATTACGACCATCCCACAAAGATGTAAAATCTTACAGTCTTCAGTTATTTTCTTTGGTACAGGGTTTTGAACAGTCCTCTTTAGGGTGTAGACAGGGATGATCATTACCCAGAGCTAAGTGGCAAAGCAGTACTCTTATACTACAGATTAGCAAACTGATATATTAGTGATTTAAAAAGGATTCTGGTGCCTTATTTATATACACTCACGAATGGTAAGAAAAACACTTGAGGGTTAAATCTCTGGCTTACATGGGCTGTTACAGTCACGGCTTATTTTTGATGAGTACTGTTCATACCAAAGCTTTATTTTAACTTTTATCCATTATTTAAAAATCTATGAGACCATTTGGGCTCTAAGAACACAGCTTCCATTTATAACATCATTTCAATGGAGAATAAGCTCTGAAAAAACACTGCTTTGAATAAAGCTCACATTTCCCAGAAAGTAGCCTCAGTATGATTTAAATAGGCACGGCCTTGTGGACAAGAGTCCTGGGGTCCTTCAGCTCATAGGAAGAATCCTGCATTTGGACTGACTGGTGGAGATCACCCTGAAGCTAGACTTCTGGGTACATCTCAATTTTACCCCTGCCTGGGAAACACCTTATAGCATTTTTTTGCTCTCTAACTTGTCCCTGTATGGGTAGGAAAAAATGGATTTTCTGAGCATGGCTCATTTTGTGGATGTGGGATGCAGGGCAAGTACTTTGTTGCTACAGAACAGGGTGCTGGACAAGTACCTCGAGGTGCCAGCCCTTGTGGAGGCATTTGACACGGAATGATTCCACCCCTTACCCCCAGTAAGCATTCTTTCCTAGGTAGTATCTCATGGGAAAACAACCCTCATCAGAGTGCAAGGGAGTGTGGACTCTGGGCACACAGGACCTGCATTAGAAGTCCAAGTAGCTGAGAACATTAGGCAAATTACTCAATCCCCTCATTTACAGAATATGGTTGAGCTTAGGGTCTCTCATAAGACAAATGCTTCATAACTACTACCACTATCATCATTAACATCTTCAATAGATATTTTACTGTAGAGTAACCTTTCAGAGAAGAATGGTTTATTCCACTCTATACTAGAGAGGAAGAAGCAAAGGTTCTGGCACGACACAGACTTCAAATAGAATCCCGACTCTGCCACTCAACCAGCTACGTGACCTTAGGCTAGTCACTGCCTAAAAGGGGCACAAAAGCACAGGCCTTACAGGAATGTTGTGAGGCTTATACATGACAATGCATGAGGAGCACTACAACAGTGCTTCTCCCATTGCTGTGCTTGGCAACTGAGAAAGTCTTTATTTCAAAGTGCCGTTGATACCACACATCACATTCTACTCTGCCATTCCAAAAGTGCCTTGCAATTTTGATTTCAAAGCTGGGCAAGTTAGCAGCTTTGAGGAAAGTCCATAAGCCATTCCAAAGCCCATACCTTTTCCGGCATTTCTAGGAGGCAGAGGGGGTGCCTCTGCAGTTGGTGATGTGGGCGAGTCTGTGCTCTGGGCGAAAATCTGGTTGGTGAAGGCTCCATAGGAGAGCCGCTGCTTGTCCCTTGGAGTGCTGAATCCCGGCAGTGTCAGCTTGTCCTGGGGGGATATACTGGAGGAGTGGCAGAAGCTCTGAGGTCTTGGTGAACGCTCTTTCTTGATTGGGCTCGGCTGGAAGATGAAATAACAGTGATGAGATACTGATGGAGGACTACTTGAGGCCTACAGAGGACCTCTACAGGATGGGTTCAGTTAGTATTCTGGGTTCCTATAGCTCTCTGCATTTGGTAAGGTTAGTCACAAGGACAGGTAACAGCAATGACACGGTGCAAGAGAAGATACAGAAATTGCATTTCTGCTTCTCAATGCACTATTAACAGAGCCACACCAGTGAAATGCTGGTTAAGGACTAGCAGCAATATTCAGAAGCATAGTATAAGATCACAGTCAGAATTAACTATTAATTAACAAATACCTTCTCTGTATAGGACATTTTCAGCAACATGGGAATGGCATTTCCAATATACTACCTGAAGCCTTCCCTTCCTGCTCAACCTCTAAAAGTTGAAGTTCTCAAACTTCACCTCTCTACCCAAAATTTTACATGCTCTTAGAAAGTACACTCATCCACATCTTTGGCTTGGACTGCCACCCACATGATGAAGACACAAAAGCCTGCAAACACAACCCCACTTTCTGGATCCTACACCATTTTCAATTAACTATGAAGTATCTCTGGTATCTGCCTCCTCATCACTCAACCTTCCAAGTAAGAAGCCTAGATACCCTCCATCCCACCTCCCTTACCCTTCACATCTAGAATTACCAGGTCCCACCAGGATATTGCAGAAATGTCCCTCAAACCCAGTCCTAGTTCAGTACTCATCATCTCCCACTGAAGCACCTGACTCCCAAATGGCCCCATGACTCCAGTTTCTTTCACTCCAGCCTGTGCTCCATCTTGCAGCCAGAGCTATAAGAAATCTCACTGTCCTGACAATAAACTTCTGTTGTCTTCTTAACATTTGTGGGATAAATGCCACACTTAGCCCACAATACCCTTCCTGATCTGGCCTGATTGATTTTGCAGGCAGCCTCCTGCCTTTCCCTACCCACGCTTCCTTTCCTCCTACCCCACAGGTGCTTTCCCTGTGAAAGCCCCTCACACACTTGTGCTTCTAAGCATTCCTCAGACAGGTGAGGAAGGCTCTGTTGGGACCCTCTGCCTTAGCACATGCTGCCCTCCCTCCTGGATAAGGCATTCTTCCCCACTTCTTTGCTTGTTCAGCTCCTTCCTATCTTTAGATACTCATCTCAAATATGCTCTCTTTGATAAGGTCTTCATTGCTTGCCAAGGATGAGATAGTCGCTCTGTCCTCTGAACACCTCTCAGGATTTTTCCCAAACTCTTAGTATAATGCTCATCATATTGTGTTAATATTTTCAACTCTTCTGTCTATCTACCCTTAAAAGTGGTGAATGCCCTTAGGACTTCTTTATACAACCATTCTTAATCTCCTGCCTGGCACACAGGAAATGTCCAGTACATACCTAATGAATAAATAAATGAATGAGCCTTCAGAGGTAACTAGTTGACAACTACCTATGAGAGAGTCAGATAGGACTGGATTAATCCCTGGGTAAGCTTTTACTAGCTATGAGCTTTGGACAAGTTGCAAAATCTCTTTGTATGTCAATTTTCTCTTTTGTAAAATGGGGACAATAATAATGCCCTCAAGGGCTTGGGGTAAAGATAACCCAGATAATACATGTAAAGAACGTAACATTGCCTACTACATATTTAAAGACTCAATAAATGATAACCTTATTACTACTACTCTTTTCAGTTAGCTGTTAAGTGGTAGACTACATGCCCAACAAGGACCAAAGACTGAGCAAAGAAAACCATTCTCGTACATCAGGTCATAACACCAAAATAAATCTCACAAAGAATGTATCTATTCTATAAACTACAGAAAAACTGAGACAAGTGCTTAGAAATTCAGAGGCATTATTTACACTCACTTTATCATCCAAATCATCATCGCTTTCATCCATCTCCTCCTGTCGAAGATTCCACTCATACTCCACATGGACATGTGGATTGAACTTTCCAGATTTGGCCTGAGAGAGCTGAAAGCAACAGCAAGTGTACATGATTTTTAACTTAAACATCAAAACACTGGCAATTTCATCTTATTCCTAGTTTCAAATTAACCATCACAACTAGATTGTAGGTGATGAGTTAAACTGCTACAGGAGAGTCTAACTTATTAATTCTTATAATTAAGAATTATAAAAAGAAAAATCTTCCAAACATTATTAAAATGAGTTAAAAAAAAAAACTGCATATTTCTGACTAGTAGGCAATATCAAATCAGTGAATAGTTACAGGTATGCCTTGAAAGTCAGACAGTGCCAAATCAATAAAGGCAACTTTTCTGGTTTGTAAAATGCAGGCAGGAATAACTATTTCAAAAAAATGCTACTAGAAGAAAAAAGTTAAACTGTTAGGCCTGGAACTTCGCACCCGGCAGAAACTCAAGGGAATGTCAACTAATTTCTTTCTCATCCCTTTCTGTGTTTTAGAGAATCATGTTCTGCTGAGGCCTACAGATAAAAGCAAGAACTCGTTGGGTTAAAAATGGGGAGTGTGTGCAGGAGGATGGGGAGGAGGGCAGCAAAGCAATGCGTATAACATTTTGAAAAACATTACACTTTGAACTTTACTGGCCCAATTTTTGGAAATGACTTCCCGCATAACAGAGAAAGGCTAATGATCTGGCAAATAAAAAGCATGACTTTGATCCACTAGCCCATCTGGTAATGATATTTCTCAAAATGCCTTTCAGTTCCTATGTTCTAACTGCACTCAAAAGACATGTGGATGACAACTTAATCATTTTTTGAATGTAGCTTTAATGCTTGTCTGAATTTCTTTAGGCAATGTTCAAAAACCAGAATCTGTTTCCTTTATCTCTAATACCAGAATGGTATGTAAAAGGAATTTAGTGTATAATAAGTCTTCTACTTCCATTTTTGCTTACCAGATCTTCACATTGAGTAGCTTTTAGTCTCTTTGCTATATCTAGGGCAGTTTCTCCAGCCTGGTTGACTGAAATGGGGAAAATAAATTTGCATAAATAAATTATTTAGGACACATCTTGAAAAAGTAAGAAACAGTTCTCAAATTATAACGCATCACAGAACTCTCAGTTTTAACCAACCAAAGGATCTTTTTATGATTATAAAGAGACAGCCACAATCTTACCGATATCCACAGTGGGCTTGCTTCTGAGGAGAAGCTTCAAACACTCAGGTTTACCATACATACTACAGTAGTGTACAACTGTATTTCCCAGGGTAGTCTGCTTATCCAGGTTGCCACTAAAAAATTAACATATGATTAAGAAAAAAAATGACTGACTATAACTTAGAATTACAGATTAAATACATATTTCTGTGTCACTAAATGAGTCAAATCTGAGACCTACTTATTATAAACGGAAACTTATGTTTCTAACTACACCTAAATTTATAAGCAACATAATGATGATAGCCAACACTTATAAAGTATCTACTCTGGACTGACACTCTGTCTCTTAGCTTTTACATGTATTAATGAGTTTAATCTTCACAACCATACCATGAGGTAGCTAATATTTTAACCCTATTTTACAGATGCAAAAACTGAGGCACAGAGAGGTTAAGATGCTTCCTTTCAAGATTATCAAGCTGGGGGATGGAGCAGAGATTTGAACCCTGGGTTGTCTGTCTCTGTAGCTGTGCTGGTTTGAAACCATTATGTACTCCAGAAAAGCCATGTTCTTTTAATCCTAATCCAATTCTATAGGGGACAGACCTATTGCAGGGTAGAATCTTTTGAGTAGATTATTTCCATGGAGTTGTGGCCTCATCCATTCAAGGTGGGTCTTAATCAGTTCATTGGAGTTCTAAAAGGAGCTCACAGAGTGAGAAAGAGCTCAGAGCCAAAACAGAGCAGATGCCAAGACACATACATTTGGATATGCTTGGAGAGCTGACATAGAAAGCCAGTAGAATCAGAAGTTGAAAGCAATGCAAGCCAGGAACAAAGGACCAGGAGATGATAGCCACATGCCTCCCCAGCTGACAGAGAAATCTTGGATGTGATGGGTCTTTCGTGAGTGAAGGTATTATCCTCTTGTTGATGCCTTAATTTGGACCTTTTTATGGCCTTAGAACTATAAACTTGTAACTTAAGAAATCCCCTTTGTAAAAATTAATCAACTTCTGGTACACTGCATTCTGGCAGCATTAGCAAACTGAAACAGGAATCAATGTTCTTAACCACTATGCTATATTCTTCTATCGAACAGGCTTGGACATTTATATAAAATAGCTTTTGTTTTTATGTACTTGCACAATACCTGCACATTTGATACTTCCCTTTACACTCACGGCAGATATCAACCTCTGCTATTGTGATAAACACTTGCAAAAGAAAGAAAGGGAGTTAACTGGTATGTTATTGAGGAACACAGTGGATTTCATGTATCTTGTTTCTGCTCAAACAGACAGAAATCTATGCTGGTTTATTTAAGCATGACACATAGGGTAGAAATCATATGTAACACTTAGGGAACTGAAACAGCCTAATCAGGAAGATAATCTTACGGGATTACTCAGAGGATCCTAATCATCCAGGATGACAGCTGCATTAAAACAAAGATGACAGAGCCCTCTTTGTCTGGGATCTTATGTATAAAGGAGATGCAAAAGTGATGGGAAAACAAATCCTTCAGAGTTTACATTAGACTATGAAGTAAAGTAAGAATGTTTCA
This sequence comes from Tamandua tetradactyla, assembly GCF_023851605.1. Taxonomy (NCBI): domain Eukaryota; kingdom Metazoa; phylum Chordata; class Mammalia; order Pilosa; family Myrmecophagidae; genus Tamandua; species Tamandua tetradactyla. Next base: position 174,232,396 of record NC_135332.1, read on the forward strand.
ATTTTCTAACTTAAAGAAAAGGGTTGTCATGTTTTGGTCTATAAGTCATGAGCTCTGTTTGCCATGTTCTAAGACATTAAAAGAGAAATAAAATTCTGGTATTCATATGACAGCAGACATATTACGACAATATTCCCTGACCTTTTATATAGTCAACCCTTCAGAAAATGAAAGTTAAAAATGTGCTTTCTGGATTATTGAAACGTCAAAATTCTGGGTCGGTTCGTGAGCTAATCAACAGAGCTTAACATTAATGATATTCATCTATATAATCTTAAGGGTTTTATCATGTTAATTTGACATTTTATAACTTTTAAGCTGTGACCTTTGTTGTGCTTTACCAACCAACCTGTCCTTTGCATTTCAAAAATCAGTACTTTTTCATCACTACCAAACATAACTATTATCAAGCATTTTTAAAAGGGGTTATAAGGCAAATATAATACGCAGAGAGGGGAAAAGGCAATGTGCCTAAATATTAACAGCGGCAGTGTTGCCTCTGGGTAAGGAAAAGGAAATAGGTGATTTTTAAAACCTGGTTCTTCACATGTCCTGTCCTCTAGTTCACTGATCCTGTCTTCTGCCTCTGGAAATGCAACATTATAGGTTTCCATTATTTTTTTTCATCTCTTCTACTGCGCCTTTCATTCCTGTAAGTTCTATGATTTGTTTTTTCAGACTTTCGATTTCTTCTTTTTGTTTGCCCATTGCCTTCTTTATATCCTTCCTCAATTTGGTGATTTGATTTTTGATGTGATTTTCCATGTTTGCTTGAACATTCTGAATTAATTATTTCAATTCCTATTTCTCATTTGAATTGTTGGTTTGTTCCTTTGACTGGGCCATATCTTCAGTTTTCGTAGTATGATTTCTTTTTTTGCTGGCATCTAGGTATCTAATTTCCTTAGTTTATTGTGGAGATTGTTTTCACTCTTTTACCTAGGATTTTCTGCTGGATGGCTTTGTTCTCTATTTGTTCTTTGACATTCAGTGCAGCTTATTCTAGACCTCTAGCATAGGTTTTGTTTAACAGATCAGAATTTTTCAATTCTTGTTTTCTTGTTTTTTGCCCTGCCTGTATGGTGCCTTTTAGGAGGGCCTACTTAGCTATTACAGACCCCAGTCAGATTTTTCCAGACCAGACTGGCCTCCTTTCAGGAGGAAAGAGTCACCTGCATCAGTTTTCCCTGAGGGTGAGAACCAGCAGGTTGACAGACTTTCCTACGAAGCCTCTAGACTCTGTGTATTTCCTATCCTGCCCAGTATTTGGTGCTTGTCTGCCTGCAGGTCCCACCAGCATAAAGTGATGCAATACCTTGACTTCAGCAGACTCTTTCTGCTGGGACATAGTTGAGACAGCGGAGAGGTTGTATGCTGGCTTTAATTGCTTCAGTTTTCCAGTCCCTGGGTCTGAATTCCTTGAGGGAGGGAATCCACCTGAGCTGGGCCCCACCTCTCTTATGGGGAGGACACAGCCTCCAGGGAATTACCTCCTTACACCTGACCAGCCTCTGTCTCTCAGACAAGCTTAATTCCACCATTGCAGTTGGAGCCTGAGAAGCCTTGCAGTTGTATCTAAAGAGTTGTTGAGCAGTAGAAACACAGCAAAAAAAAAAAAAAAATTCTTTTCAGAGCAGGACCCAGTTCCTTGGGTTTGTTAATTGAGAGCTTAAGTTGGTACACTGCTCTATGTATCTCCGGGTCTGATGTACCCCCTCCTTTTTTTTAGGGTCCGGACCTTTTCAAGTATTTTGGACTGTCTGATCCAAAAACACCTGCTTGTTCATTTTTTTTCCCCATCAGCTCTGCCCTCTCTGTGCCGGAGCAAAAACTAGAAACTTTAGTTTTTATTCAAGGTGTAACTGAGCTGGGGGCCTATTTTTAGTAGTCAGAATTTGTTAATTCCACAACTGGCGCTTGGTTGCGCTCAGCCCCTGCTGCTAGTAAAGTCCCTTTTCCTTTGACTTCTGAGAAGTAGCCTGTGGGGGAGGGGCGCCAGCCTCCCCAGCTTGGGGGACTCACGGTTTTGGGGGGGTTTGCAGCTGGTCCAGCTTATGCAGACTGGGGTGGCTGTGTATCTGGTCACGGACATGGCGCCAGCAGTTGTTCTGTACTGTTCTTGACTATTTACTAGCTGCTCTGGAGGACGAACTAAATCTCACATCTCACTAAACCGCAACCTCCCCTAATCTTAAAACTGGTTCTTAATCCATCTAAGTAGTTTCCAGAATTTCCATGAACTTTGATAATTAAGAAAAATTAACTATCAAAAATATAATAATTCACCTGAAGAATTTTTATCAGGGAACTCTTTTAAATAGCATCCTTAGAATATTTAATATATGATTCTCAAAAATATTAAAATACTTGTGTTGCAAAAAATAAGATTCTCTTGATTTTAAATCTCAGAGGTACTTTCTCTAATTTCCTTTCGAAATGGAGTAAATGAACTCTGTTTGGCAATGCTTTGGAACACCATTTCATTTTTCAGGCAATTCTATTACGTATCAACATTTTTTCCTAGTTTTTAAATTTAAAGTCACCTTTCTGCAACTTTTATCCATTATTCACTCTCTGTCTGCACTCGGGTGCTCCATGAAGACAGGGTGTCTTTCTTAAAATATCTGAAAATCGCTTAGAAGAACCTGCAGGTTTCTTCTTCTCTAGAGTAAACACCCTTTCCAAACTTCCTTTGCTTGATATCACACTATTAGTATGTCCTAAATTTGAATTAGCTTCTGGGCCAGCCACACACACTGCAGTCTGATATTGAATTTATAAACAATGAAAATCCATAAATCTGGTTGATCTGTGCTGTTAAGTCTTTTCGCTCTCAAACTTAGTTCAGCAGGTTTTAGAGAAAAAGACAGGATTTTACATTTATCTAGGCCAGGGTTGGTGAAATAGTGTCTGCTATCTATTTCTGTAAAGTTTTACTGAAGGACTCGGTCCTGCTCCTTCATTTACATATTGGCCTGCGGCTGCTTTCACATCGCAGTGGCAAAGGTAACTGGCTGGAAGAGGGACCACATGGCTTGTGGAGCCTGAAGTATTTACTATCTAGCTCTTTATAGAAAAAAATCACCAGTTCCTGATCTAGGGCACTGATAGATTGATTTCTGTAAACTTACAGGGCACATTCACACAACCCAACAGAGGGAAAAAAAAAACATACCAGTTTTGTACAAGGAAGTCAACCAAATGGAGAGATGTCTGGTCTGCAGTTCGGACTGCAAGATGAAGGGCTGTCTCCCCTAGCTCCTGAAAAGTAAAAGCACAAATATAAATAGGGTAACCATAGGCCCTAGTTTGCCTAGAGCATCTTTATTTACATTAGTTGCCCCAAAGTAATTTTTAATACCACCTTGTTTTCATTCTCAAGTTGTCCTAATTTAGACATAATCACCAATGTAGAAGATTTTTATTATACGGTGTTGCCAATAAAAGGAGTCAGCTTTTACCTTGATTTTCCATGAAACATTGTATCTTATGACCTCAGTGAAGTCTTACCTGTCCGGGTTCCAGCAGCGGCTCCATTAGCTCTACCCCCTCTGCATAGACTTGAATTAGTGCAAGTAAATCCCTGGATCTAATGGCTTCAAGCAATTCACTCAGTTTAGCTGATGAAGATGAACAAGTCTTCCTTGAAAACCTATGGTCAACATATTTTGCAGTGATATATTCTTTCCGCGCAGTCCTGGAACAAAACAAAATGAAATGAATGGAGAGTTTTTATTTTCTTGGAGCTAAGAAAGGTTTGAGTTTTTCTGACAAATCTTTTTCTTTGAAGAGCTATTCCAATTAAGATACACTTCTTTTCAACATTTAAACAACTTATTCTAATAAGACCAATATGGAAACTGGTACACATTTATTGGTATATATATAGGTAATACGTAGTTAAGAAATTATGGACACACACATCATAGATTTCTTTTCTACCTTGAGCAATAGCATGAGAAATTTACTATTTACTTCTACTTTAAACTCAGATACATGTATATGCAAAACCAAGAATTAAAAAAGTTAAAAATTTTCTAAAAGATGAATTAAAATTTTGCAAAGATTGAGCTTCAGAAAGCGTACCATTCAAGCAACTCCCACAGGCTAAGCACTGCACTCCAGAAGGAAAAAGATGAGTCACCTTTCCCTGTAGAGGATTCATTTCAGTCTAGGAGCCAGAGACCACTGTAGACAATGTACCCAGAGTATGAACGGGCATGGGGTCTTTCTCTTTGTCCCAGTAGCAGCACTTCTCTTTCTTTGAGGAATAGCCTATTTCCCACTCCCAGGTCACGTGGTTCTGGTGGGACTGAGTACATCCCTCAGCTGCAGGGGTGAGTATATAACCTACATGGCCCAAGGTTCCTCTGCTACCTCTGGGGAAAGACTGAATTGGAAGTTGGCTCAGAGTTAACTAGAGAAAAGAGTCAAGAGAGATCGGGTCCTGATTACATGGTTTGATATGCTGGATCAAATTATAACTTAACTCACACTCTGAATTTCCCAGTGACATGAGCCAATAAATAAAAAGATAGTAAAGGGAGACCTTGGGCAAATGACTTAATCTTCATGAGTCTCAGTTTTTTTCACCTGAAAATGGGGTAAGAACTCATTGATATATGCTCTGCTAAAGAATGTATGGCACCTTGTAGGTATTCTCTTACTTCTGAGAGGGCTCTAACTTGTAAGAGAAAAAAAACATCTTGTTCAGAAACAGCCATTCCATCTGTGATAGCTGCTGCTGTTTCCCACATCTCACCACCAGGCAACACTATTTAAAATTGTGCTGATGCCTTCCTCTTTCCTTCTCCAATGGCAATAAAAGACACATAATCTTTAGTCTTTTCCTAACCTACTGACTGGGTGTAGTGACTTGCTGATTCTACTAAGTAATCAAGATCTTACATTCATGGGTGACCTTTACATTCGGGCTAAAGTACTTTTAGGATGGCCATTGTCTTCTGAGTTTTTTTTCGGATAGCTGAAATAGTGGTCTACATCTGGCTTCTGAGTCTCCTGCTTCATGTGAATTACATAAAGTTTGAGAGGCAGGTATTATTGGGCAATGAATGGAGAACTGGACTTAAGAATTAAAAGTCTGATTTAAGTCTGATCCCATTTGTGGTCTAAGTCACCCTGAACAAATCAAGTTCTTTCTATACCTCACCTCCTTCATCCATAAAATGCTAGTAATCATACCTGCCTCTTCTACTGCCTTCTAGGGAAGAAAGAGCACAGGTATGGAACAAAGAGTAATGCTTGGGTTAGGGGTTCATATGGAAGCTTCCTTTCTATTGTTATCCAGGAGGGTAGAACTGGGCTCAATGGTGGAAAGTCACAGGGAGGCAAGTCATAGACAAGTGTTTGCACACATTAAACAAAGTACCAGTAAGGTCTGCAAGTGACTTTCTATCGTTGGAGATGTCACACAGGGCTACACAACAATTTGGCAGAAATGTTGTAGAGTGTACACACATGGAGAGAGTCTGGGTCACTTTACAGATGACCTCAAAGCTCAGGTCTCTAATTCTGTGGCTCTCACGGAGCTGGAAGCATTCAGCTTTTTCTGGGTACTCAGCTTATAGCCCTCTGGCAATTAAACGCTTTCTGACATGGGACAACAGAGTGGGTGGAAGATAGGGTTGATTGGAAGTCTGAACTAAAGTTCTAGTCCTCTGGCTGATAAAGACCCTCCAGGTCCCCACCAAACTTATCCTTCCCCATCTACCCTATTTCAGTTAAAAGTGTCAACCATTTACTTACTTAAGTCAAAAACCTTTGGGTCCTACTTGACAAGTTTCTTAAACATCCATATTTAAAATGATCAGCAAATTCTGTCAGCTCTCTCTTCAAAATATACTGACAATTCAACTATTGCTAACCACCTTAGTCCTAGTTACCGTCATATCTCAGTGGACTGGGTTTAACAGCTTCTCTCCAGTTGTTTCCACCTGTCCCCTGTCCAGTCTGTCCTCTACTTATCAGCTATAAAAGAGGTTCTTAACTTCAGTCCCACTGACATTTTGGGCTGGATCCTTTTCTGTTATGGGTGGCTGGCCTAAGCATTGTAGAATTTCTAGCAACATCCCTGGCTTCTATCCACTAGAAGCTGGTAGAACCTACCCAAGTTGTGACAACATGTCTCCATACTCTACCAAACATCTTCTGGGAGGCAAAATCACCCTTAAGAACCACTGAACTACAATGATCCATTTAAGACAGAACTCAGATCATGCCACATCCCCTGTTTAAAACTTTCCAATCACATTTACTATAAACATTTTGTAACCTACACGACCTTGTGTGACCTGGCCCTATCTCCATTTCACACAGTAACTTCTATCACTCTCCCCCTACCTCAGTGCTCTCTAGCCACTCCTGCCTGCCTGGTATCACTTGAATATGCTAGCCTGCTCTTCCTCAGAGCATCTACACCTCCTGTTCCACCTGTCTGGCCCAGCATTTGTTCTTTTGGATCCTTTAGATTTTTAAAATGTCCTACATCTTAGCTAAACTTGTTGCTCATTAGTGTGAAAAAGGCACTTTCTTGAACCTGTTGTTTAGCAGCACTGCATCCCTTCAGATTAGACATGTGGCTTATATCCTGAGTTTTTCTTCTGTGACACCTTTCACAGACATGATTAAATAAATAACAGGTTATTTTTTGGGTAATGCTTATCTTAGCCTCTGGACTCCAGGGATCATGAAGACAGGGTTTACACCTAGATGGTGTTCTGCTGTTTCCCTAGTAACTAACACAGTCTGAGGCATAGAGTAAACACTTAACAAATATTTGTTGAATTAAATTTAAGAAAAGACAACTTTCAACTTTTCTCTCTAAGTAGCCTCCTAGGAGATTTAATTTCATGATTTTAGAGTGAAAAAAAACATGTTCACTGAACGTGCCCCATACTTTTAGTGCTTTGCAAATCTGGGCAAGCATATACTTTCCAGCTTTCCTCCTTCACAAAGTCTCCTCAAATCACCCAAGTTGGAATTATTTCTTTCCTCCTATTCATTCAGAGTACTTAAGACATTTTCAAATGTGAATTCAACTAAAACTTTTTTGAAGAGGTGAACAGATTCATATACTCAAGAATAAAACTAATTTAAAAAATATTTTATTAAGAAGTTCCATTTCCACCCCTATCCCAGAGTAAGCACTTTTATTAGTTTCTTGTGTATTTTTCCAGGGTTTCTTAAAGCAAACACAAGCTCAAATAAATCTATATGTTTATATATTTTTCACTATCCAAATGTATTTGGTTTCTGAGTCCAGATAGTAAATAGTGAGAGTTCAAAAGTGAAGATTTATCAGCAAATTTACCCAAAATACAGTTCCTGAGTTTAGACAGTGAGTCTGGATAGAGAGGAATCCCCCACAATTCTTTCTTACTCCAAAGTATAAGTATACTCTCTATATGATGTCCTACACCTTGCCTCTTTTAGTTAACAGTATACCCTGGAGATCATCCCAAATCAGAATGCAAAAAGTTTCCTTATTCTTTTTTATACTGGCATCACATTCCATTCTGTGGCTATGTCTACAGATGAAAACTTGCTTTGTTTCTAATATTTTTCTATTGCAGCATAGGAATAACCTCTCAGGTGTAGGATTCCTGAGTCAAAGGGTAAAATAAATGTATAATTTTGACATATACACCCTTCAGAGATAGTATACAATTTTGTACTCCCACCAATAACATATGAGAGAGTTTGTTTTCCCACAGTCTTGCTGAGTGGGTAGTTAAACAACTAAACTAGGTTTTTGCTACCTGCCAATCTGGTAAGAATACCCCATCACCTTTGTATATTTCTGATTTTTATCACAACATTCCATGATTTAGAAATAATTATCCTCATGAAGATGTGTCCTTTACAGAACAGGCGCTTGGTTGCAACTATGTGGGAGAAGGTGATGGAGGAAATAATCTATGTGACCGAGAAATACAGTACAATATACTTTTCTTGTCTTTGCTTTTTCCTGATGATGGGGTTTCCTTTAGGGAATAAGAATTTTATCATCACTAAAAGATTTTCTGAGGAGGATAGAAAAACAACTAGAGAATGTAGAGAATTCAATATATTAGAAATACTTACATATCACTTGAAGGGGTGGGTTTTGGTGAGGGGCTGGGCAAATTTGCTTCCATAATATCATTAAAACTGTTGTTTCCTACATTCTTGGCCAGCTGTAACATAAACAAAATACAACATGGCAGATACTTTACTGTTAGTATAAAAGTTTTCTATTTATTTGCTTTTGAGATTTCTGAATGTGCATTTTCTCTCATTTGACTCAGAATACAAACCATCCATCCAATTGGTCAACAAATATATGCTGAGCTCTGTGACTATGTGTCATATTTGACTATGTGTCAGGCACTGAACTCATGAAAGCTGGAAATATGAAGATGTGTAAACCTGTTTCCTTCCCATCAATTCTCGCAGCTATTAGGGGCCACTGACAAGAAAATAATTTCTTTAAAAATGTAACAAACGCTAAAATAGAATAGAATATGGTTGGTTCTACACACACACACACGATTTGGAGCTTACTATATGAGATGAGAAAATTAGACATAACAGGTTTTATATGACAATAGCTATCAGGTCATTCCCAATACATGTGCATTTTTAGAAACTAGTAAGCATTAAAAATAAAGCAGAGTTTGAAAAACCTATTTAGTTATTATTTAAAAAAATATAAACCACAAGGTAATGTCAACATGTGAGTTTAGTACCTAACCCTTTTTCCTGTTATTAGTCAATCATATAAAAACTAATTCTTAAAGAAAAAAGTAGCTTCAAAAAGCCCATCCCAGAAGAGAGAGGGCTATGAGCTAGATTTTGACTTGCTAATTATAGAAACTTCTGATTCACCATTTCTTAAAACAGGAAATGGAAATAGTCAATATTACATATCACAAAAATCCTATTTTAAATATTTATGCAAATGAATTAAATTCAGTAGTTTAAATTCTTTGCATTCACAAACAAGACAAAACAATAAATATATTCAATGTTACTAAACTTAGAAATTTTTTATTTCAAAGTATAGTAACTACTTACCAAGAGTTCAGAGGTTCCTAGTTTGTCTAGTTCCAAAGACTGAATGCGAGAAATATGAACCCCCATTTCCCTATGGATGCCAGAACATTCTATACAGGTCAAAATACCCAAGTTCGTTGAAAGCCAGGTGGGGTCTGTGGAAAGGATTTTGAAGACAATGAAACAAATGAGAGATCTAACTTCATTGTGCCAGTTACATAGGAAGCTACTAAACCAGCAGTAAAACTTGTTAAGCACAATGAGGGGAAGACTTAAATAGAGGAAATGGATGCTTGAATTTTAGTCTAAAGGACAACTATAAAAATTAAAAGCTTGTTATCAAGCAAAAATTATAGTAAGACAAATTAAAAGAAAATTTCCTTTCATATTGAATTGAAAACAAATTAAGTGCTTTATCTTGTGCAAATGTGAGACTTCCTGTACGAGATCTTGCAAAACATCCCAAGGCCCTGCGAGAGTGGTTTTCACTCACCACCACTATCATCTCTGATAGATGGATTAAAGTCCTCTTCAGAACTGCTCAGTAGGGACTGGATTCTACAGTGATCATTAACCTTTCAGTTACAATTCACATTAACTCATCATTTTTGGTTATAGAATTTCCACAAAGCACCTCCTTAGAGATAAGATACTTGTAAATATTGAACATCAAATATTTCAAAGACCTAAGGCTTTTTTCTACAACCTCAAAGGGCTCCAGAACAGTGGGAACATATATTTCTATGTAACCAAAATCTTCAAGGTTCTCTATATTAAGCTTCCTTCTGGCTGATCAGTATCTGAGTATTTACTATTGCCTTGCCATAGCCTCACACTGTGTGAGTCACTATCATACATGCACACGAAAGTGGGAGAAAACCTGAGACTTCTCTTTGAGGCACTTAAGACATTGTATGAAGTCCTGTTTCATGAGTAAAACAATAAGAAAGTAATCCATATTGATTAGAATACTCTGTTAACTGTGTGACTTAGGCACGTTACTAAACCTCTCTGAGTTCCAGTTTCCTCATTTGTAAAATAGGGATATTAGTAACTGGCTTAGAGCTTCTGTGTAAGATAGAAAAGGAAAACACCCAGAACAATATCTTGCCCAGGTTAAGTCTTCAGTAAGTAAGCTACTGTCAATACTCAGGCAATATAAAATGGTATTTGAAAAACAGTTTAGGGGAAGGTGAGATAAAGGTTGGGGTGGATTTCACTGAGCAGAAAGGAAAGTGATGTACCACATGTCAGCCAATTTCCTAAATACCATCTCATTAAGTACTCATAACAATTTAGTGAGGTTCACTATCCCCTTTATAGGAGGAGAAAACTGAAGATCAGAATAGTAAATGGACTTAGCATGAGACCACCCAGCTCAGGGATGGGAGACTTGTGAGTCAAAACGAAGGATGCTGCCTCCACACCCTGTGCTCTCTCCATAAAGCCATGGTGCTTATTTAACTGGACCTTATAGGAATGGTGGCAATTTGGCAAGTGACTTTAGGGAGAGAAAATGGGGGTGGGATGGGGTGCTTGCCAAGTCAGGAAAACAGCAGGAGGAGAAGCAGCTCAGGGGTGGGAGTATACATGGTGGGAACACGCGTGTGCGTCCTTAAGGTTTTACATAATTAACTCATTTTATATTCCACAGGAAGAGAAAGGAAGTTTAAGAAGCCAGTTTGGGATTGGGAACCAATACCTGATGAGCCGCAATCACAGCAGACGTCATTGCCGGGGAGCCGCTGGACATCCTCAATGATGGCTTTTGTCAGATCTTCCAGGCTGTTCTCCCCTGTGCTCTGCTCTCCACGGAAGGCCATGGTGAGGGCCTCTTCTTTGCTATTTGTCAATACTGAGATCCATCTATTGCCAAAAGCATTTGTATTTTTAAAATGATAAAAAACATTTTATCCCAAAATTAAAAAAAAAAGACAATGAACAAACATTTCCAAACCACTGTTTGTTCCCACCTGAGTGAATTCTAGTTAGCTAATATTTACCTTCAACAGGTCAAGAGGCTTAGAACTAAGTCCCTAGTATTTTTTTTTTGGTACTCTATAGGATGAAATGAGTATGAAACAAAGCACCATCTGTAAAAGGTTTTGAATAACAAATAGTAACAGCAATGAGAATTAACAGCCAAATTACTACCCAGAGTATGGGGCATGCAAACTGCAAGTCACATCCCTGACTCCAGGTGGCACTCGGCTTCAGAGCGCTGGGAGTTATGTACTTGCACCATTAGGCTTGTGGTACAGAAAACCCAACACTTCAAAAGCAACAGTCTAGGAATGGAGTGTATTTTAAAGTAAATAGTACTTTTTCTATCATTTAGTCTCAAGTTAGAAACTATTTTGACAGAACAATTCAAGAAACTGGGGGGTTCAACAGGTCTGAACACTTAGCATTTTGACTAGTGTCAGTGATGTTGTTGATTTCCCCCCCTGCCTGCAGTTTCTCTTGCTTTCCTCAGGCATTCTCACATTTTGACTTTTTAACATGGACCAGTAACTTTTAATTCTAGAATGCTCCTAGAGGACTCTGAGTTAGGGTTTATAATACTTCATAGGTGAGAAACTTGAAACAGAGGAGTAGATTGACTTAAATCTTAAAGTCAAGTTGGTGTCAGAACCCTGGGACAAAAAGCTATTTCAGCTGACACCGTTTTCAGGGGTCCTTCCATCATACCACATATGCTTCCTCACCCAAGAGGACATGACAAAGAAATGGTCTTTAAAACTTTGCCATGATAATCAGGAAGTACCTATTTAAAAGCGCAGTTACTTCTGTAGGAAATAATTCAAATTTGGTAGATCGACATGGCTACATTTCAAAAGGGCCAAGAATCAAGTGATTATTTCTGGTCATTTTTTTTAACTTTCAACTTGGAGTAATTAGTACACAAAGAGTCTAAAAAATAATATAACAAGCATTTTAATATCTTATGTCACTTTGGGTTTATAAAATATAAAGAAAATTGGCACTATGCTAGGAGTGTTCCACATTTTATCCCCAAAATCAAAACCCTTCAAGCAAGGTATATAATCCACATCTTACTGGTAAGAAGACGGAGGTCAGATGTTTTGCCTGTGGTCAAAAGGCCACTACCCAGCAGAAGCCACATCTAGTGACTTTAAACATGCATCTGCTCTATTTTACCTGCCTCCTTCCTCAGTGAGAAGGGATTTCTTCATTTAATTTCACGTTCACTTCCACATAAGAAAGACAATGTTGCAGTGAAACTGCCTCTATGGGATCTGGAGGTAAAAGAAGAACTCTGGGGGCTGCCATTTCCTCCTGCTACAGCATTCGAAGTGGCATCCCCTCGTCACCACCAACACCCAAACAGATGTCAAAGAGCAAAATGTGCAACAACTACAGGATGGGCCAAGCAACTTTTTTGCTGAAGAATGTTAAGCCCTAGGGCCAAGAAATCAGCTCTCTCTAATCAAAATGGGACTGAGCTACCAGCTGTAAGAAGTAAAAGTAAATAAAATATTACAGGCCTGGGTTTGAGATATAAAGGTACAAAGAGAAAGTGGATGTGTTTCTTGCCCCACACAAACCTCTACCTGCCTTCCACTTAGAGCCCTGAAGAAGGAGAAGCAGTATTCTAAGAGGACTTTGGAATCCTGTTTGGGTTGAAATCAAAGCTTACCAGGACTGAGACCATGGGCTTCCTGTGTCTCAGTTTCCTCATCTGCAAACTAGGAATAATAGTATCTATTCCCTGGAGCTGGAAGGATTAATAAGATGAGGTATGATGTGCACTTAGCACAGTAAGACCTCAATAAACATTACCGGTTTGGGTTATATTACCTCTCTCTGAATCTGTGGGTAGAAGATCAACCCTCCCTGATGTCTCCCTTTCCCACGTGGTTTCTAGTCACCCTCCAGTCTGCCACCTCGGTACCATAGCTTCGGTCACTTCCTTTCTATTTCTTTCTGTTGTTTCTGGTGTGACCCTGACCACTAGAACCTCCGACCTGGAGCACAGTGTTTATTACCTCCCCACACCTTCATGAGCCAGCCAGGGTTACCTTTCTCTAGGAACACCCCAACTACCCAAGAATGTGTGCCTCCATGTCTGTGCTCCTGAAACATGTTGCCTCCTGTCCTTGCACTCAAAACCTGTCTCTCCCAGGACAGAGTAAGCTCTTTTAGGACAGGGGCTGTGTCTAATTTAATTGTGTATTCTCAATGTTTTGCAAAGTTCCTGGCAGATGATCAACATTCACTAGTCAGATGAATGAACGGATAAAAAGAACTTTCTCCCCCTTTTTCTTTGTTTCTCATATCTTCTTCCCTAGTTTCTTCTCTTTTCTCTTTTGTCTCAATTCTACATCCTTCTCTACATATTTCTTCTTTTCTAACTGATCCCTTGTGATTTCTTTCTTAAGACAGAGAGAAAGCAAAAGTCTCTAAGGAAGGGGCTTAGAGAAAGAGTGTAAGAAAAGAGGTGAACATAAAGTAAAAGGGGTGTGAATAGAACTCTGAGGCTCAATGAAAATAATTAAGGAAATAAATTAATATTTATTGTATGCTGCTGAAGGGACAGGGATTTTGATAGCTCATAAAACTTGGTCCAAATTATCCCAAGACTTGCTAGAAACAAGAAAATTGCTACAATACAAATAGCACCTCTCCCAAGCAGCTTATTTGTACACTGACTTTCTGGGCTTTGAAGAAGGTGAGTGCGAGGATTCAAACCCAAGAGTGTGTGAGCCCAAATGTAGTTCTTCCCTCTATAACAGGGCCTCTTTAACTGAGCCCTGTTGACGCCAATAAAAGGTGCCTGCCACCTGCCAATATTCTTCACTTGAGGACCAGGCTCTCTCAATAACAACAAAGTATTCAGGAATTTAGCTCACACTTTTGATTACCTAACACTGAGTAAGCCTCCCCTATGTGCAGGTGATGTGATTACAAAGATGAGCACGGCACAGTTCTTGCCCTCAAGAAGTTCTTAGTCTCTAAAGGGACACACACATGTGCCCAAGAATCACAGAGGAGCATGAAGGTGGCTGCTGAGCAGAGGCTGCAGGAGCCAAGGAGAGAGCAATGTGAGCAATGCACCATCTTCCCAGGGTGGGGGGGCTTAAGCAGAATCTTGAGGGAAATACAGAAGTTTCCTGAGAGAACGGGGCAGAGCACCCTGTACAGGGAGATGTGTGATGGCTCAGAGGTGAAACAGAAGGATGGAAAACCACCAACAGTAATTCTTACTGACAAAAAGAAAATTTTAAGGTATATTGTACAGGAGAGAGGTGCTTTCTCAATTCAAGGCATTGTATCGTTATTTCAAAACTACTTACGCTACATAATCTTGCTCATCTTCTGCCTGAAAGTGGTATGTCCTATTATCTAAAACACAAAAAAGAAAAGAGTGAAAAGCTAGAAAGCAGAGTATCTTCAGGTAAAGGAGATTTTACTTTCGGGAAAAAATAAAAACAATGACAATAAGATTTTAACATCATTTTACTTTTATACCATTTTCTTTTCACAAATACACAATTCATTGGGCAACACAATTACTGGGCAACAGGAATACAATAAAAATAACTGCAAATACCACATCAACACCTGGCACCTCTTTTGAAAAAAAAAAGTGGGAGTAGAGAGAGTCTAACATAATCAAAATGGACTTCAGTGACAGACTGAGGAGTGTTAACTGCTAATTTGGTATTTCATTTTTCGTTTTCAATTTCCCTTTTACTGTGTTTTCTTTAAAAACAAAAAAATCCCTTTAAGAAACGATATATGTAGTTTTAGACTTTGTCCCCAGGGCAGCTCTGTAATACCTATGTAGACCCTCCTAAGGGTGGGGAAGGAAAAAGCACCTTACAAGCAGGATAAGAAACAAGAAAACAAGAACTGAAAAATTACCCTCTGTTAAACAACTTAAGCTAGAGGTCCAGAAAAAGTTGAACTGAAGGTCAGGGACAGACAGACAACAAACTCATCTAGCAAGAAAATCCTAGGTAAGAGAAGTGAAAGCAATCTCCAGAATAAACTAATTAAGGTAATTAAATGTCTAGACGCCAGAAAAAAATAACAAATCACACCAGGAAAATTGAAGATATGGCTCAGTCAAAGGAACAAACCAATAGTTCAAATGAGATACAGGAGCCGAAACAACTAATTCAGAATATACGAACAGACAAGGAAAACCTCATCAAAAACCAAATCAATGAATTGACGGAGGGAGGACATGAAGAAGGCAAGGAATGAACAAAAAGAAGAAATGGAATGTCTGAAAAAACAAATCACAGAACTTATGGGAATGAAAGGTACAGTAGAAGAGATGAAAAAAACAATGGAAACCTACAATGACAGATTTAAAGACCAGGGGTTAGGATTAGTGAACTGGAGGATGGAACATCTGAAATCCATAAAGAAACAGAAATTATACGGAAAAAAATGAAAAAACATGAGCAAGGACTCAGGGAATTGAATGGTAATATGAAGCGCACAAATATACGTGTTGGGGTGTCCCAGAAGGAGAAGAGAAGGGAAAAGGAGGAGAAAAACGAATGGAAGAAATTATCACTGAGAATTTCCCAACTCTTATGAAAGACCTAAACTTAAAGATCCAAGAAGTACAGCGCACCCCAAAGAGAAGAGATCCAAACAGACGTTCTCCAAGACACTTACTAGTCAGAATGTCAGAGGTCAAAGAGAAAGAGAGGATCTTGAAAGCACCAAGAGAAAAGAAATCCATCACATACAAGGGAAACCCAATAAGACAATCTGTAGATTTCTCAGCAGAAACCATGGAGGCGAGAAGACAGTGGGATGATATTTTTAAATTACTAAAAGAGAAAAACTGCCAACCAAGAATTCTATACCCAGCAAAACTGTCCTTCAAAAATGGGGGAGAAATTGAAACAATTCAGACATAAAGTCACTGAGAGAATTTGTGACCAAGAGACCAGCTCTGCAAGAAATACTAAAGGGAGCACTAGAGACAGATACGAAAAGACAGAAGAGAGAGGTATGGAGAAGAGTGTAGAGAGAAGAAAATAAGATATGACATATAAAATCCAAAAGGCAAAATGGTAGAGGAAAGTACTACCAAAACAGTAATAACACTAAATGTTAATGGATTGCACTCCCCAATCAAAAGACAAAGACTGGCAGAATGGATTAAAAAACAGGATCCTTCTATATGCTGTCTACAGGAAACACATCTTAGACCCAAAGATAAACATAGGTTGAAAGTGAAAGGTTGGGAAAAGATATTTCATGCAAATAACTACCAGAAAAGAGCAGGAGTAGCTATACTAATATCCAACAAATTAGACTGCAAATGTAAAACAGTTAAAAGAGACAAAGAAGGATGCTATCTACTAATAAAAGGAACAATTCAACAAGAAGACATAACAATCATAAATATTTATGTACTGAATCAGAATGCCCCAAAATAC
Organism: Tamandua tetradactyla; assembly: GCF_023851605.1. Lineage (NCBI taxonomy): Eukaryota > Metazoa > Chordata > Mammalia > Pilosa > Myrmecophagidae > Tamandua > Tamandua tetradactyla. The sequence continues at coordinate 174,248,880 of NC_135332.1, forward strand.
GTGAGGAATACACTGCAAACACTGAAAAGGGAAATAGACACATCTACCATAATAGTTGGAGACTTCAATTCGCCACTCTCACCAATGGACAGAACATCTAGAAAGAGGATCAATAAAGAAACAGAGAATTTGAATATTACAATAAATGAGCTAGCCTTAATAGACATTTATAGGACATTACACCCCACAACGGCAGCATACACCTTTTTCTCAAGTGCTCATGGATCATTCTCAAAGATAGACCACATGCTGGGTCACAAAGCAAGTCTCAACAAATTTAAAAAGATTGAAATCATACACAACACTTTCTCAGATCATAAAGGAATGAAGTTGGAAATCAATAATAGGCAGAGTGCCAGAAAATTCACAAATACATGGAGGCTCAACAACACACTCTTAAACAACCGGTGGGTCAAGGAAGAAATTACAAGAGAAATCAGTAAATATCTCGAGGCAAATGAAAATGAAAACACAACATATCAAAACTTATGGGATGCAGGAAAGGTAGTGCTAAGAGGGAAATATATTGCCCTAAATGCCTATATCAAAAAAGAGGAAAGGGCAAAAATCCGGGAATTAACTGTCCACCTGGAAGAACTGGAGGAAGAATAGCAAACTAACCCCAAAGCAAGCAAAAGGAAAGAAATAACGAAGATTAGAGCAGAAATAAATGAAATTGAGAACATGAAAACAATAGAGAAAATCAATAAACCCAGAAGTTGGTTCTATGAGAAAATCAATACGATTGATGGGCCCTTAGCAAGATTGACAAAAAGAAGAAGAGAGAGGACGCAAATAAATAAGATCAGAAATGGAAGAGGAGACATAACCACTGACCTCACAGAAATAAAGGAGGTAATAACAGGATACTATGAAAACATTATGCTAATAAATACAACAATGTAGATGAAATGGAAAAGTTCCTAGTAAGGCATGAACAACCAACTTTGACTCAAGAAGAAATAGATGACCTGAACAAACCAATCACAAGTTAAGAAATTGAATCAGTCATTAAAAAGCTTCCCAAAAAGAAAAGCCCAATAAACTTGGAATATGTCATTGGTAACAGAGTCCAGCAGGAGTTAGAAACAGGGTAAGATAATGGGTGATTGGAGCTGAAGGGATACAGACTGCAATAGGACTAGATACAAAAACTCAAAAATGGACAGCACAATAATACCTAATTGTAAAGTAATCATGTTAAAACACTGAATGAAGCTGCATCTGAGCTATAGGTTTTTTTTTTGTCTGTGTGTTTGTTTGTTTGTCTTTTTTTTGTACTATTATTGTTTTTATTTTTTTCTCTATATTAACATTCTATATCTTTTTCTGTTGTTTTGCTAGTTCTTCTAAATTGATGCAAATGTACTAAGAAATGGTGATCATGCATCTATGTGATGATATTAAGAATTACTGATTGCATATGTAGAATGGAATGATTTCTAAATGTTGGGTTAATTTCTTTTTTTCTTTAATTAATAAAAAAAAGTATTTACTTGGTAAAAAAAAAAAAAAGAGTTACCTTTAACCTGTATAATGCATTCAGGGTTTTTTTGTTGTTGTTAATTTTTGCCAATATACTTCTTGTTTTTCAGTAAAAAAAAAAAAAAAGAGAAGCCCAGGACCAGATGGCTTCACATGTGAATTCTACAAAACATTCCAGAAAGAATTAGTACCAACTCTCCTCAAACTCTTCAAAAAAATCGAAGTTGAGGGAAAACTACCTAATTCATTCTATGAAGCCAACATCACCCTCAAACCAAAACCAGGCAAAGATATTACAAAAAAAGAAAACTACAGACCAATCTCTCTAATGAATATAGATGCAAAAATCCTCAACAAAATTCTAGCAAATCGAATCCAGCAACACATTAAAAGAATTATACATCATGACCAAGTAGGATTCATCCCAGGCATGCAAGGATGGTTCAACATAAGAAAATCAATTAATGTAATACACCATATCAACAAATCAAAGTAGAAAAATCACATGATCATCTCAACTGATGCAGAGAAGGCATTTGACAAGATTCAACATCCTTTCCTGTTGAAAACACTTCAAAGGATAGGAATACAAGGGAACTTCCTTAAAATGATAAAGGGAATATATGAAAAACCCACAGCTAATATCATCCTCAATGGGGAAAAAGTGAAAACTTTCCCCCTAAGATCAGGAACAAGACAAGGATGTCCACTATCACCACTGTTATTCAACATCGTGTTGGAAGTTCTAGAAAGAACAATTAGACAAGAAAACGAAATACAAGGCATCAAAATTGGAAAGGAAGAAGTAAAACTATCACTGTTTGCAGATGATATGATACTATATGTCAAAAACTCTGAGAAATCCACAGCAAAACTACTAGAGCTAATAAATGAGTACAGTAAAGTGGCAGGTTACAACATCAACATTCAAAAATCTGTAGTGTTTCTATACACTAGTAATGAACAATCTGAGGGGGAAGTCAAGAAACGAATTCCATTTACAATTGCAACTAAAGGAATAAAATACTTAGGAATAAATTTAACTAAAGAGACAAAAGACCTATACAAAGAAAACTACAAGAAACTGGTAAAAGAAATCACAGAAGACCTAAATATATGGAAGGGCATACCGTGTTCATGGATTGGAAGACTAAATATAGTTAAGATGTCAATTCTACCTAAATTTATTTACAGATTCAATGCAATACCAATCAAAATTCCAAAAACTTACTTTCCAGAAATAGAAAAACCAATAAGCAAATTTATCTGGAAGGGCAGGGTGCCCCGAATTGCTAAAAGTATCTTGAGGAAAAAAAACAAAGCTGGAGGTCTCACGCTGCCTGACTTTAAGGCATATTATGAAGACACAGCGGTCAAAACAGCATGGTACTGGCATAAAGATAGATATATTGATCAATGGAATTGAATAGAGTGCTCAGATATAGACCCTCTCATCTATGGACATTTGATCTTTGATAAGGCAGTCAAGCCAACTCACCTGGGACAGAACAGTCTCTTCAATAAATGGTGCCTAGAGAACTGGATATCCATATGCAAAAGAATGAAAGAGGACCCGTATCTCACACCCTATACAAAAGTTAACTCAAAATGGATCAAAGATCTAAACATTAGGTCTAAGACCATAAAACAGTTAGAGGAAAATGTAGGGAGATATCTTATAAATCTTATAATTGGAGGCGGTTTTATGGACCTTACACCTAAAGCAACAGCACTGAAGAAATAAATAAATAAATGGGAGCTCCTCAAAATTAAACACTTTTGTGCATCAAAGAACTTCATCAAGAAAGTAAAAAGACAGCCTACACAATGGGAGATAATATTTGGAAATGACATATCAGATAAAGGTCTAGTATCCAGAATTTATAAAGAGATTGTTCAACTCAACAACAAAAAGACAGCCAATCCAATTACAAAATGGGAAAAAGACTTGAACAGACAGTTCTCAGAAGAGGAAATACAAATGGCCAAAAGGCACATGAAGAGATGCTCAATGTCCCTGGCCATTAGAGAAATGCAAATCAAAACCACAATGAGATATCATCTCACACCCACCAGAATGGCCATTATCAACAAAACAGAAAATGACAAGTGCTGGAGAAGATGTGGAGAAAAGAGGCACACTTATTCACTGATGGTGGGAATGTCAAATGGTGCAACCACTGTGGAAGGCAGTTTGGCGGTTCCTCAAAAAGCTGAATATAGAATTGCTATATGACCCAGCAATACCATTGCTAGGTATCTACTCAGAGGACTTAAGGGCAAAGACACAAACGGACATTTGCACACCAATGTTTACAGCAGCATTATTTACAATTGCAAGGAGATGGAAACAGCCAAAATGTCCATCAACAGACGAGTGGCTAAACAAACTGTGGTATATACATATGATGGAATATTATGCAGCTTTAAGACAGAATAAACTTAAGAAGTATGTAACAACATGAATGGACCTTAAGGACATTATGCTGAGTGAGACTAGCCAAAAACTAAAGGACAAACACTGTATGGTCTCACTGATATGAACTGACATTAGTGAATAAACTTGGAATATGACGTTGGTAACAGAGAACATCAGGAGATAGAAGTAGGGTAAGATATTGGGTAATTGGAGCTGTAGGGATACAGACTGCAACAGGACTGGATACAAAAACTCAGAAATGGACAGCACAATACTACCTAACTGTAATGTAATTATGTTAAAACACGAATGAAGCTGCATGTGAGAATGATAGAGGGAGGAGGGCTGCGGACACAAATGAAATCAGAAACAAAGACAGATGTTAAAGATTGAGATGGCATAATCTAGGAACGCCTAGAGTGTATAATAATAGTGAAATGTACAATGTACAAAGTTTAAAAATGTTTTTGTATGAGGAAGAACAAAGGAATGTCATTATTGCAGGGTGCTGAAAATAGATGATAATTAATACTTTAAAATGTCACCTTATGTGTGAGACAAAAGCAAAAAATGTTTATTTGTTATAAAATTTATATTTTGACTAGAGCATTTCCTAATATAAATCATGTAGATAGTTTGACTGAATGTCATAAGTACTTGGAATCTCAGGTAGCACATGAGATTTTGTTGGTTTGCCCAGAGTGATGCCCCGATGAATCCCAGAATGATCTGATTAGTGACTGGAAAAGTATTTGCAAGCCCCCTTCGGGGAATGGTGAGAGTGGGGAGAAATTCAATTTCCCCAAGTTGAATTCTTGATATTCTCACAAGCAGTGTGGACAACCAAAGCTACAGGTTGAGCCCCCGGTCTTGGGGTTTGTTCATATGAAACTTAACCCCACAAAGGATAGGTCAAGTCTACTTAAAATTTAGGCCTAAGAGTCACCCCCAAGAGAGCCTCTTTTGTTGCTCAGATGTGGCCTCTCCCTCCAGCCAACATGACGAGCAGTCTCACCACCCCACCCCTCTCTGCGTGGGGCATGACTCCCAGGGGTGTGGACCTTCCTGGCAACGTGGGACAGAGATCCTGGAATGAGCTGAGACTCAGCATCAAGGGACTGAGAAAAACCCTAGAATGAGCTGAGAATTAACATCAAGGGATTGACAGAACGTTCTCGACCAAAGGGGGAAGAGTGAAATGAGACTAAGTGTCAATGGCTGAGAGATTCCAAACAGAGTCAAGAGGTTATCCTGGAGGTTATTCTTATGCATTAAGTAGATATTACCTTGTTGTTCAAGATGTAGCGGAGAGACTGGAGGGAACTGCCTGAAAATGTAGAGCTGTGTTCCAGTAGCCATGTTTCTTGATGATGATTGAACAATGATATAGCTTTTACAATGAGACTATGTGAATGTGAAAACCTCATGTCAGATGCTCCTTTTAGCTACTATATCAACAGAAGAGTAGAACATACGGAATAAAAATAAATAATATGGGGAACAAATGCTAAAATAAATTCATTTTGAAATGCTAGTGGTAAACGAAAGCGAGGGGTAAGGGGTATGGTATGTATAATCTTTTTTTCTCTATTATCATTTTATTTCTTTTTCTGTTGTCTTATTTCTTTTTCTAAATCGATGCAAATGTACTAAGAAATGATGAATATGCAACTACGTGATGATATTAATACTGATTGTATATGTAGAATGGAATGATATCTTAATGTTTTGCTTGTTAATTTTTTTTAATTAATAAAAAAGTTAAAAAAAAGCCATCCTTATTGTATTATTATAAAATAATATATTCTTTTCATACTAAAAATATTAAGAGTATATTTTCAAATGTTCTAAGAAATGATGAATATGCAACTTGTGCTGATATTAAGAATTACTGATTATATATGTAGAATGGAATGGTATGTTAATGTTTTTGTTTGTTTGTTGTTAATTTTTTAATTAATAAATAAATTTAGAAGAAAGAAAAAAAGTTAAAAAAACAAAACAAAACCTGCCAGGTGGTTCCTATACCAGATAAGCCCTGAAATCAAGAGGCATCAGTCTTGCGAAGAACATCAACAGCTGCATCCCCCTACCCCATAATGCTGACACCACTTTTCAACATGAAGAAGTTAGACTGGTCGTTGCCCAAATATCCTTGCTGTTTGGAAGAAATATCAAATGAGAGGGAGGAGCTTTAACAGAGAAGATAGGACTTAACAAATGAGTTTAACAACTGAATCACTATATTGATACTTGGTAGTGTTTAGTATATTAGAACAGCTAGAAGGAAATACCTGAAATTGTGGACATGTAACCCATACAATACTTTGAAATTTGCTATATACTTGGTTAAACTGTACTTTGCAAATTTTCCCTTTTTTGTATGTTATATTTCAAAATAAAAATGCTAAAAAAGTAGGACACTGATAGAGCTTTCGTAAGATTAGCGATAATGTACATAAGGCACTTGGCAGATAATAGAGATTTAGTAACTGAAAACTATTAATAACCGATAGGTTCTCAATGCTAGGTTTTTTTAGCTTTTTGAAGTCATTTCTCACAATTTCATATCCTTCTCACCAATAACCAAGAAATCCTTTGGTCATAAAAAATCACAGGGACACTTAACTTCAATAATGCTGCAGAATGCAGCTTGGACGCCATCTAAGAGTCACATGACTGATCTAGTCATTTGGATCATTCACACAACTGCATTTCATAGGACAGGAAACTATTTTTTTTTGCTTCTACACATAGATCATGCATGTTAGTTCTTGGCATACCTTGCTGGGTTCAGATAAAGAAGGAAGAATGTTTAAGGCTCATGCTGCAATATTTCCAGCTAAAGAGTTCCTTTACTTGCACTGCCATCTACTCTATTCGTAACGTGTGCCTAAGTAAGAGCAAGCACAAGCCGCCAGCCTCAAAGAAAAACATCTACCCCGTCACCCCCCCACCCCAACTCTCTAATCACTCTGAGAATACAGGGAGCGAATGGCTCATTATTCTCTCACTACAAGAGAAAAGCAAATTCACCTGGACTAAGAGAGTAACATGACATAGCAACACCAATTTTTGAGTGGTTCAAACAGGTTTGAAGGCAGGTCTGCCTGGAAATAGAGAAATGGTTTTCCTTTTAAAAGTCTGATTTTTCTAGGGGCTGATCTCTGGACAAATGGGATCTATAGATATAGTAGCACACCTGCATTCCAAAGTCTAGGGTACTTCTTAACTATCAGCACAGATTAGAAACACCTGGGGACTTAAAAAAAACTGGGCTTCACATCAAACATGGTGATACAGCAGATCTAGGAGAGAAACAGGAATTTAGGAAAAATAGGATTTAGAAAAATCTCTCCAAGGACATAAAGCTGTGTGTCCACAGTCAAGAACTAGTTTAGTTCAATGAAAAAAATCTAAATTCCATTCCATTCCTGGGCAAATGTCTTCCAGCTCACTACAGGCAGGCTCTGTGCTAATTATGAGACCTGAGAGGATTTCCTGGAGCTGGACATGCAAGAATAACAAGATACCATTTAAGTTCCAACTCTGAAAAAACCTAGCTGGAAAAGCTGCTGCTTCAATAACCAGAGAATGGAAATGGGTAGGTACCAGAATCTACAATAACTGACTCACGTGATATCAGGTCAAAAGACTTCTTGTCCTCAGCATTCGGTTTCACCTGGCAGGTGAGAAGGTTCAATTTAGCTGGCTGTCGGTTAGACTACAGAAAAGAGAAAGGAGAAAAGAGAGAGGTTACATGCATTACTGTCCTTTCACCTGCAGGCTCAGTGCCCTTCAGAGCAGTATGCAATTTCATAAGGCCCAAATAGCTATTGCTCAGCAACATAAAGATAAGTTTTTAGTAATGAAGAAAACAGACATCTGGGAATCATTCCAACTTTACCACAATATGATACCATATCTTTAAGTTTCTGTCCTCAAATATAAGCCGGCAAATTTGGTGAAGTCATATTTTCCCCATTGGAATTCTGAATCCCATTAAAGAAGGGGGAAAAATCAGGTGCTCTACTAAACACCTTTAAACTGTGCATTAATATCCTGGTGATAAAAGGAATGAAACCAAGAATAATCTACCTGAAATTAGAATACTGAGTAAAGGATGACATGGCCCATATTTTCAAACTTCAACCTCCAAGTGAGACCAAAGGGAGAGATGTTTATTTGGTGTAAAATTTTTATTTTGGGTAGCACATTATCGAATTTAACCTGAATGGTGAGCTTATTTGAACACCATAATTACATGGAATCTTGAATAAAGCATGAGATTTATTGGTTTGTACAGGTTAGTGTGATGCCCCAGTATATCCCAGAGTAATTTGGACAGTGAATAAAAAAAGATTTGTAAAGTCCCCTTGGGGGACTGAGAAGAAAAGAGGAAATATTCAACTTCCCCATCTGGGGAATTCCTGTTATTCCCATAGGCAGTGGGGACAACCAATTCAATAGGCTGAACCCTCAATCTTAGAGCTCACCTCTATGAAGCTTGTTCCTGCAAAGACTAGGCTAAGCCTACTTATAATTACGTCTAAGATTCACCCTCAGAGAATCTCTTTGTTACTCAGGTGTGGCCTCTCTCTCGCTAAGCCAATTCAGCAGGTGAACTCACTGAGTTCAACCCTACTGTGGGACACGACTTCCAGGGATGTAAATAAATCTCCCTGGCAACGTGGGACCAGACTCCCAGAGATAAGCCAGGACCCAGCATCATGGGATTGAGAAAAACTTCTTGACCAAAAAGGGGAAGAGAAATGAGACAATATAAATTTTCAGTGGCTGGGAGATTTCAAACAGAGTCAAGAGGTTATCCTGGAAGTTATTCTTATGTATTATATAGATACCCCTTTTTTATGGTGTATTGGAGTAGCTAGAGGGAAGTACCTCAAACTGTTGAACTGTGTTCCAGTAGTTTTGATTCTTGAAGACGACTCTATAGCTATATATCTTTTACAATGTGATTGTATGATCGTGAAAACCTTGTCTTTGATGTACCTTTTATCTAGGTACGGACAGATGAGTAAAAAATAATAAAAATAATGAGGATAAAAAAGTAAATAAATAATAGGGGAAGATAAAGGGGTAAAAATTGGGTAGATTGAAATACTGTGGGTCAATGAGAGGGAGGGGTAAGGGGGCATGAGATGTATGAGTTTTTTTTTCTTTTTATTTCTTTTTCTAGAGTGATGCAAATGTTCTAAAAATGATCATGGTGAAGAATACACAACTATGAAATAATACTGTGAGACTGACTGTATAATATGGTTGGACTGTATGTGTGGATATCTCTCAATAAAAATATATTTTTAAAAAGAATAATCTTCCTGGCTTTCAGTGAAGAGTGTGCATGATCCATAGAAGTGCACTTACTGAAAGTTACAAATATCCAAGTACAGACTGTTGGCACTTTCAATAATGTATCTTACTGTGAAATGCTGCCCAACTTTTTATACAAAATGAACCAGTAGTCCATTATTCCAGACCTAATGTCCCAGGTATTCATGAATTTTGTTCGCTATGTGAAATTTACTTTAATTCTTTCAAAATTGCAAGGAGAAATACTACCTGTGAGGCTTGGTTTAGTAAGTCCCAATATCTGGAAAGAAGGTAAATGTAACAAGGACTTTAAATCACTTATCAGCAAATCACTTGGCCACACATAAAACATACAGACCCTGCAACATCTAGGTAGTCATGCTAACCTAGGCATTGCCTAAACAGAATTTTGCCACATGATTCTTCTAGTCAAAACTCTTTCTTGCCCTCCTATCTGCACTAGCCAACGGTTTACTGTAGGACCCCTGTAGTCAGCTTGTAGAAGCTGACAAAAGAGCGAAATGTCCAAGTGCTTGGGCTGGATTTTGCTTGAACAAGAAAAACCTCCTAACATGAGCAATGAAATCTTTAGTCAGACCCGCAGGCTTGCCCCAACTGACAGTCACAATACCAGAAATTCCCATTCTAGGAGCATTTCCAACCCAGGAACTTAAGTTTTTAGGCAAAAGAGTAGGGGAGAAGATAGAGGTCATATCAGAGAACCAATGAAACCTCTGAATGACAGAGATGACATGGGATAAAGACAATTTCAGTGACATGCTATACTTTTTTTTTAAACTTCTTAAAAATTGTATGATATATAAAGCAAAGAAAGGAAAAAAACAGTTTTCAAAGCACTCTTCAACAAGTAGTTTCAGGACATGCTACACTCTTAATTCTCAACAACGGGCAATGGACAATGAATTCCATTTACTTTCCTGTGTTCTCTGGACAATTCTTATGGATCTCCTCCCTCTGCAGTTTCACTGAGTTTAGACACAGAAAGCAAATAAATCCTTTCCTGTAACTACCTGCTCTAAAGCAAACTGCTGGCTGGAGGAAGTGAGAGACCCCAAGGATTTTCAGGTACATTGCATGGACATTTGATTTAGAATGGTACCAAGAATTAAAGTCCTTTGCCTTAGAGGAAAGAGTGCTTGGGAAAGGAGTCTAATGTTTTAGAACTGGTCACCAACCCAGAAAGTGGAGATGAATTCACAGACTTCCAATGTTTCCTTAGAATAAACCTGGAGTTTAAAAATCTTCAGACTCCAAAACCAACAGCTGCAGACACAAACCAAGGCCTAGCCTATGTAGATCTACATTTCATCTTTCTGGATGTTGAGAAGATCTCTTTATTTTCCATACGAATGGCAATAACATCTGACAGCCCAAGAGAGGTAGTGAGGGACCCCCATTAATGGTGAGACTGTGAGAATGCTATGTTCCAATCTGGAATCTACATTTTAAGGAAGATGTGAATAGGCTTGCAGAAGATCAAGAGATGATGAAAGAGGTAGAAAATGGGGACTTTTGGAAGACTGGCTAAAGGTATTATTTAGTCCAGAGGAAAGAGGGTTAGTGAATAACTTAACCATCTTTAAGTACATGAAGGGTTGTTGTAAGGGGAAGGCTGGGCAGCTGTTTTCCATTTGCATGGATGTAGAAGAAATACACTCAAATTGCAGAAGATGTGGGCCAGATAGAAGGAAGAACTTCCCAAAGCTTAAGTGGACTGTGACATAATAGGATTTCAAGTTCTCAATGTAAATAGAGAAATCTCTGTCTTTGAAAAATTTAAGAATTTTTAAAACACTATACAAACTCGATATGGCAGAGTGTTAACTAAATGATTTCTTATTCTTTCCCAATCTAGGCTTCTCTGATGTTTCTGAACTTTATTAACAGATACAACCAAGCAACAGATATAAAAATCTTAAAAAGAGAAAAAAACACCCACCAGAATGGCCATTATCAACAAAACAGAAAATGACAAGTGCTGGAGAGGATGCGGAGAAAGAGGCACACTTATCCACTGTTGGTGGGAATGTCAAATGGTGCAACCACTGTGGAAGGCAGTTTGGCGGTCCCTCAAAAAACTGAATATAGAATTGCCATACGACCCAGCAATACCATTACTAGGTATCTACTCAAAAGGACTTAAGGGCAAAGACACAAACGGACATTTGCACACCAATGTTTATAGCAGCATCATTTACAATTACATTGCAAAGAGGTGGAAACAGCCAAAATGTCCATCAACAGACGAGTGGCTAAACAAACTGTGGTATATACATACGATGGAATATTATGCAGCTTTAAGACAGAATAAACTTATGAAGCATGTAATAACATGGATGGACCTAGAGAACATTATGCTGAGTGAGTCTAGCCAAAAACTAAAGGACAAATACTGTATGGTTCCACTGATGTGAACCGACATTCGAGAATAAACTTGGAATATGTCATTGGTAACAGAGACCAGCAGGAGTTAGAAACAGGGTAAGATAATGGGTAATTGGAGCTGAAGGGATACAGACTGTGCAACAGGACTAGATACAAAAACTCAAAAATGGACAGCACAATAATACCTAATTGTAATGTAATTATGTTAAAACACTGAATGAAGCTGCATCTGAGGTATAGTTTTTTTTTGTTTGTTTGTATCTTTTGTTGTTTTCTTTTTCCTTTTTTTATATATATATATATTTATTTTTTTCTCTATATTAACATTCTATATCTTTTTCTGTTGTTTTGCTAGTTCTTTTCCTAAATCGATGCAAATGTACTAAGAAATGATGATCATACATCTATGTGATGATATTAAGAATTACTGATTGCATATGTAGAATGGAATGACTTTTAAATGTTGTGTTAATTTCTTTTTTTTTAATTAAAAAAAAAAAGAAAAAACCACTCAGCTTAGTATTAACTGTATTCAGGAAAGCTAATGAAATCACTCACATCTCATTTCTAACCACTGATTATTTCAAAGAATATTACTGGAAATCCTCTGAGGATAAATATCAAGTCATTCTATAATCCACAACATCAGTGATGACGACATGCATTTATTCTCTTAGAAGCCTGTCAAGTCTATCAGACTTAGAAGTGCCAAATCAACAATGAACTTCATTTGACACAGATTCATTTTGCCTATACCTAGTGTTTTTCCCCCAAAATGAGCTGCCAATGAGGTATCTGACAAATGACCCACCATCCTGAATATGACTTTGGGAAGCAATGAGCGCACAATTTTGGACCGTCTTAGCAGCTGACATATTCAGTATGTCCAAACAGAGTCTGACGGGCACTGGGTAATCAATTCTGTTTATCTTCCTGTGCATCAAAAGGCATGAACTCACTACCGCAGTAAGAGTTAATTCTAGACGTCTGCATAACTTTCTAAAATCTCAAAGCACTTTCTCAACAATTAGTACTAATTTATAGGTATACTTAATAAGGAAGGTATAATTTTTCATGGGGTTTTAGTAGACTAAAATCAAAGAAAGACTAAATGACCAGCCCTGGGCTACCTCACTGTGGAACAGTCTAGTCTCATGTGTTTTTTTTTTTTTTTTAAGAGTTAAAAACAATTTTATTTAAATATTTCAAAAATTCCCAAACACTCTGTACCCACCAAGCAACAACAATGCCTTCCTCTCACCCGGCCCCTGGCCACCAGTAATCTACTTTTTGTTTTTCTGTGAAGGCAAACCCCTTGCAAAATCTGAAAAGCAGACATTTATTTGTTGTTTGCCCTTTTCTGGTTCTTTCTGTCTTTGAGTGGCCAGCTCCCTTATTTTCCTTACCAAATCACTTAATATTCCTGCTGAGAAATCTCATATGTTCTCAACTTGTTCCATGTTAAAAAATTACTCTCCTGTGAGCACTACTAAAGCACCCTCAGCTCTTCAGTGGTCACTCAAACAGTTTAGGAGAAAACTAGCTGATTACCTAACTGCAGTAATTCATTCTAAAGCATAGATAACTGTGGATTCCCTTAACTCTCCCAACTACCTTAACCATGGCACTGACTTCCAGCTGGCAGAATGTAGGTGAATGCAGGTGTGTAAAAGTGGCGATTTCCAGGGAATTCTCTTTCATTGCACGCAGTAAGGAACTTGATGCTCTACTTGAGAATATATTCTACTCTCGATTCAACAATTAAACAATGTTATAATTTAGATAGGAAAAAAAATGAGTTATCAGGGCACCTGATAAAAAGAGGGGCTTATAGTGTCTGAATGTGCTGGATACCCACTCATTTAGTTATTTAGTTATTTCCTCAAACAGTTATTGACTGTCTACAATTTGCCAGTATATAGTTTGGGCTACCACAGGAAGAATTTTTAGACTCACTTTTTTTTTTTTTTTTTTGCATGGGCAGGCACTGGGAATCAAATTCAGGTCTCCAGCATGGCAGGCAAGAATTCTGCCACTGAGCCACTGTCACACCGCCCCTAGACTCACTTTTCCTTTTTAACTGTAGTAACCACCTTAATCCATGCCGTGTTACCCTAACCTGAGTTCAGACACCAACTTAAGAAATAGTTTGACCTAGAACAGAGGTACAAAATGTGTTAATTTGATATCAAATATCTAAGATTTGGAATATGTTCTCTGAAAATATCATTACATTTTATCAACAAAATAGGCAGTGACTGGATGAGATAAAATTTATAGCAGATTTATATCATCTTCATACGCAACGGCAGTACATTACAACAAGCTGGAATCATTATCTTGACAATTACTTAGCATTTATTTGTGCCAGGTACTGCTCTAAATATTTTACCTGCTGTTCTAGTTGGCTAGCTGCCGGAACGCAACACACCAGAGACGGATTGGCTTTTAATAAAAGGGGATTTATTTTGTTGGTTCTTCAGAGGAAAGGCAGCTAACTTTCCACTGAGGTTCTTTCTTACGTGGAAGGCACAGGATGGTCTCTGCTGGTCTTCTCTCCAGGCCCCTGGGTTCCAACAACTTTCCCCGGGGTGATTTCTTTCTCTATCTCCAAGGGCCTGGGCTGAGCTGCAAGTGCTGAGATGAGGAATACTAAGCTGTGCTACACTGTGATCTCTCATTTAAGCACCAGCCAATTAAGTCAAACGTCACTCATTGCAGCAGACACACCTCCTAGCCGACTGCAGATGTAATTGGCAACAGATGAGGTTCACATACCGTTGGCTTATGTCCGCAGCAACAAGATTAGGTATGCTCACCTGGCCAAGTTGACAACTGAATCTAACTAACACACCTGCATTACTTATATAATGCTCACAATAACTCCAACATCAGTACCACTAGCATTACACCCTCCTGACAGATGAGGAAACCAAGGCACAAAAAGGTTAATTCTCTTTGTCTTAGGTGAAGGGAAAGCATTTTTAAGGGATCCATAATTTGTTGTACTAGGAAGGGAGAGGTGAGAGTGGAGTGAAAACCAACGGGTTCCAGACTGCAGGTCCTGTGTTTTTGTACCTTCAAATTTGTTAAACCAGAACTTTCTTTAGTCTTTTGCCAATCACGTGCACAAATGGCCACACTTTCTGAATTTGTGGGCCCTAGATTAACGAGGTTTTATTTTACCCATTTTTCTACTAGAAATACAGTTACACTGGAAGCACAAACAATGGCATGCACTGGGACAGACCTACAAGGAAAGATTAAGAACCATAACCCTCCAGCTGTAAAAGGACCATTTGACAGTTCCTCACATCCTAGGTAGTGTCAGCAACTTCCTTATTCTAAAGTGGGAGTTGGTAAGAAGGAATCAAGATTGCAATTTCTGCTGTTCTTTGAAGCCCATATGAGAGACTGCTACACAACACCTGGCGATAGTGGTGCTACAATTGGGAACTGAAAGTTCTCTTTGGTTCTGAATGTTTGGAGCAATGCAAAGAAAAGCAACTTATATATACTATGAGGTACACGGTAGAATAGAAAGAAGTGATGGAAAAAACCCCATAATTTAGGTAGACAATCAGATATGGCTTTGAGTCCAGGCTTAGTCCACCAATAGAGCCACAGGCAAGTTTCTAAACCCTTTGGACTCGCAAGCTTTCTCATCATAAAACAGAAAACTAATGCCAAGGGCCTAGTGCTTCTCTTAAAAATGGGAAGCTGCAAAGGTTCTAGAATTTAATTTCTTGAATTCAAATTCTACTCTGGCACTTAATCATTCTATGACCTTCAGATTTCTTACTTTTAAAACGGAGGTAATCACAACTACTTCACAAGAATAGTATGTACTGCCAATTGTATGAAGTGCCAAGCATGTAGCAAGTGCTCAATAAAAGTCAGGTGTGATGTCCATGTAGCTGATACGCACAATTCTGCTATATTCACAGTTTCCCTCTACATTATGATAAAATTCCTTGTAAAGTGCAAACACCTCTGGGACAGTTAAGTCACTTAGGTGCAGACAGATCACATCTAACATCAGGGTTATAGAGGAGGGTAAAGTGAAAGGGGCACAAGCCATCGACAGTAAGAGGGAGAGACGGGAAACAGAAGAGAGCTTTGGGGCCAGAACGGTGACAAATGTGAAGATGCAGGGCATGCAAAAAGAGCAAAAGGACTCCAGACAGACAGAAGAATCATAGGAGGTGATTTAAAGGGCAGAGTAACTAGCTTCACCTGTGACATCATTTGTTTATCTGGCTACTGAGGTTGTGAAGACATGGAAGAAGCCAAGATCAACCCACTACACTCTGATTTTACTGGATTACTTAACAGAATACTTAACTAGAATAAAGAAGATGGTGAGAACTAGATTTCAAACTGGCCAAGTTCTGACTGAGGTTGTCCAAAGATTTTAGGAAATGCACCTGCAATTGGCTGCAGATTTCCACACCTTGCTTCCCCTCCCCCCACAGTCTCTTCTTTCTCTACATTCTATAGCACTGGCAAATAAGTTAGGGAGAAACTCAATGGTTCTCCATCCTGGATGAATATTAGAATGACCTGGGAAGTTGTTTTTTAAACACTTTTATTGTAAAATTTCCCACTGTAACCACTTTCATGTGTACAATTCAGTGATATTATATTCAGAATATTGTGCTATACCATCAGCACCAAAACTTTTCCATCACCCCAAACAAAAACCCTGTATCCTTCAGTTACTCCCCTTCAGTCCCAGTTATCTTGAATCTACTTTCTATCTGTATGTATTTGCTTATCTTAGATAGCTCATGTAAGTGAAATCATATGATACTCATCCTTTTGTGACTGGCTTATTGCATTCAAAATGATGACTTCAAGGTTCATCCATATTGTTGCATATATCAGAACTTCATTCTTTTTTATGGCTGAATAATATTCCTTTGTGTGGGTATATAGCACATTTTGTTTATCTACTCACCTCCTGATGGACACCTGGGTTGTTTTCATCTTGTGGCTAACTGTGAACAATGCTGCTATGACCACTGGTGTACAGATAACTGTTCGAGTCCCTGCTTTCAATTGCTTTAGGTTTATACCTAGAAGTAGAATTGCCAGGTCATATAGTAATCCTGTGTTTCACTTTCTAAGGAACTGGGAAGCTTTTTAAAACATTCTGAAGCTTGGCCTTTACCTCCAGAATCAGAATCAGGATCTGAGGGTGTACTGTCATGGTTGAGAACCACTGGATTGACTGAGTCAAGTGTAGCTTTTTTTAACCACTGATAATGGTTTCACTGAGATGCAAGTGATATGGATTTTCATCTTAAATGAGCTCTGTATTGATGCTGCTATTATTAAATCTTAGAATTCAATTAGTGAAAGAGAAGAATTTTCATCAGGAATCAAATAGAGGAAAAATACCCAAAGAGTGCATTATTTATAAGAATGAACCAATTGTAAGATGCAACCAGATAGACTCTTATACTTATATTTTATAGAACTTGAATTTGGGTAGTCCTCTAATAAACATTAACAAACATCTTCAGTTCTGCATCTGCAATATGGCAGAAGCCTACTGTGATGGTTAATTTCATATGTCAACTTGGTTAGCTTACAGCGTTCAGCAGTTCAGTTAGTAGTCAATGGCCTGTTAATGTGGGTTGTTGTTTTTTTTTGCTCCAAATGAAAAATAAAACTTCTTGTGTCTCTAAGACAAGCAGACAGTTACAACTTGTAGCCAGGACCTAGGCTAAATTCTCAGTCACGGAGATGGGGCTTTAGTTTCCTTGAAGTTTATAATTCAAAGACATGGTGCCCAGGCAGTTAAGAAGACATTTCCTGGATTGTACAATTGGTAAGAGGGTTATGGACCCTTACAAAAGATTTACATACATTTCAAACGGACAGGGAAAGGATTTGCAATTACAAGTGTGTTTTCTTTAGGAAATGCTTTATGAAAAGAGAAGTGGAAAAATGTGAGGGTATTTTATGGATTTAAATCATTAATCAGTTGACTGCCTTCAGCAATGAGAGTAATTTCCTCATCCAATCAGTTGGAGGCCTTAACGGGAAGAACTGAAGATTTCAGCAGTCGGGAAGTACTTCTATCTCTACTTCAGCTAGCTAGCTTCTCCTGTGGAATTCACTGTCACTTTCATCAGCATTCCCAACTTGTGGCTTCTCCTGGGGTATTCAACATTACCAACGAGTTCACAAATTGAGACCTGCCTAAATGAATTCAAACTTACCAATCCCCACGGTCATGTGAACCAATTCTTACAATAAATCTCTTTATATATATGTATAACGTATCTCCTGATCTGTTTTTTCTGTTGGTCGGTTCTGTTTTTTTCTGGAGAACCCTGACTAACTCATCTACACAGATCACCACAGCAATCTCCCCAGTTTTGGAAACAGTGCTCTTTATTTTCATATGTCTGTGTGTCATTATCTGTACAGCAACAACTGTAATTTCTTCTGCCTGGGAATAACATGACTGAGAAGATTCAACACTAGTGCCTTTGGTCCAGAGGCTGTATTTTAAATTTAGCTGTGAGTCAATTTTGGTCTTTTTTTTTTTTTTTTTAAGGTTATATGTCACAAGAGCAGCAGGGTGAGGAAATGACTGCTAAGATGAAGAAATATGACACTACTTGAGCTGATGAAAGACATAAAACCGAAAATTATTATTCAGGTAGGGGAGGGAAATTCAACTAGGAATTAAAATAATATTTGTTCAATTTTTTATTGTTCTTGCTTAACTGAGACCTTCGTTATACTAACTAAGCTCATTCTTGCATTTTTGCATCCAAATTATATAGACAAGACCCACTTTCCAAAGAGTTTTATTTAAAACCTCATCAAGGAGGGAAGGAAAGTAGTATCATTTATACCCATATTGGCTTCTCTTAGGCACTTTGGACACTGTTTCTGGCCTCAGGATTTTTCTTCTCTCTTTTGGGAATGCTCCTCACCTAGCTTTACTGCTCCCTGCTAGTAAAAGTCTTCCCCGACCACACTAAAGTAGATGCCCTATTTATTTTCCATCACAGCATCCTGCTCATTTCTTTTAAAGCATTTAACCATGGTTTACTCCAAGCTTCAGGTGGGCAAGAATCATTAATTTACCACTGTATCTCGTTCAGTGGCTGGCTTAGGAAGGAATTAAAAAAGAAAATTTAAATGAGCCAATTATCACCATTTTATGTCAAAGACAAATGAGATTCCAAGGGTTTCCATAACTTGCCCCAGCTCTTACAACTTATTCAGGAGTTTGGGCATGGGTATAATTACTGCGAAGTGCTCTGTTACAATTCACAGTGCTGTATTCTAACCTCTTGGGAGAAAGGAAAATATTCTCTTCTTGCAATGACAATGGAGACAAAGACATGGAATCATGGCAGTGGTCCACAATAGCCCCAGAACGCCATAAAGGCAAAATCATGGAGAGATTATTAAAAACACTCTAAGGAAGGGAGCAATCTACTTTGCAGGTTTCTGTGCTTCCTGAATGTATCTGTAGAGCATCTTTTAAAGCCCTTGAAGCCGAATGTTACCTTCAGGCTCTGGATAGGACTGAAAAACAAGTCTTTAGAGAACTGTCCATAGGTCCAAAGAGCCCAAGGGCAGGAAGATATATATCAAATTCTTGCTTTGGTGAAATTCTGTGGAATGTGACAGAGCTGCTGTTAACCCCTAGCAAGCAGAAATCAGATTGCTCTGAGAGGACAGATTTTCAAAACATGCTTCATAAAATACTTTGCAGGGTAAAGGAAACAGCAACAAAAAAGAATTCCCATAAAACAGTTAAAACTAGGAGGTAGTAACAATTAGGGAATAAGAAGGCAACAGTAGTAAGAATAACAGCTGACATTTCTTAGCACTAATTCTGTTCCACATCTTGTTCTAATTATTTATCATCAATGAAGGTATTTTATCTTCACAACCACCTATGAATTGGGTACTGTTAACAGGTTCATTTTATTTAATGGGGAAACTGTCGTTAGGGATTTAGTGTCCCTGGAATACAAACCCAGGTAATTTGCTCACTGTCCCTGATGGTGATAATGGGTATTAAGGCAATAACAACGACCTTAACACTTAACACTTATTGGGTTCTGTAAGGTTTTCAATGCCTCATATCTCATTTAATTCTCACAACAGTGAAAGGCAGGTACTATCATTATTTCATTTTACAGATGAGGAATACAAGTTAAGAAGCTAAACAAAAGGTACACATAACAGGTAGCTAAGAGGGCATTTAATTACAGGTTGACTCAAAGGCTGTCAACTTAATCTCCCTTTTTAAAGTGAGCGGGATACCATGCATGTGGTAATTCAAAGAAATCCCATGCATGTGGTAATTCAAAGAATCCCACGCATGTGGTAATTCAAAGAAATCCCACCTGATTTAATCCAGCTGAATTTCCAACCTTTTGAGTAAAGTACCAAACCTCCTTTGTGGACTTCTACACGATACTAAGTTCTTTCAGTATTGGCTGATTGAGAAAAACATGGCTATGAATTTAATGATTATTACAGTATTAACCATAAGAGCATCTGCAGGTATTTGAAAAATGTAAGACATAATTTAGACTTCAGATGCAAATAAAAATTCATGGAACCCTTGTAATATTTTCACCACCTCCCCTCCACCCTTCCCCCAGCAATCTCCCACTTCTTTCCAGCAAACATTACAGCCTTTTTTATTCCAAGATACTATGATCTAGTCAATGACAAGGTAAGGAGTTTGCTTCATTCCAAAGAAGAACTATTATTTTGATATTTTCAAAGACCTAAGAATTTGGCATCTGAGCAAAGCTTGATGATACAGTAGAAAGAGCACAGGATTTGGGGGTTTTGATAACTGGATTTTTGAAAAGCCTGGTTCGTTTGGAACTGTTTTTTCAGAAGCATTAAAATAAATATACTACTATAATTCTTATACTTTTGATAATTCATTTTATTTCATAAGTAATGCTTTTAGTTAAAAAAAAAGACAAGGAAGCAATTCAAAGGTAAAGGAATCTATAATGTTTTCAGTGGGTTAATAGAAAAGTCTTTATCCTTATCTTTTGAGGCAGACTAAAATATTTGCCATAAGGTTGTTAGAATTGTATTTTAAAATGAAAGCATCCTGAGGACAAACCACATGGTCCATAAATGAAAGACATTATCATTAATACTTTTATCATAATAGAAATTTAGAGATTTCCAATGAATTTGATTGTACAATGCTGTATTATTTTGAATAGTACATTTTTAATTAAACAGAAAAGCAATGAATTCCCATATGAAATCTTTTAAAGGTAGGCTTGCAGGTGTACACAGGAATGCATTTTTCCACAGAACAGTAAGTTGGGGAGATGACCGATATCTGGAACAGGCCTTCTGCAGTGGCTAAACCAATAAACTACACCTCATTAATCTAAATGCATGCACTGCCTTCTCTTGAATTACTTTGATAAGAATGATGTAATAGCAATATTAATTGGGGTCCTTTAAGCAGGAGGAATTTCCAGGTGTTAAGTGACCCCAAGTTTTCTGACAGCAAAGGTTTTTTACCCCACTTTTTCAGAAATCATTGAGTCATGTTTTCCCAAGAAACTGCTGGCTTTGATTTTCAACTTGATTCTAAGTAGTCACAGGTGTTTACAAAGGGAAACGTCAGCTAAAACTTGCTACAGGGAACTTTCCACATCACATGTGATTATAAGTGATATAATGGGAGCAAAAACAAAGTCTGATTTTAGGTCTGTGCTTTGATAACACTGCCAATGAAAAGTGGGGAACAGAACACCACAAATCAATGGGAAGGAATCAGATGTTAGGTGGAGGAACACTCCATTCCCTGGGCTGCTTTGGGGACAGGAGAAGTGAACCAACAAGTTCTAATGTTTGTAGCAGGAGAGTCAGCTGCTTATCAATAGATTTCTGTATGCTTCATGGTAATCCATGAGGTAACAGTAAAAACAGTAGCTACTACTAGCTGAGTGCCCAAACACAGCACAAGCGACAACACACAGCATGATAACTCACTTAATCCTCATGCTGATCTTTATGAGTTAAATAATTTTCTCAAGGTTACACAATAAATAACAAGGATGAAATTCAGAGTCAAATCTGACAGATGCCAAAGTCCACGCTCTCAGCTACTAAACAATATGGCTGATGTGATATTTGTTGTTAATTAGTGCCTTAAGAATACATATGCACGGCGCCCACGCCCCGCAGCAGCCGACCCGCCCGCCCTCCTCTCCCTTCTTCCGCCTTCACCGGCTCCTCCGCCACCGGCCTCCACAGCCTTGCCACCCTCACCTTTCCTCCTCCAGAACAGCTACTGGGGGAGTGGAGACAATACAGAGCAGCTCCCGGAGCCACGACAGAGATCAAAGGGACGGCGTACCCCATCCTGGAACAGCTGACTGTCTGGGAGAACCAGCTCCGGTGAGATCACCGAGGGGCGCGGGCTTTCCTGGGTGGGACGGCAAGCGGCCGGAGTCCCTCCCTTCCTCCTTCCAAGGCCAGCTGGCAGAATTGGACAGGCGGTCCCCTTGGGCCGCGGCGGCTGGACCCCCACCACGCGAGGCCCCCCAGACCAACTGAGAGAGTTCGGTCGGAAATTCCCAGACTGTGGAGAACAGTGACCGGGGGGTCCCTTCCAAACACGTGACTCCCCGATCCAGCTGGGAACAGTGCACTCTCCCGGGCTGCGACAGCTGGCGCCCTCCCGCCACGCTTGGCGCCCCGGGACGACTAGGTAATTCGGCCAGACGCTCTCCCGTGCTGTGGCGGCTGGCGACCCTCCCCGCGTTCGGAACCCTGGGCCGGCTGGCACACTTCCAAGACACTTCGGCTGCCGAACCTCCCCTACGGCGAGAATTTTCCAGAGTTAAGGGACCCACAGCAACTTTCACTGGTGGAACTCGTAGACAAACGTGTGCCACGAGCGCCACCTACTGGGCAGGATAAGAAAAACAGAACCCAGAGATTTCACGGAAAAATCTTTCAACCTGTGGGGTCCAACACCCAGGGAAATCTGACTAAATGCCCAGACGCCAGCAGAAGATAACGGATCACACTCAGAAAACTGAAAATATGGCCCAGTCAAAGGAACAAACCAATAGTTCAAATGAGATACAGGAGCTGAAACAACTAATGCTGAATATACGAACAGAAATGGAAAACCTATTCAAAAACGAAATCGATAAATTGAGGGAGGACATGAAGAAGACATGGACTGAACATAAAGAAGAAATAGAAAAACTGAAAAAACAAATCACAGAGCTTATGGAAGTGAAGGATAAAGTAGAAAAGATGGAAAAAACAATGGATACCTACAATGACAGATTTAAAGAAACAGAAGATAGAATTAGTGATTTGGAATTAGTGATTCCAAAAAGAAACAGAAACTATCGGGAAAAGAATGGAAAAATTTGAACAGGGTATCAGGGAACTCAAGGACAATGTGAACCGCACAAATATACGTGTTGTGGGTGTCCCAGAAGGAGAAGAGAAGGGAAAAGGAGGAGAAAAACTAATGGAAGAAATTATCACTGAAAATTTCCCAACTCTTATGAAAGACCTAAAATTACAGATCCAAGAAGTGCAGCGCACCCGAAAGAGATTAGACCCAAATAGGCATTCCCCAAGACACTTACTAGTTAGAATGTCAGAGGTCAAAGAGAAAGAGAGGATCTTGAAAGCAGCGAGAGAGAAGCAATCCATCACATACAAGGGAAGCCCAATAAGACTATGTGTAGATTTCTCAGCAGAAACCATGGAAGCTAGAAGACAGTGGGATGATATATTTAAATTACTAAAAGAGAAAAACTGCCAACCAAGACTCCTATATCCAGCAAAATTGTCCTTCAAAAATGAGGGAGAAATTAAAACATTCTCAGACAAAAAGTCACTGAGAGAATTTGTGACCAAGAGACCAGCTCTGCAAGAAATACTAAAGGGAGCACTAGAGTCAGATACAAAAAGACAGAAGAGACAGGCATGGAGAAGAGTGTAGAAAGAAGGAAAGTCAGATATGATATATATAATACAAAAGGCAAAATGGTAGAGGAAAATATTATCCAAACAGTAATAACTCTAAATGTTAATGGACTGAACTCCCCAATCAAAAGACATAGACTGGCAGAATGGATTAAAAAACAGGATCCTTCTATATGCTGTCTACAGGAAACACATCTTAGACCCAAAGATAAATATAGGTTGAAAGTGAAAGGTTGGAAAAAGATATTTCATGCGAATAACAACCGGAAAAGAGCAGGAGTGGCTATACTAATATCCAATAAATTAGACTTCAAATGTAAAACAGTTAAAAGAGACAAAGAAGGACACTATATACTAATAAAAGGAACAATTCAACAAGAAGACATAACAATCATAAATATTTATGCACCGAACCAGAATGCCCCAAAATACGTGAGGAATACACTGCAAACACTGAAAAGGGAAATAGACACATATACCATAATAGTTGGAGACTTCAATTCACCACTCTCATCAATGGACAGAACATCTAGACAGAGGATCAATAAAGAAATAGAGAATCTGAATATTACTATAAATGAGCTTGACTTAACAGACATTTGTAGGACATTACATCCCACAACAGCAGGATACACCTTTTTCTCAAGTGCTCATGGATCATTCTCAAAGATAGACCATATGCTGGGTCACAAAGCAAGTCTTAACAAATTTAAAAAGATTGAAATCATACATAACACTTTCTCGGATCATAAAGGAATGAAGTTGGAAATCAATAATAGGCGG
Source organism: Tamandua tetradactyla (assembly GCF_023851605.1). Taxonomy (NCBI): domain Eukaryota; kingdom Metazoa; phylum Chordata; class Mammalia; order Pilosa; family Myrmecophagidae; genus Tamandua; species Tamandua tetradactyla. Next base: position 174,273,292 of record NC_135332.1, read on the forward strand.
AGTGCCAGAAAATTCACAAATACATGGAGGCTCAACAACACACTCTTAAACAACGAGTGGGTCAAAGAAGAAATTGCAAGAGAAATTAGCAAATACCTCGAGGCGAATGAAAATGAAAACACAACATATCAAAACTTATGGGACGCAGCAAAGGCAGTGCTAAGAGGGAAATTTATTGCCCTAAATGCCTTTATCAGAAAAGAAGAAAAGGCAAAAATGCAGGAATTAACTGTCCACTTGGAACAACTGGAGAAAGAACAGCAAACTAATCCCAAAGCAAGCAAAAGGAAAGAAATAACAAAGATTAGAGCAGAAATAAATGAAATTGAAAACATGAAAACAATAGAGAAAAATCAATAAGACCAGAAGTTGGTTCTATGAGAAAATCAATAAGATTGATGGGCCCTTAGCAAGATTGACAAAAAGAAGAAGAGAGAGGATGCAAATAAATAAGATCAGAAATGGAAGAGGAGACATAACTACTGACCTCACAGAAATAAAGGAGGTTATAACAGGATATTATGAACAACTTTACGCTAACAAATACAACAATTTAGATGAAATGGACGGGTTCCTGGAAAGACATAACAACCAACTTTGACTCAAGAAGAAATAGATGACCTCAACAAACCAATCACAAGTAAAGAGATTGAATTAGTTATTCAAAAGCTCCCTAAAAAGAAAAGTCCAGGACCAGACAGCTTCACATGTGAATTCTATCAAACATTCCAGAAAGAATTAGTACCAACTCTCCTCAAACTCTTCAACATAATCGAAGTGGAGGGAAAACTACCTAATTCATTCTATGAAGCCAACATCACCCTCATACCAAAACCAGGCAAAGATATTACAAAAAAAGAAAACTACAGACTAATCTCTCTAATGAATACAGATGCAAAATCCTCAATAAAATTCTAGCAAATCGTATCCAACAACACATTAAAAGAATTATACATCATGACCAAGTAGGATTCATCCCAGGTATGCAAGGATGGTTCAACATAAGAAAATCAATTAATGTAATACACCACATCAACAAATCAAAGCAGAAAAGTCACATGATCATCTCAATTGATGCAGAGAAGGCATTTGACAAGATTCAACATCCTTTCCTGTTGAAAACACTTCAAAAGATAGGAATACAAGGGAACTTCCTTAAAATGATAGAGGGAATATATGAAAAACCCACAGCTAATATCATCCTCAATGGGGAAAAATCGAAAACTTTCCCCCTAAGATCAGGAACAAGACAAGGATGTCCACTATCACCACCATTATTCAACATTGTGTTGGAAGTTCTAGCCAGAGCAATTAGACAAGAAAAAGAAATACAAGGCATCAAAATTGGAAAGGAAGAAGTAAAACTATCACTGTTTGCAGACGATATGATACTATACGTAGAAAACCCAGAAAAATCCACAACGAAATTACTAGAGCTAATAAATGAGTACAGCAAAGTAGCAGGCTACAAGATCAACATTCAAAAATCTGTAGCTTTTCTATACACTAGTAATGAACAAGCTGAGGGGGAAATCAAGAAACGAATCCCATTTACAATCGCAACTAAAAGAATAAAATACCTAGGAATAAATTTAACCAAAGAGACAAAAAACCTATATAAAGAAAACTACAAAAAACTGCTAAAAGAAATCACAGAAGACCTAAATAGATGGAAGGACATACCGTGTTCAGGGATTGGAAGACTAAATATAGTTAAGATGTCAATCCTACCTAAACTGATCTACAGATTCAATGCAATACCAATCAAAATCCCAACAACTTATTTTTCAGAATTAGAAAAACCAATAAGCAAATTTATCTGGAAGGGCAGGGTGCCCCGAATTGCTAAAAACATCTTGAGGAAAAAAAACGAAGCTGGAGGTCTTGCACTGCCTGACTTTAAGGCATATTATGAAGCCACAGTGGTCAAAACAGCATGGTATTGGCATAAAGATAGATATATCGACCAATGGAATCGAATAGAGTGCTCAGATATAGACCCTCTCATCTATGGACATTTGATCTTTGATAAGGCAGTCAAGCCAACTCACCTGGGACAGAACAGTCTCTTCAATAAATGGTGCCTAGAGAACTGGATATCCATATGCAAAAGAATGAAAGAAGACCCATCTCTCACACCCTATACAAAAGTTAACTCAAAATGGATCAAAGATCTAAACATTAGGTCTAAGACCATAAAACAGTTAGAGGAAAATGTAGGGAGATATCTTATGGATCTTACAACTGGAGGCGGTTTTATGGACCTTAAACCTAAAGCAAGAGCACTGAAGAAGGAAATAAATAAATGGGAACTCCTCAAAATTAAACACTTTTGTGCATCAAAGAACTTCATCAAGAAAGTAGAAAGACAGCCTTCACAATGGGAGACAATATTTGGAAATGATATATCAGATAAAGGTCTAGTATCCAGAATTTATAAAGAGATTGTTCATCTCAACAACAAAAAGACAGCCAACCCAATTACAAAATGGGAAAAAGACTTGAACAGACACCTCTCAGAAGAGGAAATACGGATGGCCAAGAGGCACATGAAGAGATGCTCAATGTCCCTGGCCATTAGAGAAATGCAAATCAAAACCACAATGAGATATCATCTCACACCCACCAGAATGGCCATTATCAACAAAACAGAAAATGACAAGTGCTGGAGAGGATGTGGAGAAAGAGGCACGCTTATCCACTGTTGGTGGGAATGTCAAAGGGTGCAACCACTGTGGAAGGCAGTTTGGCGGTTCCTCAAAAAGCTGAATATAGAATTGCCATACGACCCAGCAATACCATTGCTAGGTATCTACTCAAAGGACTTAAGGGCAAAGACACAAACGGACATTTGTACACCAATGTTTATAGCAGCATTATTTACAATTGCAAAGAGATGGAAACAGCCAAAATCTCCATCAACAGAAGAGTGGCTAAACAAACTGTGGTATATACATACGATGGAATATTATGCAGCTTTAAGACAAGATAAACTTATGAACCATGTAATAACATGGATGGACCTAGAGAATATTATGCTGAGTGAATCCAGCCAAAAACTAAAGGACAAATACTGTATGGTCCCACTGATGTGAACGGACATTCGAGAATAAACTTGAAATATGTCATTGGTAACAGAGTTCAGCAGGAGTTAGAAACAGGGTAAGACAATGGGTAATTGAAGCTGAAGGTATACAGACTGTGCAACAGGACTAGATACAAAAACTCAAAGATGGACAGCACAATAATACCTAATTGTAAAGTAATCATGTTAAAACACTGAATGAAGCTGCATCTGAGCTATAGGTTTTTGTTTTGTTTTGTGTTGTTTTGTTTTGATTTTACTATTATTACTTTTATTTTTTTCTCTATATTAACATTCTATATCTTTTTCGGTTATGTTGCTAGTTCTTCTAAACCAATGCAAATGTACTAAGAAATGATGATCATGCAGCTATGTGATGATGTTAAGAATTAATGATTGCATGTGTAGAATGGTATGATCTCTAAATGTTGGGTTAATTTCTTTTTTTCTGTTAATTAAAAAAAAAAAAAGAGAAAGGATAATTGGAGATGAAGGGATACAGACTGTACAACGGGACTGGATATAAAAACTCAGAAATGGACAGCACAATACTACCCAATTGTAATGCAATTATGTTAAAACACTGAATGAAGCTGCATGTGAGGTATAGGTTTTTTGTTTTTGTTTTTTTTGTTTTTTTTTTCTTTCTATTATTGTTTTAATTCTTATTCTGTTGTCTTTTTATTTCTTTTTCTAAATCGATGCAAATGTACTAAGAAATGATGAATATGCAACTATGTGATGTTATTAAGAATTACTGATTGTACATGTACATTGAAATGATTTCTAATTGTTTTGTTAATTCTTTTTTTAATTAATAAAAAAAAATGAGATCATTATAAAAAAAAAAAAAAAAACGAAGCTGGAGGTCTAGCGATGCTGGACTTTAAGGCATATTATGAAGCCACAGTGGTCAAAACAGCATGGTATTGGCATAAAGATAGATATATCGACCAATGGAATCGAATAGAGTGCTCAGATATAGACCCTCTCATCTATGGACATTTGATCTTTGATAAGGCAGTCAAGCCAACTCACCTGGGACAGAACAGTCTCTTCAACAAATGGTGCCTAGAGAACTGGATATCCATATGCAAAAGAATGAAAGAAGACCCGTATCTCACACCTTATACAAAAGTTAACTCAAAATGGATCAAAGATCTAAACATTAGGTCTAAGACCATAAAACAGTTAGAGGAAAATGTAGGGAGATATCTTATGAATCTTACAATTGGAGGCGGTTTTATGGACCTTAAACCTAAAGCAACAGCACTGAAGAAAGAAATAAATATATGGGAGCTCCTCAAAATTAAACACTTTTGTGCATCGAAGAACTTCATCAAGAAAGTAGAAAGACAGCCTACACAATGGGAGACAATATTTGGAAACGACATATCAGATAAAGGTCTAGTATCCAGAATTTATAAAGAGATTGTTCAACTCAACAACAAAAAGACAGCCAACCCAATTACAAAATGGGAAAAAGACTTGAACAGACACCTATCAGAAGAGGAAATACGGATGGCCAAGAGGCACATGAAGAGATGCTCAATGTCCCTGGCCATTAGAGAAATGCAAATCAAAACCACAATGAGATATCATCTCACACCCACCAGAATGGCCATTATCAACAAAACAGAAAATGACAAATGCTGGAGAGGATGTGGAGAAAGAGGCACACTTATCCACTGTTGGTGGGAATGTCAAATGGTGCAACCACTGTGGAAAGCAGTTTGGCGTTTCCTCAAAAAGCTGAATATAGAATTGCCATACGACCCAGCAATACCATTGCTGGGTATCTACTCAAAGGACTTAAGGGCAAAGACACAAACGGACATTTGCACACCAATGTTTATAGCAGCATTATTTACAATTGCAAAGAGATGGAAACAGCCAAAATGTCCATCAACAGAAGAATGGCTAAACAAACTGTGGTATATACGTACGATGGAATATTATGCAGCTTTAAGACAAGATAAACTTATGAAACATGTAATAACATGGATGGACCTAGAGAACATTATGCTGAGTGAATCTAGCCAAAAACTAAAGGACAAATAGTGTATGGTCCCACTGATGTGAACGGACATTCGAGAATAAACTTGAAATATGTCACTGGTAACAGAGTCCAGCAGGAGTTAGAAACAGGATAAGACAATGGGTAATTGAAGCTGAAGGGATACAGACTGTGCAACAGGACTAGATACAAAAACTCAAAAATGGACAGCACAATAATACCTAATTGTAAATTAATCATGTTAAAACACTGAATGAAGCTGCATCTGAGCTATAGGGTTTTTTTTGTTTTGTTTGTTTGTTTTTTTTACTATTATTACTACTTTTATTTCTTTTCTCTATATTAACATTTTATATCTTTTTCTGTTGTGTTGTTAGTTCCTCTAAACCGATGCAAATGTACTAAGAAACGATGATCATGCATCTATGTGATGATGTTAAGAATTACTGAGTGCATATGTAGAATGGTATTGTGCTGGTTTGAACGGAAGCATGCCCCCTAAGAAAAGCCATGTTTTACTCTAAATCCCATTTCATAAAGGTAGAATAATCTCTATTCGATACTGTATGTTTGAAACTGTAATGAGATCATCTCCCTGATTGATGAGATTTAGTTAAGAATGGTTGTTAAACTGGATTAGGGGATGACATGTCTCCACCCATTTGAGTGGGTCTTGATCAGTTTCGGAAGTCATATAAAAGAGGAAACATTTTGGAGAATCAGAGACTCAGAGAGGGCAGAGAATACTGCAGAGAGTCCACCAGCCAGTGACCTTTGGAGATGAAGAAGGAAGATGCCTCCCGGGGAGCATCATGAAATAGGAGGCCAGGAGAGAAAGCTAGCAGATGACGCCGTATTTGCCATGTGCCCTTCCAGTTGAGAGAGAAGCCCTGACTGTGTTTGCCATGTGCCATCTCACTTGAGAGAGAAACCCTGAACTTCATCGGCCTTCTTGAACCAGGGTGTCTTTCCCTGGATGCCTTTGATTGGACATTTCTATAGACTTGTTTGAATTGGGACATTTTCTCGGACTTAGAACTGTAAACTAGCAACTCATAAACTTCCCCTTTTTAGAAGCCATTCCGTTTCTGGTATATTGCATTCCAGCAGCTAGCAAACTAGAACAGGTTTATTTCTAAATGTTGTGTTAATTTCTTTTTTTTTTCTTTCCATTAATAAAAAAAAAAAAAAAAGAATACATATGAACAGTTGGCTTAGCCATAATGAATGCATTTTGGCAGGAAAGAAAAAGTGAGGGTGGCAGAGAACTTTCTCTTTTTTAAGTAAATTACCCAAGGTCACACAAATAGTGAGCAGGACTGCTGACATATGAACCCAGGCTGTCTGATACACCTCATCAACTACGTGATCTATGAACACACTGCGCTGCCCTCCACAGCAGGTTCTTAAGAAAAGCAAACAGAACATAATAATGCCAAAATACGTCCCAAAATGCCTAGTGAACACCGCTTAGCCAGACGAATCCACCGGAAGAACTCTAGCAAAAGGCAGACAGTCATGGGACAAAGCAATTCTCTGAAAAAAACCTACGCTCTAAGTCAGATGGTTAGGAATTTTTGCTCTAATAAACATAACCTGAGGAATATGTCCTCAGTAGTGGAGTAGTAATATTTTCTGTGGGGCTTTCCTGGTTTTTGTCTCTGTTCTTACATTATTTAGACACAGCTCAGCCAATAAAATCAGGTAATATCAGGCTGATTACGAATGGCTGGGAAAGGTGAATGATGACTGGGCAGCGCAGGGTTATAAGGATACAGGCAGCAGAGTCAGTAAATCCAAGGTGCATGCAAAGGAAAAAGCACCTCCATTACACTTCTGGAGGATGAATATCCGCATATTCTGATAAGCTGGCTAATGACTGAGGGTGCCGAAACAGCAGCTTCACTGCCCCTGTGGCCTGTGAAAGTCAGGAATGGTTGCTCTGGTAGAAACTCAATTTCAGAAGCAAAATTCTGTCCATTAAGGCAGGGGAAAGATAACTATTCTCACAATCGCATCCAGGCACCTGTTCTAGTCCTAATGACCACACATTCTAGCTACATCTTACAAAAAGTTGCAGCTGAGAGTTCTCTCAAGATGACAGTTACCCAAAGAAGACTGCAGTTTTAACTGTTGCAGGCCTTAAGGTCTGTTGCTACTCTGGGTGCCTTGGAGCTCCAGCAGAGATAGGGCAATCTTATAGCCACCCAAGAGGATGGCATATGTAACCTGGGAGAGGTCACCCTGAGGTTTTATCAGAAGAGTGCAGGGAAGTCTATATTGTCTTTACTGCAGAAATGACTCACCTCTCACGGAGTCACTTCTTGCTTCTAGCTATCACATAATTACCGTACCAGATTTCCACTGTGACATTTGCTAGCTGTGTAACTTTGTTAACTTCTTCGAGCCCCAGCTTCCTAGTCAGTTGTGGAGATAATATCACCTATATCTTAGGGTTGTTGTGAGGATTAAAAGTTACAGTGCATTAAATTACTGGTAATTACTTAAGCACAGGTAACCATTCAAAAAATGTTAGCCAGCATAATGGTGAGGTGGAAAAGAAAGGAGGAGGAGAGGTGTGCTTCTGAAAAGTTGAAGTTGGTGGTGTGTATCTTCAAAGAAGTGTAGGGCTAGAATGGAAGCCATTTATGAAATCAGGATAGCCACAGAAACTACATAAAAAGGTTGTAGTATTGTGTTTCAATAACCACCAACCTGTGGTGGGTACTTCAGAAATGCTATGCCTTTCAAATACTGGATCACATGGCCAGAAATCTTTGTGATACAGCCCCACAAGTATTTTAATGAACAAGCATGATGAGTAGAGTGGGTCCCTGATTGACCAGTTAACACTGATCATGACTCACAAAAGGAGCCACGTATTCACAAAAGCTTCAGCATTAATTAGCTGTTTAACTTGGCCAAGTTACCTCAACTATCTTAAGAATGACAGCATTTACCAAGTAGGGTTTGGTAGCAATTAAATATGGTAATACATGCAAAGCATTAACCATAACCCGGCTATTGTAAAGGGCTTATTTAGTATCAACTAATGTCCTTATTACTGTCAAGAGTTCTTCATAGAGTTCAGTTTCCTGAGGTACTGTTGTGTATGGAATTAAATACCAGCAAGTCAAAAGTATTTCATTTTCTACCTGTGCATCCTAGATGCCTAGCCCATCACCTGCCAGAGCAGAAACTCATAAAAGTTTGCTGAATAAATAATAATTGTTAGATATCTTCAGTGACAATTACCAACTAATCTAAGTCACAAGTGGCATGATAGTTAAATATCTCAGATGAGATTTCTGATGGAAGCTGAAGACCTCTTAGGGAATCTGAAGGGGGCAAGGGACAGAAGTGATGCAACTGCTCCAACTACAAAGAGGACAATCTGAAGAAAGAGAGATAAAGAGGACCTGCTATGTACTCTGGGGAGCCCACAGTAAGATAATGGCGTTCTACAGGTAGAGAGGTAGAATAAAACAGGACAAGTTAGCGGACCTGAGTTTGAAATTTGACTCTGCCAGTACCAGCCAAGTCATGGCTCTTTCTTTGTGCCTTAGTTTTTTCATCTACAAAATAAAGGTTAAAAGCTCATTTGAACATTTGAACAACTGAAACACAGGGAGCCCAGAATAAAAAAGAGGTTCTTTAATCCTGTATAGATTACTGTGGTGCCTGGATACATCCTAGAATATATTAAGCAGATAATTAAAAAGTATTGGCAAAGTCCCTTGAGGGATGGGAGAAGGAATATGGAACTATCAAATCTTACCATCAGGGAATCCCCTGATACTGTATCAAACTTTAGGGACATTCAAATCAATAGACTATGTCCTTGATGCTGAGGCTTAATCTTGTGAAGCTTATGTAGGTAGAGGAGAAGCTTAGACTACCTATAGGCATGCCTAAGAGCTACTTCTGGAGGACCTCTATTGTTGCTCAGATGTGGCCTCACTCTCTCTAAGCCACCTTCGCAAGTGAAATCACTGCCTTCCCCCCTACGTGGGACATGACATCCAGGGGTGAAAGTCTCCCTGGCAACATGGGACATGACTCCCAAGCATGAATTTGGCCCTGGAACCATGGGATCAACAATGCCATCCTGACCAAAAGGGGGGAAAGAAGTGTTAACTAATAAAGTATCAGTGGCAGAGACAGTTCAAAAGAATCTAGAGGCTACTCTGGAGGTTGCTCTTATGCAAGCTTCAGTTAGTCCTTGCTACCTATCATAACCTGCCAAACCTCAACTAGGACATTCCATACAATTCTAAAGAACACCTAGGGCAACATATAAGATTCCACAAGAGTTCCATGCACTAGAGTAACTTCCCAAAAACCTACAACCTCCAGATGGGTCCCTGGTCCAGATAAGTCCTGAAACCTAGAGGGCCCAGCCTCTCCAGAACATCAGATAGTTCCATCTCCCTACCCCGTATTAGTGACAGACCCTTCTAATATGAAAAATTTAGAGTGGCCATAGCCCAAACACCCCTAAAGAAGAGAGGGATGGAAAGATCAAAGGTGATGGTGGAGTTACACAGTGAAGATAGGACTTAAATGAACATGAATGCTGAATCATTAAACTGATATCTCTTTAGTCTCCAGTATCTTAGAGCAGCTAGAAGTAAAAACCTAAAATTCTGGAATTGTAACCCATGTCAAACTCTGAAACATGTTTTACAATTGATTGTGGTGCTGTGCTTTGAAATTTATTGCTTTTTTGTATATACGTTATTTTTACAAAAAAAAGAAGGAAAAAAGTCCACTGTGATCATAAAAAAATATTTAAGCCTTCTAGCCTCATATTCTGGAGCAGCTAGAAGGAAAAATCTGAGAGGATCATATGGTAGCCCATGACAAATGCTGGGATCTGTCCTGTAACTACTTGTTGAAGAGTGCTTTGAAAACTATTGCTTTTTTATTTCTTTGCTTTGTATATGTTACATTATACAACAAAAAAGTTAAAAAATAAATAAATAAAGGTCATCAATACCACATGGGATTTGTGGCAGGATTAAGTGAAATGCAGTTTAGGAAGTATCTGGCATGAAGAAATCAGTAAGTGGTACTTTCTTTTCTCCTCAACTAAATCAAAACTTAGTTGTGATAATGAAAAACTGCAAATGTAATAAAGGTTCATTTCTCATTTCTACTATCCTGTTAGCAATTAATTGCTTATCATAACTTTAGGACATCACTTGGCATGGATACTGAAATTTAACCATGAGCTTTTCCTAGCTGGAATTATTAGGCTAAGCTATAATATCTAAAGCTTCTGGGTATATCTTGCCATTTCTATTCCTGCTTGATATATTTTGCATTATAATCTTGATATCTTTAAGAATTAAAAGTAACTCTTTGCTAGTTTTACAAGGGCAAAATAGTAATTACTTGTTTTACTGTACATTTCTTTCATTATCATCAATACTGAATATTTTTACACATATTGTTTTATTTCCTACATTACTTTTTGATGCAAGGGTATCTGTTACCTTTATAATTCAGAAAACCTTAAGTTTTTCACAACAACCTCCAATATTTCCTAGAAGTTAATATAAAAATCAAAGAACTGATTCAATTTGAGTGAGAAAAAGTTCTACGGGAACAATATAATAGTTCAGGACAGCACAGTATAAGATGAAAATCAGTTTCTGCAAAAGAGTATCCCAAACTATCGGACCCAAATCCAGACATTAAATACATTTGGGCAAAATTTCAGTGTTGAATTTCAGGCTCGTTATATCACTGTGTTTGCTTCCTAGTTTATATGGTCAAAAAGCATAACAAACACATCAAGGTAAATTACCAAAGACACACTTACTGTGGCATGGGAGATGGTCAGAATTCCATTCTTGACTGCGCACTTCCTTCTCTGCCATACTTTGCGGAGCCTAAAGAGCAGAACAATCACACATGTGTTCACTGTTGGGGTATGCAATTAAATAATAATATATATATTAACATTTATTTTAAAAACCCCACCACAAAACAGAAAATTCGGGTGCCTTTTATTATTCCAGACGGAAGGTAATTCAGATAAGTATGCATGTATAAGGATGCTGATTTTGATAGTGAAAATGGAAAACAAACGAAATCTAATAGCAGCAGAATGAATACATGAATTATAGTTATAGTCATAGTACAGAGTTGAAGTAAGTATATATGTGTTGATGTATTGACCGCTAAAGCATGTTACTGTTAAGAAAAAAAAAAAGCAAGCTGCTTAAGAGGAAAGGCCTAGTAACACCTTAAAAAAACACCTAAAAAAATCTTAAACTTCTAAGGCGTTATTCTCGGTTTACTATGGGTACACACATATGTGCATAAATGCACAGAAAAGGATCTGGAAAAAGGCATACTTCACTAATAAAATTACTTGTCTCTGGGGATTAGGCCGAGACCTGTACTGAGGGTGGAAATAAGGAGCTTTTAATTATATCTGTGAGCCTTTTATAAGAAAGTTGTAATATTTTATTACTTTTGTAATTAAAAATAGATTTTTAAAAGTTAAGGAAGTAACTTAAGAAGTCTGCCATGGAAGAAAGAGTAGGGAAAGGGCTGCCTCAGGAGGCAGAGCAAGTAGCTCAAGGTCCAGGGTTTAGGAATGCATCTTCATTCTGGGGTCTTTCAAGACAAAGGAAGCCTTGGAGCCCTGGAAAGAGAACTTCTTGATTCAAGCAAACCGCAGCTAAAGCATTCAAAAGTACGGTGAGTAATATATACAAAGAAAAATTTGATTTGATGATGCAGGAAGATAGAAAAGGCCCAAGAAAGCAAATTTCAACATGGAAAGGGTATATTTGTGATGCTCTAGGGAAAAATAGAAGACCATATTGTGGTAGATTTGCACATGGCAGCAGGTACAATTGCAGTCCTAGAGACATTTCCATCACTTAAACAGAAACGAGCAGGGAAGAGCAATTCTTCAGCCTAAGAGAAGACTTCTTAGGCCTTTTGGCTGCCCTGGATATAACCGATTATTAATAGAAGAGACCACTATGGCTTTCCTAGGCATCTAAAATAATATTATATTGTATTTTTTTTCTTCTTAAATTATTCCTATAAGAAACTCACTAGAAATTTAAAACCAGCTCTAAATCCAGTTAATATTGTCCTCTTTTATGGGTAATTTCTAGAAGTAAAGTTTGTTCCAAGGCATGCTTCACAGGGAGAAATAAGAATTTGACACCATCTAACCAAATGTAAAAATGAACACATTCTGTTCCAAAAGCTAGTCTCCTTAGGAGGTAATTTAGAACAACTAATTGACAAAGTATAGCTATGTCCCATACTTCTGAATGTAGTGACTAGAAAAACGTTTGATTAGAGATAATTTTTATCAAACAATGGCACCTGTTTTTGGTTAGTGTAGCAAACTTTCTGCAAGGAATTCTGAAGCCCACTTCACCATCATCAAAGCCCATACACGCTAAGCCAAAACCAGTGTCATCCTTGACCAGCACATTTTTTAAAACAATTTTTATTAATAAAACCAGCCAACATACAATATGAACATTCCTTTTTTTCATCACATAGTTGTATATTCATTATCACGATCATTTCTTAGAACATTTGCATCAATTCAGAACAAGAAATAAAAAGAAAACAGAAAAAAATCATACATACCATACCTCTTACCCCTCCCTTTCATTGATCACTAGCATTTCAATCTACTAAATTTACTTTAACATTTTGTTCCCCCTATTATTTATTTATTTTTAACCCATATGTTTTACTCATCTGTCCATAAGGTAGATAAAAGAAGCATCAGACACAAGGTTTTCACAATGACATGGCCACACAGCGAAAGCTGTATTATAAAATCATCTTCAAGAAACATGGCTATGGGAACACAGCTCTACATTTTCAGGCAGTTCCCTCCAGCCTCTCTGTTACACCTTAACTAAAAAGATGATATCTATTTAATGCATAAGAATAACCTCCAGGAAAACCTCTCGACTCTGTTTGGAATCTCTTAGCCATTGACACTTTATTTTGTCTCAGTTCTCTCTTCTCCCTTTCGGTTGAGAAGGTTTTCTCAATCCCTTGGTGCTGAGTTCCAGCTCATTCTAGGATTTCTGTCCCATGTTGCCAGAAAGGTCCATACCCCTGGGAGTCATGTCCCATGGAGAGAAGGGGAGGGTAGTGAGTTTGCTTGTCGTGTTAGCTGAGAGAGAGAGGTCACATTTGAGCAACAAAAGAGGTTCTCTTGAGGGTGAATCTTAGGCCTAATTTTAAGTAGGCTTAGCCTATCCTTTGCAGGGTTAAGTTTCATATGAACAGACCCCAAGATCAGGGGCTCAGCCTATTGCTTTGGTTGTCCCCACTGCTTGTAAGAATATCAAGGGGGAAGTTGAATTTTCCCCCGTTCTCACCATTCCTGCAAGGGGACTTTGGCAAATACTTTTTAATTCACTGTTCAAATCCTTCTGGGATTTATTGAGGTATCACTCTGGACAAACCTACAAAATCTCATGCCCTACTAGCACCACATTTTTAATATAAACAAACTAGCCAACCTTGTGGAAACTGTCCCTATTCCATTTATTAATTTTATTTAGTAAGGTCTGTATTCATGAGTTTTTCATTATACATGGAATTAAGGAAAAAGATAACTGAACATTGTTTTTACACTAATAACTGAGCCAAGAAAGGAACCCAACAGGCTAATCTTCCTAGTTAATGGAGATTGCTGGAGCAGTGTCTTCAAATCGCCAGAGGAAGGGGAGCAATATTCAGACATCATCTTGCAGGGTTGAGAGCAGCGACATCCAGTCTTTGTAAACACTATGAACGGACATAGCAAGAACTTTTGCCATTGGGTTTCAACAGAGAGTGCCGCACAGCGTCTCCAGTTTCAACATGTCAGATTCTCGGAATTCCAGAGAAGGAACTTTCTATTAGAAAGTGGTGTGATATAATGGAGTGCTAACTTTGACATTAGATTACTCGGACTTCGTTTCCAGTGCTCGCCCCCAAAAGTTGTGTGACCGTGCATGCTATCAGACCTCATGGAACCTCACTTTCCTTATCTGTATCAAGAAGACAACGACCAACTTCAAGTATTATTTTGAGAAACTATATGTAAAGCAATTTCTCCTTTGCCTCATGATAAATGCCTTGGGGCCATAAAACTTCAAAATTATTTTTTAAATTTTGAATTGTTTTTCAAACTGTAGAACAATCCTTTAAGTACCAAGAAGTATTACAAAACCTGGGTTGGAAACTACAAATGCAAATGATCCTCAGGCAAAAATCAAACAACACATTAGCAGACATCATTAGCAAATGAACGTATCTTCATGTATAAGCATCTCAACATTTTCTTCCTCCAGAGAAAGCAATCACAAGCTACTCTAGAATATCATTATCTATCTTTGCTGCCTGTGCAATTATTGGAGGTTGGACCACTTGACCTTAAACCACCTTTCTAACTCTAGAAAGCAATGGCTTTTTTCCTTATCTCTTCCAAACAGACTACAAGCAAGGTGAGAGTGAGGACCACGTCTCATTTACCTCTCACCTTTCAGAATCCAGCAGAATGCCATGGTTGCTAGGGTACTTAGTAAATGTGTGTGGAATGAACGCATGAAGGAAGAACAGAACGAAAGAATTGAGGAGTCGGGCATGTGAGCTTAAGCCAACCCATGCTCTGCATAACCCAGAGTGATCAACAGCAGTGGTGGTCCTTTGAATACCAAGGACAGACACACTGGGTTTTCAACCTATGGTTGTTTGATCTTAGTTAAGGTATTAAACCTCTCTGAATGAACAGCCTTTCTGTAAAAGAGGTCAAATAAGAGGAGTGTGAGGTGTCCGGCAGGGATATAGCAGATGTTCACCCCAAGATCATTTCTTTGAACATTTTGTGAAAAGACCTTTTTTGACCTTTCTTGCACTTCACTTAGAAATACATAATTTCACTTCACCTAGAAATAGGTAATCCTAACTTCCAGAAAATCACAGTGACTTTAGGTGAGTAGTGTTAAAAAACATACGGTTCTTCTATAGTTCCACTTCATAAGATACACAAAAGCACACCGCTACCTAAACAAAACAAAAATTAACTTTCTGTTTGTTGGAAGTATAACAGGTCCCCACAAATCCAAGGGATGTCTGTAACACAGATAGTCAGGAAAAGAATACACTGTTGGTCCTGAGACTTTTCGAGCAATGATAAGCTATGGAATAAATACTTTATGTGCACTACATATCATGCTGTTTGGGCTATAATTGCTCACTGTGTTATTGAAAAAGAACACAGTTTAAAGCTGTGATATTGGTTGCTGGTATTTCTTTTCTTCTTTCACTTTTTTATCAAGCCTACTCAGTTAACAATCAACATGTTTGATCTCTATGATCAACTACATTCTGGTGATATTTGTTTTTCTTTAAACCCCTAAAACAAATACTGTTGGATAATACTTCATTATCCAGAATTTGACTACTTCTTACCACCTCTACTGTTGTCCTCCAACCCTACCATCTCTCATCTGGGTCTCTGCAGCAATCTCTTTCCTGGTCTCTCTGCTCCTGCTATGATATGTTTTGAATATTGTAGTCAAAGAAATCCTTTCAAAACATGTCAGATTACATCATTCCTCTGCTCAATACCATCCAGTGACTCCCTATTTCACTTAGAACAAAGCAATAGTCTTCACAATGGCCTGCAAAGCCCCCCATGATCTGGATCCCTGCCCCCTCTAATCCTCTCTTCTAGGACTGCCTCATTTACCCACTCAACTCTAGCTGGGCTAGACCCCTGGATATTTATCACAATGGCAAGCATGCTTCTGGACATTTTCTTTCTCCCATGTATCTGCCCAGATTATTCTTTCACTTCCTTCAAACGTCACCCCAGTGCAGTCTTCCCTGATCACCCTGCATGATAGCAAGTACCGCAGCCTGTCCCACACTCTCTGTGTCCCTGCACTTTTCTCCAGAGCACACATTTTCATCTGGCCTACCATATGCTTATCTGCTGTTTGTTTCTTTTATGAGAATGCAAGCTTTATAAGGGTAAGGACTTTCTTTGGTTCACTATTATAGACCCAGAGCCTAGACCAGTGGTTGACATATAATAGAACTCTAAAAAGATATCTGTCAAAATTATAGCACAATTTACAATGATTCCAGAAATTTGTAGGAGACATACTGGCAATTTTAATAAATCAAAGCAAAACCAAAAATTTTTCTTTTAGGTAAAGCCACGGAGCACATATTCATAAGCAATCAGAAAACAAGGAACTTTCTTTTAAAAAAAGATGGATGTTAATAAAGTAATTATGGTTATATTTATATACTTATTGTGAAAGAGAATCATTGGTTCAAGCAACATAAGGAAGGCCAGTGTGGCAGGATCAGGGGAGAAAGTGGCACAAGACAAGGCTGGAGAGAAAAGCATGACGAGATCCTATATTGCATAGGAAGCCACTGCAGCATTTTAAACAGGGGAATAACATGACGTGCTTTACATTTTTAAAAAGACTGCTCTGACTTCTGTGTAGGGATGAGCCAGAGATAGGAAAGAGTGACTGAGGCAGAAAAAGCAGTTAGGAGGCCGCTAAAATAGATGGTGGCTCATACCATAGTAGAGACAGAGGAGTAGGCAAGAGGTATTATTTTTAGTGGTGGAAAGAGAAGGGCTTATTGCTAAACTGACTGTGATACAAGAGCAAAGAGAGGCGTTAAGGATGACTCCCAAGGTTGAGGTTTGAGTGGCCAGCAGGCATTCCAGGCAAAGAACATAGCAATGAAAAAGAGAGGTGGGTGAGTGTGAAGTCAGCAAGCCACCTGGCTTGCTTCACATTCTACAAAGTGCCTGCCCACCTATAATCGCATGTCATGTATCATGGGTGCTATTTTGAAGTCATAAAAAATTTACCACTTTTTCCAAAGACAGAAGGATTAAATCTCAGGTTTACCTAAAGAAAACCAGTGTGCTAAAGATCTGAACCTAGCCTATTAAACTGTGTTTTCCTATTTGAGAGGCTAAAAAAAGTTCCTAGATCCTAGTAGGTGTGCAGCCACACACAGGGATGGTGGGATTCATACCTACCCATCACTTTTCTTTAGTAGGTACCCCTTCTTCTCACTGCCATACTCCTTATTGCCCTGGAGCTGGTGCATGCTGTACCCTCCTTGCCGGCTCTGGGAATCCTAGGAAGGAGAAGCCACAGGTTGAGCAAAAACTGGAGACAGTTGTCAAATTCTTGACTCTATTCTGCCCTTGAGTCTTTGCCCATTGCTTCAGGCCTTGAGAATTTATAGAACTTTAAGAATAGATAGGGACCTTTCCTTTATTTCATAGAGAAGGAAGCTGGGAAAATAAAAATTGCCAAAGTCACAAAGCATGTCAGAGGCAGAGCTGGAGCCTAGACTCCGGATTTCTGGTTCAGGGCTCTTGTTCTACTTTCCTGCATTCAAACAAAATGTAGTGGAGGACTGTTAAGTGACTCAAACCAGTTTACATTAGCAGAAGAGGCAAGCACTGGAGGGACTGGTAAAATCTAAGTGGGGTTACAAAATAAAGGTCATGCAACCTGATGTGTTCTTCCTAAGATTATACCTTTTCTCTTTCTCTTTTGAGGGAGGTATTGAGAATTATCATAAAATTCTTCTGTTGTAATTATCTCGTACTCTGCAAAATACACACATATCTATTCTTTCGATTTAAAATGATTATTCTATAGTGATGAAAATTAAGATTTGATGAAAAGGGTGACAAGGGCAAAACCAACAACACAGACACAAACAAGCTTGATTTACATTTCATTCCACTAACACTTAACCATATTTTCTAAAGACTACATGCCTAAAAACAGCCATTACATTATGGAAATGGATGAAGTAACTTAACAATGTTGTACTGTACAATGAGAATACGGGTCTTTAGACATATAAGCAGGAAAACACATTCTCATAAAAAGTGTTGACTTACTCTCCTAGACTTCGATCGGGAAGGACAAAAGCAACAGAGAAAACATTGAAAACATAGTTAATTTGCTGATGTCTTATGCTTATAATTTAAGCACTTTTTCATAACACGCAGAAAACATTACCGTAAAGATAATTAACACAGAAAATACACATACATATTTGTCTTCTGAATCAGGATAAACTTTGGGGTGTTGGAACAATAAACTATATTTATCAATTTTTATTTCAGGTCATGTTAAGTGACAACAGAAAAAGAGCTGAATGAAAGAACACCAAGTACATGATTCACCAAGATAAGCCTGAAAGTCAAATCTCAAAGTATATGCATAGGGAACCAACACCTCAGTGACACCTGAAAAGACGAATTATTTAGAAAATCTAGTGAGAAACAAAAATCATAGGATTCTTCGAGTCTTTTTTTGTTTGCTTGTTTAAACTAAGAGGACTTAATAAAAATATCCAGTTCATAAGGGACACCTGAAATGTGATGGCGACAAGATAGGAAGCTAAATTAAACCACTGATCATGGCTTGTGTCTAGCATACCTTAAAGGTCAGGATGCCTTTAAGGTATCCTTGTGGGCCAATTTTAAGTACTCAGTGAATACAAATTAACGTTAACAACAACTGAAGGGGAAACTGTAGGACAATGCATCTTTGCAAGGCTATTCTGCGGTAATGAGTTCTGTCTTCTTTAAAATCATGTCCTGAACACCTCTTAAAAGGCAGGAACAGTTGCAGGTATTGAAGATACAAAATAGGACTTAACTGTCTCTGGAGTGGATTCTTATAGTCTGACCATACCCCCGTTCTGCTCTCTGTGTAGGTAACATCCATTATGCTTCACCAGGGATGATGATTCATTAAAAAGGTTACAAACTCTCGTTATTTTCTTAATCTGGTAATTTTTGTCTTTAACCTGCCAGACTCTCGCCAGAAGAAATATCTAATTGAACAATTTCAATCACATGGGTAGTTCAGAATGGAGTTGGAATCTAGGAATCTCTTGGAAAATTCCCCTAGATGTTTACTTTAATCAGGGCCCACAGCTTTGAATGTCTGGTGGTCTGACTCACAGAGTCACACCTGATAGGTACTTTATGCTTTTCCAGATGGAGATATGACTGCAGAATTCTACTCAATATGAAAGGAACAACCTTCCTCTATCAGTGCCCCTATGACAGTACTCAATAGCAACTCTAGCGGGAGTTTTTGAGGGAGACAGCAATCTATCCATAATTGTAATTAAGAAAAATTAGGTCTGAAAATTAGATCTGGGTGGGAGGGAACTAAGTCATGGGATAAAACAAGCAGGGATAAATAAAATCCACAGATCTTTCTGCTTTAATTCAATGAATCACATGAAACTTAACTATGGATTTGTAAACAGAGAACTTTGCCCTCATAACATATTAAAAGCAAAATCTAAAATCTCCTTGGATGTCTACTCTTATTAAAAGAGTAACCTCCTTTCACAGAACCCTTTTCATTGAATTAAACTTCTCTACTTCTCTTCACCAGCCCACGTAATTCCTCGGTCTGTCTGAATGCTTTAAAAATACATATCTCTAACGTTAACATATTTGATAACCTTAAAAAATAAAAGCCTATGTTTTAAGATAAAAGTACTTATTTTTGTTTTTAACAAGGATTCAGATGCTCACAACTTGGGAAAACTAGCAAATTCTGTAAACTGACCACTGAGACGTTCCTTACATACATCTGTTACTAGGGTAAATAAACTTAAAATTCTAAATAACAAACTGAATGAGCTTTGCTTTATAATAGACATGTAGTTTTTCTTTTATTACTTTCAAAGGTGAATAAAGTGGCTGAACTCTAGGCTTTGACTTCAGAAACCCATTCCATTAAAATGAGTAGGAAGGAATCTAGAACCAACACCCTAAATTAGCTATTAATGAGTTTTATGGCTTAAGAAAGCCAGCCCAACTACTATTCGTGCACACCGAGAAATTAGTGCCATTCAATTTACTTAGCAGAGCATGCTAGGTAAAAGAAAACAGTACTTTCTTCTTTTAAGAAAGTAGATATTAGAGAATTAACACTAAGCTATTTTTTAAAAATACAAATGAAGGAATGAAATAGGTTCTAAATCCACTGATAGTATAAGAGAAATCAATACATATTCAGTAAAGAGAAATACAAATAAGAACCTGATTTAAGTGAAAATATAAAACTAAACATAAATTACGAACTTAAAATAAAGCCTTGGGGAAATTCCATGATGTGATCCAAGGAATGAAAACTACAGAATGAAACTGTGGTATTGTTTTTTAGTTCAGTATCCTATTCTTTTTCAGAGATACAAACAAATCTCCTAACTTTATTACTAGAAAATCTTATTAACAAATAAAATGCATTATTAAAGAGTAAAATCTCAAATCTTTTAAAACCACAATCAATTAAGTACTCATCATGAATGTTCTTAGCATCCAATTAAAAACTAAACCTCTCTTACAAAAGCTTCAAATTTCTAATGTTAAGGTATGACTGGTGTGAACCAACAATTCCTTCCATTTCATCTTACAATTTATTTATCAAGTAGCTTCTGGCAATGTGCCAGATACTGCGAAGAAGAGAGAGATGAGCAAAAAACCAGAATCTGCCTTCAATTTGCAAACTATACTATGATGGGCTATTAAGAGAACCTATCAAGGGACTCAAACAAAGTATTTTCAAACTTAAAAATAGTTACGTAGCAAACAGCCCTTTTGGGAGGTTGGGATATTATAAAAGCATCAAACAATGAATTTCACAAAACAGTTGTCAAAAGACAATAAAGACTTAAAAATAAGTCCACAAAAAATCTGGAGACTTTCTTTATAGCTAAAATTCTTGAAGCTTCTGGTAATGGACCCAAGTTAGAACCTAAGTAGCTCAAATGATTTGTAAGGTGCTTTTTATTTTTTCATTAGAGGAATTGTAGACTTATAGAAAAATCACACATAAAATAGAGTTCCCATATAACATCCTATCATGAACACCTTGCTCTAGTGTGGGTATTTCTGTTCTAATTCATGAAAGAACACTTTTTATAAATGTACTATTAACTACAGTCCATCATTTATAATAGGGTTCACTGCTTGTGGTGTACAGCTTCATGTTTTTGTTTGTTTGTTTTATTCTAGCAACATACACATAATCCAAAACCCAATGACATGTTGGGTATTTTTTAATTTCTCAGATCATTTTGTAGATGATTCCACACTCTTTTCAAATAGCATGATGGTGAGAACTTTGATATTTATTCCAAGACATTAAACATAATTCCTTTGTAAACAATGAGTGATTATAAACACATGAGAATGCCAATAAACATGCTGAAAAATCAGTTTTACTTGTAAAATACTCTGGACATGGTGCTAATGAAAGCTCATCATTTATTAATTTTGGGTGGAGTTAAATCAAATTATATGTGTTCCCTCATGTACAATCTCCTTTGACTTACATGCAAGTTTGTTCCTTAGTTAGTATGAGCAGAATACATCAGTCTCTAAGCAAAACAGAAAAGGACTGTAACAGCTGTTTTTTTTTTTTAAGAAAACTCCCACATACAGAAAGGAGGAACCTTGTGGGACAAACAAAGGTAGGCAGCAGTTAAGTGCCTCCTAGTGAGTATAAAATCTTGTAATTGTCTCTCTAAAAAGAAATTCACCATTTGCCCAATCAATTTTGGTCTTCCTAATGCTTTTGTTTTGCATGGGCATGCGCCAGGAATCGAACCCGGGTCTCTGGCATTGCAGGCAGGAACTCTGCCTGATGAGCCACTGTGGCCCACCCAATTACTAATGCTCTTAACATTGACAGATCATTTAAGGACGAGACAACTTCTGCTATGACTTGCAGGTGAGCAATAACCACCTTCAAAAAGGAGAGCTTAATGGTGTTGCAGTTTGATGGTACTGGGGTTCTGACAGTTGAGCTCAAACCACAGGTGCAGACTATGGCTGCGACTAGGAGATGCAGGGATTATGCATGGATCTTTCTGACTACTGGTACCTCCACTTCCACAGTTCAGCACGTGGGTGCCCAGCATTAGAGGATTATAAGCTCCTCCTACTTTATAAAGGTCCAATGTATACATAAACATTGGATTTCAGAAAGCAGAAGAATAGAGGGTTATTATATTCACTCAGTAAAGAGAGTGTTCAGAGCTGCTGTAAAACAGTGCTGGTGTAGGGTTTCCCAAGTTTTAGGTATTTGCTTTTTTATTTTTTCTTTTTACATAACAACTCAAAAACAAACAAACAAACAAAACCCTTACATTTGTTGAAGGGGCCCAACCCCTGCCAATATAGGGGAAGAGAGGCCCTGAAGAAGCTCCTTGGGGCAAAATACAAATAGTAGAATAGAACTCAAACAGGAGAGAGAGTCTCTGAGGGCCCTGTATTTTCTTTAAAATGAAAAATTCTTCATAGGGCCCCCTCACCTGGGTTTGCTTTGTTTTTGCTCTTAACTCACAATCTCCTTTCAGAAATTTTTAGGAATTAGAAAAAACACACACACAACAGTTTGCCACTGTTGTGTGATATCACAAGGAGCCGACAATGTAAAAAAGTAATAAATATTTTAAGAGATTACTTAAATTTAATCTGTAATAATTTTCATAATATGAACGGGAAAAACATGACTTTCCCCCATTTAACAAGTGGTTAATGTGGTGCTCACTATTTAATTTACCCTTAGGATGAGGTCCAGACCTCTGATCCTCTACAGCTGGGTGTTCATCATGGAAACTGTCTCCCCTTCTTCCACCCATACTGCCCCTGACTGTTTGAGCCCCTGAATACGCCAGGCAGTTTTCCACCTTAGAGTATTTTCTGGTCTTATCTCTTTGCCTGAAATGGCCTCTTTCTCATCTTTCCTGCCTCCTTAATTCCATCTCTCAATACATCTCATTGACAGCACGTTAGGCTTGATTTTACCTGCTTATATGGATTACTGTCTACTAGATAATGAGCTCCTTGATGGAAGAGACTAAACCATATTTCATGTTGTTTCCATAATACTTAGAATAATGCCTGACACATATTAGGTATTAACTATTTAAATATTAAACAAGTGATATGTGTAATTAAGTATCTGTATTTATAGTCATCTTAATATCTATCAGGTATGGTATGCATTATTTCAATATTCAGGAATCATTTCACCTTAATTTTCTTAACTGTGAGCAAAGCTTTTATTGGATTTGGCATCAAAAGAATGTATTTCCCTATTTCCTTGGCTAGAAATAAGACCTTTCTCTTCTAGCTGCCCAGAAAGGTAGAGAACGGTAAAAGAGAAAGGATAGTATGGGGTATGCACTTTACTGCCTATCTCCCCAACAACCAGAGAAGATACACTTTTGAAGGCCACTTCTTAAAAGCTAGGATGAAATGTCTGGATTAACAGAGATGGAGTCTGGGGTTGGAGAAGGGTCTTTTTAATAAGCAGTGAAAGGGAACTCAAACACAGATTTTATAGTAAGCAATATGCTAACCACATACATATCTTATTTAGTCAAACAACGATTCCGGGAGGAAGCTATCAATAGATCAGGCACCCCAAAAGGTATCACAAGCACCATGCTATATTATACTGTTCACCAGGTTGAAATACAGATCACCTACTTCTTTCTGATCAAGTTGAAGAGAGGATTTTATTAAGTCTCGGAGTGCAGTTAGCTGTTTCTTTTCTTCATCCTGGGTCTGCTTTATCTGTGAAAGAAGAAATTGCTTCTATTACTTATTTATAATTTCATGAGTAGAGTTTAATTCATCCGAATGTACTACATCAAGCAGTTCAATTATATAGCTGATTTCCTTATTAAAGTCCTTTACACAGTCTCATTTTTTGATGAGAGGCACAATCTTTTCATTTTATGAAAGTACCAGTGAGTTCTGAAATGAGCAAATAATGCAACATGCTTTTTATTAAATAATAGATCTAGACTAGACACTTAAGTACTATTTTAAACAAGCTAGATATAACATAGAGATCCTTTGCTTCTGGTTTTCCAAAGGGCGGTAGTGGGAACACCATGAGGTGATTAAATGGGCCAGGAGAGAATCATAAGAACAACCAGGAATCCAAGAAGTCACACATGAAAGTTTACAAAGCACTACATGAAGGCAAGGGATTGGTCTTGTTTTTTTTCCTATCACATGCAACTTAATTATTATTAACCAGATGTTAACTATAACCAATATGTTAACTATTAAAATAATCAGTAAAAAATACATGGATGTGTATTTTTAAAATTATGTATGAATACAAAATATTATTAATTCCAAAACCTTATTTGAACATATGTAGTTGAACTCATAATACATATACTTTGAACAGTATTTCATTTCAAAGTGCTTTATGGGGAAGAAGTTTGTCTTTTCTACATACACATTCAGGCTTTTTTTTCCTCCAAAAAGTTTTCCTTCTGATTTTTGTATTACAAAAGCAAAACCTACACATTAGGAAAGAGATAGAAGAGAGGAGAGAGGGAAGTAAGGGGGAGAGAGAAGAGAGACGAGAGGGGGGTAGAGAATGAATATAAAGCAAACAAAAATGAATCATGAAAAGTTATATACATAAGCTGACTACTCAGAGACAGACACTTATTTTTTATCCTTCCAGGATCAAATATCCGTCATGCAGTTTTTGACTGAAAGCCACTCATATGTGACGCTACTGGGCCCAAATGGAGAGCCATCTAGAATGGATGGTTACACACTCCCCTCCCTGTTCCTCCTACACCCCAAAAGGTACTATAGAATATATGACCATTGGCTACTTCTCTGAGTTAAACCAAAGGTTTATCTGTACTGGGATTTTACTGACCCATTACCAAACTAAAAAAAGGTCTTTCTTTTCTTCATTACTCTTCTAAAACAGAATTTAAATGTGGTGATATTCAGCCACGAAAGCAAGTTTAAAGACATTTTTTAAAGGAACTTACATTATAGAGATCAGCAGCCAGTTTTTCAATGTACTGTTTCAATTTATCGGCTGTTTTCAAGCCATCTTGAAAGAAACTACAATAGAAAATATTGGAAATTTAGCAGCAGTATAAAAAGAACTGAAACATCAAAACCTACAAAATCTGAAATTATCTTTATTCTCTACCTATTCATCTTCATAAAACATTTTAAAACTCATTTGAGTATTTAAGAAAGATATTCCAACAAACAAATGAATGGGCACCATCTGACATCAGCCAGTCTATATCAAATAGATACTACGAATTACATTTGTAGTCCTAGCATGGTGATTTCATAATGTATCTGCCCCCTACAGATATAGCAATTCCCCCTGGTTTGCCATATTTGAATATAAGGGAGAGAAAAGACATATAAAGCAGTGGGATAACAAGAAATTGAACTGGACATTGTAAGGAGAGGTGTGACTGAACTAGGAAAAAAGGCAAGAGGCAAGGCAGGGTTTAGTCAGTTCCCAAAGATCTCTGTTTTCTAACACATACTTTAGATGCAGGATTTCAAACTGGTGGGGCAGATGGATTTGGAAAGTTTCATCTTACCACATATATAAAAAGGTCCCATTAATTTACCCTGAAGAATAACAAGAGCTGGTATTTGTTGAGCACTATTATATGCCAAGTACTGTGCTAAGCACTTCACATGAGTTACCTATTCAATCCTCACAATAATTCTAATGAGAGTTCAGCACTTCCATTTCATCTCCATTTTACAAAAGAATAAACTGAGGTACACAATGAGTTCATAATTTGCTCAAGGTCGTTCAGATCCAAGTCTGTCTGATTCTGAGCCCCTTCACTTAATGACCAAGTGAAGATTACCTCAGTAAACTGGTAGGTATTTAGAATTTTCACTGCCCATTTAGAAGTTCCTCTAACCATGCTTCTACGGTGGATTATTTCTCAATACACTGTATCTGCTTTGCTGTCTCCCCACAAAACAACAAAGTCCCGAGAAAGAGGACTCTCTCCTCTTGGTGTTACAGTGCTAAGTAGAGGACTCAGCATGAAGCAGATGATCAGTAAATGGCTATGAATGAAGCAACATCAAGAATTTTTAGGGCACACCTTGGGCTAATCCTTATTTCTTTTTTAGCTTAATTTGTATATTCAACAGTACATTCAATCAAAAGTGGCCTTCAGAGTGCACAGAGTCCTGCAAGTTCCAAAATTACTTAAGGTTCACATCTTCAGCAGAGACTCTTACTAAAATAAGGAAGATAAACACTATCTTCAGAAAGACTTTTCTCAACAGTGACTGGAGAAAACACGGTTTTTTCCAAACCTTCATTTAACTGGAGAACACATTTAAATTTTCATCTTCTAACGTTCAATCTTTCATCCCTGTCTAAGCTACTTGGCATAGAAATAAAGCACCTTTGTGTTCTGGTCTATGAATACCTTTCCAGTCTTATTTCCACCATTTTCCTTTAAAAACTCTAGGGTCCAGCCATGGTATATTCCTTACTGTTGCTTGCTATTTCTCATTACTGCCTTCCTAGTCTCTGCGTATGCCGTTCCCTCTACCCACCTGACAAACCCTCACTCATTCTATCAAGCTCAGCTTGGTTTCCCTATCTCACTAAAACAAATTTTTTTCCTACAGTTAAGTTCTCCACAAATATTATAAACACTAAGAAAAATCAATGCAATGAAGAATCCCTTTTAGTCTACAGAGTAATCTGTTTTTGTTAACAAAACAAACTATATACAGGAAATTCAGCAATTTTGTGAGGAAATTACAGAGTTTTTTTCTTTTTTCCTTAAATTCCATTTTCTAAATTTTTTTCCTAAAAAAGATCATATATTACTCAGGCCAAGATAAAGTTAAAGAATCAAAAGTTTAGTCTAGAAGGCCAAGGTTGAGCTGAGCTCCTCTCAGAAGTTCATTTACAGGGCTTTGACATTGGTAAGAAACAGGAGCAGGAATGGAGGACAGGTTGCAGGGAGAAGGAAATGGCCCGACGTCCCTCAGTGATGTCTTAGTAACTGTCCACCAGCACTTTGTCAACTGCATTATTCCTCTGGAGACCCCTCCCTCTGTGCTTGATTCTCCCCACCTCATGATTTCAGATATGGACCTGGTGAGACATAAACACAGATCATCTACCAAAACACTTCACTGAAGGCAGTGGGTTTCTCTGTTCCTTTTTTTCTTCTTCTCTCTATTCTAGCTGGCTCTGGTTCAAAGAAAATGCAGGGCTTAGGAGTCAAAAGCCTATCATATATTGACGCTACATCTTGTTATATGCATAACCTTGGACAAAGTTATGGAACCTCCTTGAATATTAGCATGTTCATCTCCATAAATGGACATTATCTAACCTCAAGGGGCATCAGATGAGTTACTATTGATAAAGTGTCTTGTTAATTGGAAGGTGAAGCACAACGTTAGTTATGATCACCTACCGCAAAATCTGAATATGTAAGCCTTCTAAACAGAAGGAGAATTTACCTCTATAACATCCTATTTGTCCCCTGAACCAAAAGCAAAAATTCTGGGTAACTTCCTCTGTAAATTACTGAAATATGATGAGATCTTCAGACAACAGATTATGGCTACAATATTAATAATATAGCAGCTGATAGGTAATTGAGAATTTACTCTATGTCAGTCACTTACTATTATGCACAATCTGTGGAACATCTCTTTTTAAAATTTTCATTACAACCCAAAAAACAGTTATTTATTATTATACACCCTGTATGACAGAAAAGGAAACAGGCTGCATGGTCAATGGCTTGATGAGGGTCACTGTGTTGCTGAGTGACACAGGTGGGATCTGTGTATGAATTTTCCAATTTCTGGAGTACAGATAATAAAAAATGTCAGGCTGATCTGAGTCCAAATCCTGGCTCTACCACTTAACAACAACATAGCCTTTGGGTCCCTGAGCCTCAGTGTCCTTATACAGGAAATGGAGTTAAGTAGATAATGTACTGAAAATGCCAGGCATAGAGAAGTAGCAGCTCAATACATGATGGCCACTGGTCAAAAAAAATGGGCTTCATTATTTCTCTGGCCTAGGGACAGCAGGACTATTTTAAATTTTAAAATAAGTAACCTGAACAAAATATTACCGTATCGCTAAATGCTAGAAAAATTTAAGCTGGAAACTGACAGAAACAGGAACCCTCACATGAAATTGACAGGCTGTAACACACTCACTATTGCAAAGTGCAAGCACTAGGTCCTTAAGATGATCACCATCCATGTATCCTGAAGCGAACAATTATCAGGCAGGACACATTCTCCTTCAAGTGAACCTGAACCCTCACTGTCAGGTGAGGGGCATGACATAGAAGCAGGGCCACTGCAACCCACAACCCACCTCAAAGTTTCATAACTGTCCCACTACACTGTGAAGCCAAAGAAAAAGGTTAGTTTAAGTCTTCTGCATCCAGCAGAAAAAAGTTCAATCAGATTTATGCAAATAATCTAATTATTAAAAAGTATTTCTAAAGAGAAGCAATCCTGAACAATAAAATATATCAAAAGAAAGTATATATTTTAACTCTTTGAAGAATAAGCATCTTATCTATTCCAAATGGCCTTTACATTATTCTACTTATGAGAGCTATCATAATAGACCTTGGAAGGTCCTTGCACTATTTCTCTATGACTTTCACTGATTAACACAGGTTTTAATAACACTTGGCCCATTTTCACACAAAGACTCTGTAAGAAAACCCATGAAAGGTATCTCAAGAAGCAAATAAGAAGTAAGTAAGCAAATGGGCTGCCACAGAACCTTATGGGAGCACTTTAGTTTAGCAAACAAAAACTGGTATCAGTGGAGAACCAGAATGCAGTGTTTGCAGAAAGGTTGTGTTCTTGATGCCCAAAGTATTGAATTTAGATGAAACTCCAGGTGGAACATATGATGCAAATGATCCAAAAAGTAGGTAAAATGACAAGGAAGGAAGGAGAGGAAGGGCTCACCAGAAAGGCCTCTTTAGTGACAGGGGCCTCTGCATCTGTAATAAGAGCTCCACAGGCTGTCAAGAGAACACTAGAATTTGTAAGGACAACATTTTAAAGTAGCCAAATAGTTGCCTTTCTGTGAGTTACTGATTATATAAGACAATGAAGATGAAAGATAATACCATTTTTAATTTCTCTATAGAATGTCATTAGATCACTATATACAGTGAACAAAGCAGAACAGAAAGAATTAAAAAAAAACAACAGTGAAGTGAAGAAGGGCTGACTCAGGCTAACAAGAATGATTACTTACTTGCATTGTGCATGGTAATACTTGATAAGATTCTGTAGCAGATCCACACCCTTTTTGGTCTTGATTTCATTAACTTTAATAAGATACTGTGGAAATAAAACAGAACTTTATGTTGGTAATTGCAGGCAGTCATGGGTACAGGTGGCAGAACACCAACTGTGAATCAGCAAAAGTTAATGGGTCTCAAAATGGCCATAGACAACAAAAGCTTAGTTTCAAGAATGTTGATTTGGCACAGGCACAGAGGGTACAAAAACAAAGCTCAGTTAGAGGTTAACATTTTATGAATTCTTAAGATTAATTTACTAAACAAGCAGAAGTAAAATACAGCAAAACATTCCCCCCTGGTGCAGTGGCTCTCAAACTTATAGTTCATGTGGTAAGATACTTGAAAGATAGGTTATTTGCAGGAAACAAGTAGAATAATATTCTGTTTAAGAAATATACCATATGATGTTTAAATTTTTACTCCTAGGAGGTGAACTATAAAGAATTTTTGCTACTCAAAAATGAAAGAATAAAAATAATCCATTATTAATTTATGTAGTTAACTAAACACTGCTGATTTTAATTTTCGCTGTTGGCTGAGATTCTCTATTAATGCTGCTGCTTTTTTTTTTTTTTGCATGGACAGGTATCTGGAATTGAACACAAGTCTCTGGTATGGCAGGCGAGAACTCTTGCCACTGAACCACCATGGCTTGCCCAACATCACGTCTTGTTCACTTTTTTTATTGTGTGAATGTTTGTAAGCAAGCAAGTTTAAGAAAGAAGCAAAGATTTATGGGGAAAAAGAAAGATAAACTTAAAATTGAGAAAATTCGAACCACTTAACTATTTTCTGAAAACTATAAAAGGAATTCAGTTACTCAATCTCAGCATCAGAACGGGTTATTAGTGTCTGAGGGGAACTGAATTTGAGAACCACTCCTCTAAAGTTTTAAAGCAGCATGCTTTTCAATGCATTTTTTCCCCATGAATTCCCACTTTCTTAATAACCACTTAATCCAAGCTTTCATTCAGTCACTCAAACTTGACATATGGTTAAAGATAAAAAACATGCTCTAAAACTTGTCCCAGTAAAACTTTAATAGCCACCAGTGTTACTCCTCACCATAATTTCCCCCACAATCACTCACGAGCAACATTCAAGTTCTCACCAAAGAATCTTGTTTTGGCTTAAAGGGCCCCCATAGGACCAAGGTTCAAAATATGAGACAACAGTGAAATGGCAGGTCCCAAAAGGCTTGGAGAAAAATGGAGATTAGAATCCTTAAGAAACAGTTCCCTCCTCTAATAAACAAACATAGGCTGTTTTTAAGCATAAAAACTGCTGACCAGCAGGAGAAGATCACAGTTATTAAAATTCAAGGCAAATGGTTAAAAATTGCATTCTTACTTCACACATTTGAAGCTGAAAGAGGCGCCTTTCCTTCTCCATCTCTTCTGCTATCTCAGCTCCTGTAATCTCTGTGCGGATCATCCCATGCTGTTTAGCATGCTCTCTTTTTTCCTTTTCAATTTTTGTACTATAATTAAAAGCAATGTGACATATTTAAAAAAAAAAAACAACACACTCATGTCTTTCCCTTAACAAGAATGATTATTCCTTATTTTTTTTAAGTTAAGAGGAAGAAATTCTTAAGTGGCAGCATCAGTCAGAAGTCAAAAATCTAAGTCCAAAGAGAACAAACACCCGAACCCGGGTGTCCCGCATGGAAGGTGAGTATTCTACCACTGAACCACTCATATACCCTGAAATCTCTTACATTTTGGTTGGCAAGAAAAAACTGTGATAGTTTACCTTTTCTTGGTTTAAGTACTTTATGATTAAGGAGAATTACAAAGTTGGAGGTTTGAGGAATTACATGATTATCAATAGATTATGAGACATAAAATGATTTCCACATAAAGTATATAATGGGTCCTTGTGAATATGCACAAAAATCAGTTGAAGATAATTTCCAATATTCCTTTAAGTTTGGGTTATTTCCACATCCCAATGTCACA
The DNA here is from genome assembly GCF_023851605.1 of Tamandua tetradactyla. Classification (NCBI taxonomy): domain Eukaryota; kingdom Metazoa; phylum Chordata; class Mammalia; order Pilosa; family Myrmecophagidae; genus Tamandua; species Tamandua tetradactyla. The sequence continues at coordinate 174,304,577 of NC_135332.1, forward strand.
TTTTAATCATTCAGCCACTTGGCACTGGGTTATACAAAACAAAGAACGAAAGACATCCCAAGGTATAATTTGGAATTCCATGAAAACATTCCTCAGTTGGGGAGAGGGTGAACAGGGGATCAGGGAAATAAGGAGAGCCCCCATTAAACATGTGGTAACTGAAGCTAGTGCCTGGCTATAACAGATAACACTCTTGTAATTATGCCAATAATCACAACCTTCTTTCCAAAAAATCCATTTAATTTGAAAACAGATTTCTAATTTAAAAACAGCCCGTAACTTGAATGCAAAGACTGATTCAGCCTTCAAAGTCTTTTTTTAAAGTGGTAGTGGGGAACCAAACCTAAAAGAAAGCCAATATCTGTGTCTATATACAAACACAGTAGAAAATAAACCCAATAGAAAATCTACTGCAAACCTGATTGGGATTCTCTCTAATACCCTTATGCATTATCTAAGTATGTCTTTAATTATGGCACCTTGGTAGTCATAGAGGAGTGATTGTAGGTATTTTACCAGAAAGAAAGAAAGAGAATAAACCTCAGCTCTCTCACCAATGACATAAGTAGACAGATAAGTACAAGGCTACAGAAGCTTGAGAAGAAATATGGGGGTGGGGTGAAGTGGGGTGGTGGTGGTGAAGGCATAACTTGGCAATAATAATAGTTTCCTGGTTTAACATGGTGACTTGACCACATGCGCTTATTTCTTCTTCGTTCAACAATCCCACTAAAGTGATAAAGATATGAAAATATATAAAATCCAAAAAACAAGAAGAATTAGAGACAAAAAATGAGGGAATTCAACAAACATTTGGAAGAGTAGGGCTGGAGAGGAGGAAAAGAAAATCAGCACAAGAGGATCCCTGCCTCCTTGTTTGAGGAGCACCGAGAATCTCATGCTATACGATCAGTTGGCCAGAGGCTGGGGGAGCTCCATGGTCCCAGAAGACAGACCTCTTCCAAATTCTGACATTTGGAATCTTCCTGATAAAAAAGCTATCTTGGCATCCTAAAATCTCTATATAAAAAAGCTCACTGGTTGGCAAACCCTGCTCATGAATGGAGCCTTTGGGTATCTCATTCTGAAAACTGAATGGGTAGCAAGGATTATCAGGTAATTGAGGAAATGGTTCCAAAATTAAAAAGAGATATAAACTATAAATGTGTATGGGGGGGCGTAGAATGGGGGCAGTGGGAAGGAGGAAACAGAGGCAATAGGAGCAGATAAATTTCATAAAATGTGATTAAAATCCTCAGAGAGCTAAAGAAACTGGGTTTTTGTTTTGTTTTGTTTTTTGTTGTTGGTGCATGGTCTGGGAATTGAACCCATTCTCCTGCATAGAAGGTAAGTATTCTACCACTGAACCACCTGTGCACCCAAAAAATATTTTTAAAAGGCAAAAAATAACACTGATAAAACAGCTTTCAGAAATTTAAAATATGATAGCCAAGGGCGGGCAATGGTGGCTCAGTGGCAGAGACCTGGGGTCGATTCCTGGTGCCTGCCCATGGAGAAAAAAACAACATGATAGCCAAAATGAAAATTTCAACTGTGGGGAATAAAAGTTGAGGAAATAATCTAAAACAAAACAAACAAACAAGAAAACAGGACAGAAAAGGGAAGAAACTGTAAGAACAATCTAGGAAGTCCAACATTAATATTACAAGAAGTTTCAGAAAGAGAGAAAAGAAAAAAAAAACAGAAGGAGTTACAAGAAAATTTTCTACAACTGAAGGATTAAAACTTTCAAATAGATGGTCAATGCACATCAAGAAAATTCATAAAAATTTCTGAAAAATTTTTAACTGAAAATCAGAAACAAAGAAACTAAGAAAAACAGCTTAGATACAAATAAATGGGAATTGGAAAGGCAAGAGATTTTTCAAAAGTAACACCTGAAATTAGAAAATGATGGGACAATGCCTTCAGCATTTTGAGAGAAAAAGATAATAAAATCAAGGTTTTATATTCAGCCAAATTCTCATTCTTTGTGATGGTAGAATGAAGATATTTTTGGACATTCCAAAACCTGAACATTTTATCTCCTTTATAGATGCTCCCAAGAAGCAACTAGAGGAAGTATTTCAGCCAAATACAGGACTAACCCAGGAAAAGGAAGTAGGAATTCTAATATAAAAGAGAGGCCAACAGCAGTCCCAGGATAACAGCTACATCACTGATCTAAAGAGCTCTGGAAGGATGTTTCCAGGAAAGAAAAGAAGGAACTGACAGATAATTTAATGATAATAAATATATTATCAGTATAATAACATACATAATGTATTTTCTAAACAGAAATATCATTGATACGAGTTTGGCATCAGTTGGAGCAGATGATAAAGATTCACATAAAACTAAGCAAATAAAGAAATGATGCAATTATTTAGTAAAGAAAAAGAAAAAAAAACCTGTATCCTAGAACAGAATTACAACATTAACACTCCATTCAATTTGGCAATGAATATTTATACGCATAAAATTGTAAACAATGACAACCACTGTAAGCAAAAATTTTGGTAGTAATCGTACTGGATGAACAGGGATGGTAAAGTGATGGGGCAGTTGTGTAAGGCAGCTAAGTAATCATCAACCACAACAGGAAGTCAATATAGGAAGTCATAGATGAACCAAGAAATAACAGCAAAAGGATATTTATTGAGGAGCATGGAGCAAGACAACCAATTTAAATGAAGAGTTCGAAAGGGCAGAGGGGCTAGAAAAATAGGCAAGGGTGGGCAGAGGACTATAGTATTTTCCTTAGAAGCATATTTATTGACTATTTAATGTTTATCTCCCCCTTCAACATTAGCAAAGAACCCTGCATCATTAGGTGCACCAAAACACACATTATGAAAAATAACTTTCTGAAACTATTTTTGGTGGAAGTTGCTAGTTGGAGAATTTGAGAAGGTTCTTTAAAGTAGGGTGACTCAGTTGGGAAGTGTGTCCTTTTATCCCTCTTCACTTCTTTCTGCTGCCTGGAACATGGGTTTGATGGATGATTCTGCAGCAGCCTCATGCAATCATGAGATGATCTTGCAGATGGAAGCCACTTGCAAAGAATGGTGAGAGCTCATATTTCTTTTACGTGAGGGAAGGAAAAATAACCCCTTAATTTGTTGAAACTATTGTTATTTTTGGGATTTCCATTAGATGCAAGTTAAGTTCTAATTGATATAAGTACTATTTGATGTTTTATCTATGTAGATGTATTATGTTGACCAAACAAAAATTACGAAGAAAAAAAAAAGCAATAGAAATGATTTATTGAATGCCTACCCTATGTTAGACACTGACAATTGCTTAAATGCATTACTTGATTTCGTCCTTAGAAAAACCTTGAGAAGTAGGAATTTTTATATCAAAGAAACAAATGTTTGTCTTTTTCTTCCTGCACCACTCTATTCAGTAAGAAAGAAGTCTATCCTACGAAAATAATTTGTTGACAGGGAGCTATTTAAAAACAAACACACACACAAACTTTCTGGGGAGGTCTGAAAATCAGAACCCACTCGACTTACTATTGTTGTTATATATTTCCAGTCTAGATAATTCATTTATTCCTTCACTAAATATTCACAATTTGCAAAGAAGCTAAACACTGTGAGATTAACAATAAAAATAATAATGTAGTCACTGCCCTCACTGAGATCAGGTTCTGAACAATGATACAGAGCGAACGGCCAGACAAGTCTATGTATGCTGTAAGAAGCGCTATGAAGGACATGTGATTTATCATCCCCCAGTGATTCATATACAGTGTTATTCATAATAGGGACTTCAACGTACTTCAAGGTCTTCAACCAATGCATATTTTTAACATAAAAACAGTTATATAACCTAATATTGACAGTTATTATCATTATTAATATGACAAAGCACATACATCTTGTTTTGTTATTTATATGTTCTACAAAGGAGATACGTTCAATAACAAAGTCTAGAGCAGAGTTTTTTCATCCTCCTTTGTGGAATGCTACCCTCCCCTCAGTTTGAAAGTACTTAGTTTTATTTCATTAGTAAGTGGGTGGCACAGTCACCTCTGGGCAGGGACCATTACTATAGCTCCTGAGAGCAAGCAATTATGACCCACTTTTCACATGGAAAGGCTTGATGGTCCACAGCATTCATTTACATCAGCTGACCATTTAAGAACCTTTTTGCTCTCAGCTGTGCTAACTGTCAATGCACAAAAGTATTCCCAAGGTAGGGAGTCCCCCCAAAATGCATTTATTACATAAGCAACTGTGAAAATAGTTTGGGGAAAAAAGTTAATCTTGGATTTGTTTTTCTTTTGCTTCTGTTTTCTTTCTGTTATTACTGTTGCCTACAGGAATATTTTTATTTTCCTAGGTTTATGGTCGCAAGTTTACAGCCAAGATTTTTATTACAAGTTACAAATGCACAGCTTCTCTCCCCCTTCCCCTGCCCCACCACTTGGCCTGGGGCTACAATGCCTCACAGTAATAATAATAATAAAGGAACATGGCAAGACAGGCAACCAACCAGGAACCAGGCCAAGGGCTTCACACGCTCTACCTCCTTAATCCCTCACAAAGACCTGGCAGTCAGGCAGCTGAACTCCAGTGTTCTTGCTATGCTGCTCAGATCTGGAGTCAGAGGGACACGGACTGAATGCCAGCCCAGCGCTTTCTAGCTTTAATCCTCAGCAAGCACACCTCAGCCTCAATAGGTCGTTTCCTGATCTATAAAACGGTGAAATCTGCACCCTGATAGGACTGTTGTGAGCAGGTAATGCATGTAAAATACTTAGCATAGGTCCTGGCATGCAGAAGGATGTCATAAACATTAGCTACTGTTTTTATTATTTCCTAGATGCCATACACATAGTCCACAGGTATATGCTAGCTATAATGAAAAAAAAAGTTGCAACAATTATACTACAATTTGGCAATTAATATCATAAGCCGTGGATGTCAAAATAATTGCCAAGGAAAGTCTATCTCACTCCAGACAAGCAGCTCAGAGGATGTAACCACTTTTAATTAGGTTGGCATATTCAAACATGTAGCCTTTGCTACTGAACAGTTTTTTGATGGGAAGTTATTAATTAAGGGCTCTGTCTTTCTTCAAAGTTACTTTTTCTTAGCAAATTCCTGACAACACAAAAATAGAAAGCGAAGTGAAACACACACACACACACACACAAAACACTTACAACTTTGTCTCATAATCTTTCCAAGCTTTGTCGAATGGCTTCTTGAGATCCTTAGAAAAGAAAAAATGAATAGAAACACGATGTTTACTTTTAATTAGAAGAATTCCGAAATAACACCTTAATCAAAATGGTTTTCTTTATACAAGGCACTTGAAACTTTCCACAGAACAGTTTTGTGCAAATGGCACCTTTATTACACAGAGCACTGGGAGAGAGAGACAGGCAGGTGAACGGCCTGATCATGTTGATGAAGCAGGACCCCGAGCTTCTGAGAAGTCAGGGCCACAGCGCCCAGAGGTCACTAAGGCTAGACTCAGACTCTCTGTCCCCACCACCTAGGTGCTCACCAGTCTTCCTAAAAATGTCTAATCTTATTCCTCTATCAAGAACATTATGTGAAGTAGACATCCTTTCCAAAGATCGTTTTCCAAGACATTCTTTATGCTAAAAACGTTCAGAGATTTTCACATACAAGTACTACTATGATCTTAACAGGGGGAAAAAAAATCAGTCTTTCAAGTTATTGTGAAAATCAAATTTCTGAACACTTACTCCTTTTACTCCCTTTAAGTCTCCTTTTAACAAGGAATCCAAGGTGAAGATCACATTGTGGCTCAGGCCCTGGAGCTGAAAAGCAAAGCAAAGATGGGAGACGGTTAAGAAAGCAAGCACGTCTAGAACAGTAAAACCAGACACTGCTGACTGTGCATTTGCCACTCTCAGGCTCTGGTTAAGGGCTTTACAAGCACCATTTCTTTAGCCACCCCACGGGTTAGGTAGTATCATGATCTCCACTTTTCAGTTGAAGAAACTGAGATGAAGGCTGAGCCACTCGTGCAGAACCACACCACTCAGGGAACAAAAGCTATGATCTGAGTTCCAGCTTCAGAGCTTATGCTCTTTTTTAAACATGATGATATAGTTTACATGTATATGCATACAAATCATTCCTTAAATCATTTTAGAACTTTCGTTTCCGCCCCTTCTGAAACTGTAGACCTTAGTGTGACCCTTCCTCAAATGCCTTTGCCAGAGTAACGAAGGGATGATACAACTGGCTTTTATCATTTCCCTTTTACATTTCTCTTATAGATTTATCACTATCTAAAATTACCCATTATATGTTTATTCTATTTCCTCCACTGGAACATAACATCAGTGAGGACAGGGACCTCACTGTTCTGTTCACAATTATATCCTCAGTACCCAGGTTTCCTTAAAAGGACGCAAAAGTTAAGAAGGACAACCTACATCTGCAGAGTAGGATTTTTCACAGCTCTGAGGCAACAGATCTCCTTGATTTTATGATGGTACAAAAGAAGAGTCTGCAGAGAAGTGATGGAACTGCCATCCAGCTGGAGGGAAGAGTGGCAGGGAAACAAGTGAGGGATGATCAAATGTGAGTGCCGGAGAGAACGGAAGCAGTAGGAAGCCTAAGAAGAGTTTACAGTGTAGTTGTCTTCAAGGAGATCCCCATTTACGTGAGTAAACCAGGTGAAGTAGTGTGGAATCAATACTGCAGGGACCTGTGAGCAGAACTGGATTACAGACGGAGAGGCTTAAGAAATAATTTTATTTTTATGTCATGAATCCACTCATCAATCCATCCATCTGACCAGCCATCCTTCCAGCAACTATTTACGGAGCACCTACTCTGTGCCATGCACTATATCGGGGGCTGGGCAGGCAGAGACGAATAGAACGTCATGCCTGCCTTTGCATGGCTCACATTCTGGAGAGAGAAGCAGTTGTATGCAATCAGTTCTACAGCATTATGATATTCCATATAGTATTAGAATCTGAGAGGAGACAGTGGTATGGAGAACCAACTCACACATGTAAGGGCACGCATCCATAAAATGAAGATATAATATACCCTATCAGGAGTAGCTGTCATGAAGTTGGAACAGGTTAATGAACAGGAAAAGTGCTCGAATTATTCCCTGACACCAAGTATGTGCTACATAAATCTTTATTTCTAAAACACTATAGAAAATTAAATATGAATAAGATAATGTGGGAGCAGAGAGAGGGAAAGGGAACAGGCAGACTCTTCCTTTTGTTCTTTATATTCTAATATTTCTCCGTACATATATGTATTTCTGTATCTACACATACACACACAGAGGCAGGTATGTGATATGTGTATCAGGGAATTTTGTTCACAACTTTTATTCACAACTCCCTCCCACCTCCCTGTGGTTCTCGTCCTGGACTTTCTGCAGTTCACAGGTCATCCTACCTCTTTACCCTCCCCCAAACACCAGATAACAAGTAAAGTTTTCCAGTATACATCACCAGAGTGCTTGGATCAGAAACAACCGATTCTTTCCTTCTTAATCCAAAGACAAAGAATCGCTAGGAAGACAACTTGGTCGAAAGAAGACCACAGTTTGAGAGTCTACATTTTGAGGGCCTATGGCATCAGGAAAGTGTGTGTGTGTGTGGGGGGGGGGGAATTCAAGATATTATAAGGTTTTTTGCACTTCAAAGGACCAGAATAGATAAACTGATATATAGTGTATCTGTGGTAATAAAATCTCAGGGAATGGATAAGTGGCCAGGGAAGAAAAAGCCTAAAAAAGACTTTGGGAGGCAAGGAAGTGTGCAGGTGATGATGGTGATGATGGTGATGATGGTGATGATGATGATAATGATGGTGATGATGATGATGATGATGATGATGATGATGATGATGATGATGATAATAATAATAATAATAAAGATAGAAAAACTAGTAGTTAAGGGGGTGGGGTGGGGTAGGGTTGATAGAACTCATCCCTGCCCTAGAAAGATAATGGGAATTTTTGCTCTGACTCTTCAACAGTTTCATTACTGGGGTACAAGCCCCTGTAGGTCTTAGGAGGTTTGTGTAGATTCTGGGTAAGTGAGGAAGGGCCTCACTGATCAGGCCAGTATCTATCTACCTTTCCTCTATTCACAGACATCCCTGCATCATTTTTCTTTGGAGCACTTAACCATCCCTAGCCATTTTGTGTATATATGGTTCCTTATTTGTTTGCTGTTTATATCTCTTCAATTTGAACTTGAGCTTCTTGAGAGTGACATCTCTATGTTCACAGCTTTATTCCCAGAGCGTAGAATACTGCTTGGCACAGAGTAGGTATGCAAGGTTCTTTTCTACAAGACTGCTTAGACTGATGAAAAGTTAGGTGCCCAAAATGAGACTATTTAAATAAATTATGGAATCTCTAAACAATAGTTACAAAAACAGAAAGCACTCTATGCCTAACTTTGGAAATATCTCCAAGATACATGTTATGTGATAAAAGAAGGTGTGAAAGAGTATTTATGGAATGTAAGGATTTTTATAAAAAGAGGGGGGAAAAGTCCCTTAAATTATTTCTGAAAGTATACACAGCAAACTGCTAATATTGGTTTCCTTCAGGTAGGGAAACTGGGTGGCAAGAGACGACAGGGTGAGAGAGACTATTTACTGTACTCCTTTTTGCATTTTTTTTTGGTAGCATGTAATATATTATTTATTCAATAAAAGAATGCATTTAGAAGCAAAAAAAAAATGAGAAGACAGTGACTATAAATCCATTTTAAACTTCTAGTCCTTAAATTCGGATTTTCATCAATGTTTCAAATCCTTTGCATAATGAAGCAGGAAAACTAAAAAGTAAACTAATGCTACTGTCACCTTGATCTAAAGGTTATGTTACGAAATTATACCAATAGAGTTATGAAACTCTGTGGTCAGTGCTGAACGTAAAGCCCCTCAAAAGCCATGTACTGACCACACAGCCAACACAAGTCCTAACCTTTCAGTGTCATTACTGCAGTGGTGGGTGGGTACAGAATGCAATTGCATTGATGGAGAACCCCAAGAATTAATTTCTTTGTGGTTAGCTACACACATACTCTTGGGGGCTGATAAGAAACCAAGAAGGTAAAACCTTGCATAACATGAATTCAGAATTTTCCCAGTGATTAGCCTATGAAAAAGACAGAGGGGGAAAAATAATCTAAAAACTTACCTAGGAAAAAGTAGGTTAACTAAACAAACCAAAAAAAGGAAACTGTTTTAAGTGAAAACCAAATAGTAACTACCCGAGTGTCATTATAAAGATACTAAGAGAGGTCAAGAAGAAAACAGACACATCTCAAAAGAAACTTGTAGGAAATATTCGCTGAGAGGCAAAACAAAATTCTTTCCTTGGACATCTCAGTAAAGCAAAAACCCATGTTCTCAGATATTTAGCATATTGTTCTGTGACAGCGATAGGTAACATGACTTAGTAGCTGTAGGATTCTGTGATCTTCTTGCCCCCAGCCCTGATCCCATACCCTACTTCTAGTTCTCTGAGGAATCCCCTTATGGCCAGAGGAAGAGTTTCTGCAAACTAAGGAATCTTCCTGGGCAATTACAATGTGATCAATGCAACATAGTAATAACAGGGGTGAATAAAATTCCTGTATAATCTTTAATGCATTTTTTAAAAAAAACCTTTAAAATCTATCATATAATTATTTCCCATTCATTTTACTAAAATTCTATCGTTCATTCTATTTCCACTTACTCAACTTCCAATCTATTTCCTTTCTCTTTAACAATAAAGATGAATTAACATCAGTTCTTTACATGATTCATGCCTACAAGTTGGAGAGCATGTCTTAAAAAGAGTACATTTTAAAAAATTTTATTAAGCAATCAACACATTAGACACCATTTCAAGAATGGTGTTTAGGTATGGTAAGAATATTTGTTTTCCAAACAGATTCCTGGTTAAGTATCTTCCCTTACAAAAGAGATACACCATCAAGGCAACCAAAAATTTGGAATAAAGTAGGCAGAGGAATGCTGAAGTTTATCCATTCTTCATGCAAAATTGATTCATATAAAGAAATAAAGTGTCATTAATATTGGATTTGATATAAAAAAAGCTAACCCTTTATATCTTAACAATTTCTTAGACACTGCCAGGCATTATATGACTAGCTCCCATAAAGCCAGCCACTGGAGATATTATTAACAGTTTTTCCTCAGTGTATATGAACATACATACATATGCTCTACCCTGATTTTTCTCACCCCTTTATATTTTTACCACAAAATGAAATTATCTTGTCTACAATTTTTTTTTACAATTTATCATCTGTCTTTCCTCACTGTAAGGTATCATTCTTAAGGGGAAGGACATCGTAGTTTCTGTTCACTAACTGACCAGAACCCAAAATTGGGGAGTCAAGAAGCAGTAAGAGGCCATGCCCTACTAAATTTCTGGCATGCCTAAACGGAAAGGTTCTGCTGCTCTGCCAGAGCTATCTTTGGAGGGCAGTGAGTCAGCAGGGACTCTGCTTCTCCGTGAGAGAACACCATAGCTCTGCAAATGGTTCACCCAAGACCCCTACATGTGCATAAGACTATATTAATTAATGAGGACATAATTTGCTCACTTTGTCATCTTGCACTAATTCTGACATTCCCTCTCCACTGCCCAATACCTTCTCTTCCCCTTTCCTTCTAGAGACAGAACAGTTTCTCTGAAAGTACGGCTAATGCAAATCTGCTGTCTTGTTGAACACAGTGGAATAGCCAATTAAAATAATGAGCCAGCTCCCTGTAGTTAAAATAAAAGATTCCTTGGGATAAATCAGGTATTCTGTCCAGTATATTAACTCCTTCATGCCCTATAGAGTTATTTACCATCTTGAAGCAAACATTTAAAACAGATGCCTTGTCATTAGGCCATTTTCCAGGGTATTATGACTCAGGTAAGGAGTTCTGACCTGGAGCCAAGAAGCCTAGAGGCATGTGGTCAAGTAAATTGGGCAAATTGTTAAACCTTGCTTAACTTAGGTTTTTTTTTTTCTCCATTTCAAAATGGATGTACTGGTATCTTCCTCAACTGCACCAATTCCAGTGTGAATGGATCAAGGAGAACTGACACTGACGAAGCTCCCACTTTGTGCCAGGAAGTGCCGGCGAGAACTCTGCCACTGAGCCACCATTGCACCACCCTCACTGAGGCACCTTTGCACCACCCTGAGCTGCTTTTACATATTGCCCCACCTGGTGCTCTTGATAACCCCACAAGTATTATTAAGTAACTTGCTCAAAACACACACAAATAGTAAAGTGGAGAGGTCAAACCACAAACAAGATCCAACTCCAAAGTCAATGAACTGCTCACAGTACTTTCTTCTTACAGATATCAGAATGTTTAAAAAACTACAATATACACTAAACATGCAATGAACAATTTTATCAGCCATTACTCACCTGTTAAACTGAGCTTTCTTTTATTTAGTTGCATATATATTAAGGGGAAATAGACAATCTGCTCAGAGGCTTAAGGCACCTATATACCCAAGTATATTTTGGTAGGGACTGGCCACCACTGGCTGGGAGCAGCAACCTCCTGCCTCGCCCCTGCTGTGCACACCATCTTCCAGCCACTGCAGTCTGGGAAGGGCACACCTGAGGGAGGAGGAGCCTCAGGAGCACCACCAGCTGGTGAAAACTGTAAGTGCAGATCCACTACTGTTGTCAGGAAGGGGGAGTCTGAGGGAAAGAGGGGCCTCAGGATTTCCAGCTGCTGGTGACAAGGGGTAAGTGCAGGAAGGCTAACTCCCTATCTACCTAGGTCTTCATTTTCTTCCTAATATTCTTTTCTCTTTTCCCCTTCTTTTTTAAAATATATGAGTAGTATTACTGTTATTTTATATATATTTTCCATATTTACATTTAAATGTGTTTCTTCATATATATATATTTATTATTCTGTTTTATTTTATTCATTCATTTTTATTATTACTTAAAAAAATTTTTTTCTAGATGGTAATTAATATTTTAAAATGTCACCTTATGTGTGAGACTAAAGCAAAAAATGTTTGTTACAAAATTTATATTTTGACTACAGCATTTCCTAATATAACTTATGTAGTTTGACTGAACGTCATAAGTACTTGGAATCTCAGGTAGGACATGAGATTTTGTTGGTTTGTCCAGAGTGATGCCTCGATGAATCCCAGAGTGATTTGATCAGTGAGTGGAAAAGTATTTGCAAGCCCCCTTCGGGGAATGGTGAGAGCGGGGAGAAATTCAACTTCCCCAAGTTGAATTCCTGATATTCTCACAAGCTGTGTAGACGACGAAAGCTACAGCCTGAGCCCCCAGTCTTGGGGTTTGTTCATATGAAACTTAATCCCACAAAGGATAGGTCAAGTCTACTTAAAATTTAGGCCTAAGAGTCACCCCAAGAGAGCCTTTTTTGTTGCTCAGATGTGGCCTCTCCCTCCAGCCAACATGACGAGCAATCTCACCACCCCACCCCTCTCTGCGTGGGACATGACTCCCAGGGGTGTGGACCTTCCTGGCAACGTGGGACAGAGATCCTGGAATGAGCTGAGACTCAGCATCAAGGGACTGAGAAAAACCCTAGAATGAGCTGAGAATTAATGTCAAGGGATTGAGAGAACCTTCTTGACCAAAAGGGGGAAGAGTAAAGTGAGACTAAGCATCAATGGCTGAGAGATTCCAAACAGAGTGGAGAGGTTATCCTAGAGGTTATTCTTACGCATTAAGTAGATATCACCTTGTTGTGCAAGATGTAGTGGTGAGGCTGGAGGGAACTGCCTGAAAATGTAGAGCTGTGTTCCAGTAGCCATGTTTCTTGATGATGATTGAACAATGATATAGCTTTCATAATGTGACTCTGTGAATGTGAAAACCTTGTGCCTGATGCTCCTTTTATCTACCATATCAACAAAAGAGTAGAACATATGGAATAAAAATAAATAATAGGGGGAACAAATGTTAAAATAAATTTAGTTTGAAATGCTAGTGGTAAATGAAAGCGAGGAGTAAAGGGTATGGTATGTATAACTTTTTTTTCTCTATTATCGTTTTATTTCTTTTTCTGTTGTCTTTTTATTTCTTTTTGTAAACTGATACAAATGTTCTAAGAAATGATGAATATGCAACTATGTGATGATATTAAGAATTACTGATTATATATGTAGAATGGAATGATATCTTATTGTTTTGATTGTTAATTTTTTTTAATTAATAAAAAAAAGAAAAAAATTTTTTCTTAAATTATCTCTCCTGTTGGTAAACAGCAATCTGAGTTCATTCCCAATACATCTTGGAGCGTTTCCTTCTTATGCTGTGGCCCATTACCATTGAGGTGTGTTTGTTGCTATTCTTTCATATTCTTATTACCTTATTTTATTATTATAATTATTTTTCCTTTATTTTGGGCACGTGGGGTAGGAATCGAGCCAGGTCTCCCATGTGTTGGGTGGCCATTCTACCAATGGACTACCTGTGCATAGCTGAATTGTATTCCCAACAAGAGATCTGGACCTTGGTTTGGTGGGGAATAACTGACACAGCAAACGCAAAAGGAAACCTTCAATACAAAGCCAAGCAAATACAAAACTTTAGACGAGTGAAGGAACCTAACTTGCAAAATAACATTAAGATAATCAAATGTCCTGAATACAACAGAAAATCACACAGCATGTGAGGATCTAAGCTAAATGACCAAATCAAAACTCCACAGGGGACACAGAGTATGGAAAACTACTAAAGGGTATTTAAAAAGAAATAAGGGATATCAGAAAGATACTAGAAGAGCATAAAGAAGAATTTGAAAGATTAAACAGAAAAACGGCAGATCTTATGAAAGCTACAATAGGCCAAATTAGAAATATACAAGTAATACATGACGGCAGATTCAAAGAAGGAAGAATAAGTGAGCTAGAAGACAGAACAATTTAACTAGAGTGCACAAAAAAAAAAAAAAAATGGGAAGATGAAAATAATGGAACTGTATCTTGGGGAAATGATAGATACAAAGAGGCGCACAAATCTAAGAATCATAGGTATCCCAGAAGGAGAAAAGAAGAGTGAAGGGCTAGGAAAGCTAGTTGAAGATATAAATGGGGAATATTTCCCAACCCTTATGAAAGACGTAAACATGTCAATGAAAGAGGCCCAACAAACTCCAAATAGAATAAATCCGAATAGGCCTACTCCAAGACACATACTAATCAAACTGCAAATGTTAACAAGAAACAGAAAGTTCTGAAAGCAGCACAAGAAAAGTGATCTATAGCATACAAGGGAAAACAAGTAAGACTGACTTAGGACAACTCAACAGGCACCATGGAAGTAAGAAGGCAGTGGTATGATATATTTACAATCCTAAACAATAAAAGTTTCCAGCCAAGAATTCTTTTTCCAGCCAAGTTATTCTTCAAAATTGAGGGTGAGATTAAAACCTTCAAACACAAAGACTGAGAGAGCTATTCAACAAGAATAGCCTATAAGAAATACTAAAGGGAGGCCTAGCAGTTGTGGGTAACAAAAAAAACAGACAAGAGAGGGAAATCTGGAGGAGGGCACAGAATTGAAGAATACCAATAACAGTAATTTAAAGGACAAAAACAGAGAGAATGAAAAGAATATACAGATCTGACAAAAACTACAGGATGAGATGATAGATTCAAAAACTGCTTTTACAGTAATTACTTTGAATGTTAATGAACTAAATTTGCAAATGAAAAGAATTAGACTGACAGAATGGATAAAAAAAAAATCATTTCTTTTAATATGATTACAAGAGACAAATCTTAGACCCAAGGACCAATTAAATCGAAAGTAAAAGGATGGAAAAAAAAAGATTTTCTATGCAAGCAATAACCTAAAGAAAGGAGCAGGTATATTAACATTAGATAAAACAGACTTTAAATGTAAAGATGTCATAAGAGACAAAGAAGGATATTACACTGAGGGACAATTCACCAAGAGGATGTAACAATCATAAATGCTTACGCTCCCAATTGAGGAGCTCCAAAGTACATGAGGCAAACGCTGGCAAAACTGAAGGGAGCTATACATGTTTCAATGGTAATAGTGAGAGACTTCAATATATCACTCTCCACTATAGACAGAATGACCAGACATAGGATCAACAAAGAGAGAACTTAAACAATATAATAAACGAATTAGACCTAATAGACACATATAGATCATTATACCCCAAAACATCAGGATATGCATTCTTCTCTAGTGCTCATGGAACATTCTCCAGGATAGATCACATGCTGTGCCACAGTCTGAATATAAATTTAGTACGACTGAAATTATCCAAAGCACTTTCTCTGACCACAACAAAATAAAGCTGGAAATTAAGTCACCAAAGAACCAGACCTTTCACAATTATCTGGAAATTAAACATATACTCATAAATAATCAGTAGGCAAGAAAGAAATTGCTAGAGAAATTGGTAAGTATCCGGAAACTAATGATAATAAGAATACAATACGTTAAAATTTATGGGATGGGCAACCAAATCAATAGGCTAAGCCATCAATCTCGGAGTTTGCCCCATGAAACTTATTCCTGCAAAGGATAGGCTAAGCCTATTTATAATTAGGTACAAGAGTCATCCCCAGAGAACCTCTTCTGTTGCTCAGATGTAGCCTCTCTCTCTAAACCGACACAGCAGGTAAAACTCTCTGCCCTCCCCCCGCTATGTAGGACATGATTCTGAGTGGTATAAATCTTCCTGGCAATATGGGAAAGAAATCCCAGAATAAGCTGGGACCCAGCATAAAAGGATTGCGAAAACCTTCTTGACATAAAAGGGGGAAGAGAGAAATGAGAAAAAATAAACTGTCAGTGGCTGAGAGATTTCAAATAGAGTCAAGAGGTTATCCTGGAGGTTATTCTTACGCATTATATAGATATCCCCTTTTTAGTTTATGGTGTATTAGAGTGGCTAGAGAGAAGTACCTGATACTGCAGAGCTGTGTTCTAGTAGTCTTGTTTCTTGAAGATGATTGTATAATGATATAGCTTTTATATTTTGACTGCGTGATTGTGAAAACCTTGTGTCTGATGCTCCTTCATCTAGGATATGGACAGATAAGTAAAAAATGTGGTCAATGTGGGTATGATTATTTAGGAAAAAAAAAATGTGGTCAAAAAATAAACAATAGGGGGAACAAAAGTTAAAATAAATTGGGCAGATGGAAATACTAGTGGTCAATGAGAGGGAGGGGTAAGGGGTATGGTATGTGTGAGTTTTTTATTTTTTATTTCTTTTCCTGGAGTGATGCAAATGTTAGAAAAAATGATCATGGTGATGAATACAAAACTATGTGATGATATTGTGAGCCACTGATTGTATACCATGTACGGAATGTTTGCATGTTAAGAATGTTTGTATGTTTGTTAACTTCCATCAATAAAAATATATTAAAAAAACCTTATGACGTGTAGCAAAGGCAGTGCTGTGAGGGAAATTTATTGTATTAAATGCCTATATTAGAAAACAAGAACAAGCAAAACCTGAGGACTTAACTGCTCACCCGGACAATTTAGGCAATGAACAGCATACTAAGCCCAAAGCAAATTACAGAAGAGAAATAATAAAGATTAAAGCAAGAGTACAGGGGCATACAGTGGTAGAATATTCACCTTCCACACAGGAGATCTGGGTTTGATTCCCGGATCATGTACCATCCCCCACCACCACCCCCAAAAAAGCAGATGTAAACAAACTGGAGAACAATGAAACACTAGAAAGAATCAACAAAATCAAAAGTTGGCTCTTTGAGAAAAATCAATAAAATTAATGGACCTCTAGCTAGACTAACAAAGGAAAAAAGAGAGAGAAGCAAATAAACTCAGAAATGAGAAGGTGGTCGTTACCACAGATTCTGAAGAAATTTTAAAAGTCGTAGAATATTGTGAACAATTATATGCCAACAAACAAGACAACATAGAAGAAATGGATAATGTGATGGTAACTTGGGCAAGTGATTATGCCTAGCTGTCTGGTCAGGCAAGCAATGGCCTGACCCTTGCTGCAAGGACATTTCATGGCTGGTTGATAACCCAGAAGGCTGATGTACTAAATCATCAGTCAACTGATTGCATCTGTGGCTAATTACATCTGTGATCAAGGAAGACACGTATCCCACAAGGAGATAATGCAATCAGTTGAAGTCTTTTAAGGGAAAAGAGAGAGTCTCTTTCACTGCTTTTTCATTCAGCAAGCCTCTCCTGTGAAGTTCATCAAGACCCTTCACTGGAGCTGCCAGCTTCACAGCTTGCCCCATGGATTTTGGATTCTTCCATTCACACGGTTGCATGAGACGCTTTTATAACTCTCCTACTTACAGATCTCTCCTGTTGGTTCTGTTTCTCTAGAGAACCCTGAAAAATAGAAACAAATTCCTAGAAACACATGAACTACCTATATTGACTTGAGAAGAAACAGAAGATCTCAACAAACCAGTTACACATTAAGAAATTCAAGCAGTCATCAAAAAATCTTCCCACAAAGAAAAGCCAGGCCTTGATGGCTTTACAGGGGAATTTTACCAAACATTCTAAAAAGAGTTAACATCAGTCATGCTCAAACTGTTCCAAAAATTGAGGAAAAAGAAAGCTACATAACTCATTTGATGAAGCTAGCATCATTCTAATACCAAAATCTGATAAGATGCCACAAGAAAGGAAAATTACAGACCAATTTCCCTAATGAACACAGATGCAAAAATTCTTAATAAAACACTAGCATATCAAATTCAATGACACATTAAAATAATTATACATTATGACTGTATTAGTTAGTAAGCTGCCAGAATGCAATACACCAGACTTGGAGTGGCAATGGCATTCTGACTTTCTTGTGTTGAGAAGGGGTGCCCACTAACGGCTAGGGGGAGGAAATTAATTGACAATCTTGAAGAGGCTGGTCCCTGTGAGTTTCAGGATTTATCTGACTTAGGAACCCTCTGGGAATTACATGTTCCAGGAAGACAAAACTAGTGCATGGGGTCTCAGTTCAAGCCCTAGGTGTTCTGAAGAGTCAATGGGAGTTGTTGGTTGGGATTTAGCAAACCATGGCAATTGGCATTATCTGACTGAAGCTTGCATAGGAGTAGCCTCCAGAATAGCCTCTTGACTCTATTTGATCTCTTAGCCACTGATGTCTTATTTCATTATACATCTTTTTCCCCATTTGGTCCAGAAGGCTTTGTCAATTCCATGGTGCCAGGGTCAGACTCATCTTGGGGAGTCACACCCCACATTGTCAGGGGGACTTTCACCCCTGGATGTCATGACACACATAAGGGGAAGGGTAATGATTTTCCTTGCAGAGTCGGGTTTAGATAAGACTGGCCATATCTGAACAACAAAAGAAGTTAGGCCTCATTTTAAGTAGTCTTAGCTTTTCCACTACAACAATAAGTTTCATAAGACCAAGCCTCAAAATCAAGGGCTTGGCGTATTTTCTTAGGAGTCCCCAGTGGTTGAGAGGGTACCCGGGATTTCCCAGATGGGAAAGTTAAATAGTTAAACTACTAAAAAATACACACACACACAGACACAGACACACACACACACACACACACACACACACATATGGAAAGTTCAAAAGATAAATTATTTAAAAAAAAAAATATATATATATATATATATCCTCCCCCTTTGGATGCTCAAGGGACTCTACTATAGTCAGCTCATCATGGTCTGGGATGTATACAGGTATTACATTAAACTTGAGAATTACAAGGCCTTATTTCCATTCTGGAGTCTACCTCCTATTAAACAAACAGAAAAAGAAGCCCTGAGGTAACTGTCATTTCTGCAAATTGTTTACCCTTTTAAAGACTCTAGTCATCAAATCAAGACCCAACTAGAATGGGTGGAGTCACATCTCCATCTATTCAAAAGACCACAGCTGCAATTGGGCACACCACATCTCCATGGAGATAATCTAATCAGAAGTTTCCAACCTACAGTGTTGAATCAGGATTAAAACATGGCTTTTCTGGGGCACATAATATTTTCAAACTGGCACATAAGCCTTTATCTGATATGTGATTTTCAAATATTTTCTCCCATTGTTTTGGCTGCCTCTTAATCTTTTTTTTTTGTTTTTATTCTGTCAAAGTCAATTTTATTTCCACATATAATTACAAGTCGGGTTATTTAACTTCATATATGAATAATTGACTCCATTGTATTTTTTTTTTATTAATTAACGGAAAAAAAGAAATTAACCCAACATTTAGAAATCATACCATTCTACACATGCAATCAGTAATTCTTAACATCATCACACAGATGCATGTTCATCGTTTCTTAGTACATTTGCATCGGTTCAGAAGAACTAGTAACTTAACAGAAAAAGATATAGAATGTTAATATAGAGAAAAAAAATAAAAGTAATAATAATAGTAAAAAAAAAAAAGTGTCTTGGAGAACGCCTATTTGGGTCTAATCTCTTTGGGGTGCGTTGCACTTCTTGGATCTGTAATTTTAGGTCTTTCATAAGAGTTGGGAAATTTTCAGTGATAATTTCTTCCATTAGTTTTTCTCCTCCTTTTCCCTTCTCTTCTCCTTCTGGGACACCCACAACACATATATTTGTGCGGTTCATATTGTCTTTGAGTTCCCTGATACCCTGTTCAAATTTTTCCATTCTTTTCCCGATAGTTTCTGTTTCTTTTTGGAATTCAGACGTTCCATCCTCCAAATCACTAATTCTATCTTCTGTCTCTTTAAATCTATCATTGTAGGTATCCATTGTTTTTTCCATCTTTTCTACTTTATCCTTCACTTCCATAAGTTCTGTGATTTGTTTTTTCAGTTTTTCTATTTCTTCTTTTTGTTCAGCCCATGTCTTCTTCATGTCCTCCCTCAATTTATCGATTTCGTTTTTGAAGAGGTTTTCCATTTCTGTTCGTATAGTCAGCATTAGTTGTCTCAGCTCCTGTATCTCGTTTGAACTATTGGTTTGTTCCTTTGACTGGGCCATATTTTCAATTTTCTGAGCGTGATCCGTTACCTTCTGCTGGCGTCTGGGCATTTAGTCAGATTTCCCTGGGTGTTCGGACCCAACAGGTTGAAAGATTTTTCTGTGAAATCTCTGGGTTCTGTTTTTCTTATCCTGCCCAGTAGGTGGCGCTCGTGGCACACGCTTGTCTGCAGGTCCCACCAGTAAAAGGTGGTGTGGGTCCTTTAACTTTGGAAAACTCTCGCCGTGGGGGAGGTTCGCCAGCCGAAGCGGCTTGGAAGAGTGCCAGCCAGCCCGGGGGTCCGAACGCGGGGAGGGTCGCCGGCTGCCGCAGCCTGGGAGAGCACCCGTCCGAATTTCCTAGTCGGCCCGGGGCGCCAAGTGTGGCATGAGGGCGCCAGCCGCCGCGGCCCGGGAGAGTGCACCGTGTCCAGCCGGACCGGGGAGTCACATGTTTGGAAGGGACCCCTCCGGTCACCGTTTTCCGCGGCCTGGGGATTTCCGATCCAATTCTCTCAGTTGGTCCGGGGGGGTGCGCGTGGTGGGGGCGCCAGCCGCCGCGGCTTGAGGGGACCGCCTGCCCAATTCTGCCAGCTGGCCCGGGAAGGAGGAGGGGAGGGACTCCGGTCACTTGCCGCCCCGCCCGGGGAAGCCTGCGCCCCTCGGCGATCTCACCGGAGTGGGTTCTCACAGCCAGTCAGCCGTTCCAGGATGGAGTATGCTGTCTTTTTGATCTCTGTCGTGGCTTCGGGAGCTGTTCTGTATTGTTTCTACTCCCCTAGTAGCTGTTCTGGAGGAGGAAAGGTGAGGATGGCAAGGCTGTCGAGGACGGTGGCGGAGGAGCCGGTGAAGGCGGAAGAGGGCACAGTGGTGGTTGGAGAGCCGCTGGAGTACGAGGAGCCCTCTTAATCTTTTTGATAAAGTCCTTCGAGGCACAGAAGCTCTTGATCTTAAGGAGTTTCCTTTTGTCTGTTTTTTCTTTCACTTCTGTGCTTTAGGTGTAAAATTTAAGAAGCTATCTCCTATTACTAGGTTTTGAAGATGCTTCCTCTGCATTTTCTTCTAGAAGTTTTATGGTACTGGCTCTTACATTTAGGTCTTCAATCCATTTTGAATTAATTTTTGTTTAGGGTATAAGGTAAGGGTCCTCTTTCATTCTTTTGGCTGTTGATTCCAATTCTCCCATGTCCATTTATTGAAAAGACTATTCTGTCCTAGTTCAGGATTGGGGGCCTTGTCAAAAATCAATTGTCCAGAAATTTGGTGGTCTATCTCTGTACTCAGTTCAAGTCCATTGGTCAATCCTCCCATATTTTTGCAATACCATGCTGTTTTGACCACTGTGACTTCTTAAAGTCAGAAAGTGATAGTACTCCCACTTCACTCTTTTTTTTTTTTAGGGTATCTCTGGCTATTCAGGGTCTCTTTCCCTTCCAAATAAATTTGATAACCACATTTTCCAAGTCTTCGAAGTACGTTATTGGAATTTTGATTGGTATTGCCTTGAATCTGTAGATCAGTTTGGGTAGAACTTATATCTTAAAAACATTCAACCTTTCTATCCATGAGCACAGAATGTCCTTCTTTCTACTTACGTTATTTTTTATTTCTTTTAGCAATTTTTTTGTAATTTTCCGTGTACAAGTCGTTGACACCACTAGTTAGGTTTGTTCCTAGATACCTGATTATTTTGGTCATATTTTGATTGGAATTTTTTCCTTGTCTCCTCAGACAGATTATTGCTTGTGTATGGAAACATTACTGATTTTTGTACATTAATCTTGAATACTGCCATTTTGCTGAATTTGTTTATTTAGGCTTGTAGCTTTGTCTTAGATTTCTCAGGGTTTTCTAAGCATAGAATCATGCCATATGTAGATAATGAAAGTTGTCCAGTATAAAACTTGGGGCATAATCTCTTGAAAAAGTTGAAGTATCTCAAGAAAGTGAATATCTTACACTGACCAGCGCAAGGGACTGACCATGGCTACCAGATTCTCAGGTATAGGCAGCTTCCCCCATTTCCTAACTGATTCTCAGGCAGTGGTAAAGGAAGGGAAAATCAAAGTATTTGTATTTGTACTGTAATCAATACAAGCATCTAAATAGTATATAAACACGGCCATATGCAGAGTTTTAAAATGATGTTTTTTATTATTATTTGTAAAAGGAAACATGGAAACAATGCAAGTGTTCAAAATAGGGGATTAGGTAAATGAACTATGGTGCAAACATATGACAGGCATACTATATAGTTAAAAACCAAGTTGTGGACAGTGCCTTTGGAGACTGCAAAACTCCTTCATGGACAGCTGCTGGTGATGGCAGAGAGGCCTCAGGCTCCCTACCTGCCTTTAAGGAGGGCAGTACTGCTTTAGTAGGTTGAATTCTTCTAATTGAACAAAGGTTTTTTTGGTTGCAAACAGTTTGGAAAACAATTTGTGTAGGTTTGAAACTGTGATGTACCCCAGAAAAGCCATGCTCTTAATCCAATCTTGTGGGCACAGAATCACCGTGGTGGGGACTTTTGATTAGATTATTTCCATGAACATGTGGCCCCATCCATTAAAGGTGAGTCTTAGTTTACTGAAGTCGTTAAAAGAGCTCACGGGGAGAGACAGTATGCTGAACTGACACAGCAGTAAAATGAAACAGACACAGATATTTGGAGACGCTTAGAGAGCCAACATAGAAAGCCACTGGAATCAGAAGCTGAAAAGTAACACAACCCAGGAGTAAAGGACCAGGAGATGACAGCCATGTGCCTACCCACCTGCCAGAGAAACCCTGGAAGTGATTAGTCTTCCTTGAGTGGAGGTATCCTCTTGCTGATGCCTTAATTTGGAGCTTTTTATGGCCTCAGAACTGTAAATTTGCAACTTAATAAATTCCTTTGTAAAAGCAATGCATTTCTGCTAAATTGTATTCTGGCAGCATTACCAAACCAAAACGCTATTTTTATAGAACATTTTATGAAAGAGGAAAATTTTCAGAGTATTTAAATAAATAGAAAACTGAGTTATCAGTTTTCATATTGTATGAACCCAATGCTGTTTAAAATAATTATGACTTAAATATACTTAAAGAAAAAAGATGTATATTTAAAAAGAAAAAACATTAGGAAGATATATAATAGCCCTTGGAATAAAACCTGGGTCTCCGGCATGGCAGACGAAAACTCTGCCTGCTAGGCCCACCATGGCCCTCCCCAATACTGATTTTTATTTTAGTGCATTTTTTTCTGAATTTTCCAGGTTTTCAACGATGAACTGGTTATTATTAGGAAAGTTATTAAAAAGAAATATGACACAGAAACAGAAGAGGGCAGTATAAACAACCAGCAATCTATTTCTCATTCAACTTGTTCCTCACTTATTGCACAAGATACAAAACTGATGGAATGTATAAGAGTAAAAATAATTAGGTAGTTAAGTATGGAGGGAAAAAAATCACAACTTGTCTATTAACACTAAGAAATCCTGGATCTGTCCAAAATCCGTAGACTAGTGGCTTTCAAAGTGTAACCCCTGGACCAGTAGTGTCAGCATTACCCTGAAATTTGCTACAAATGCAAGTTTTGGAGCCCAAAGAGCTCAACAGATGAACTGGGTGTACAGCCAAGTTTGATAACTACCACCTTAGAATGAGGGCTGCTCAAAGTAGGAGAAAAATCAAAATTTCTTTAAAAGGGAAGACCTATACCCAGAGAGTAGAAATCACTTGCCTAGGGCATAAGTACTATGAAGAAGGAATGGAAGTGAGTGACTGTGTTGGACAAACTACTCCAGATAACCTAGGAAAGTCCAAGAAAAAGCACAAAACCAATTATACCAATTTGATAATGGCATCAGGAACTGACAAGACTGAATTTAAGTGAAAAAGTACAGTTTTACACAGAAAAATGAGTATGTGTAGGAGTATCAGGCAATATAAGAATTCCTTAAAATAATGAAATTATATTTTTTCCGATTCAATTTTAGTAAATGATGAGTTAGATTTAACATTGTAAAAATGTTAAAATGTAAAACAAACTGAATTAAGTTTAGCTTTCACATAAAATGGCATGGAATGGGAAGAATGAAACTTACTAAACAAAAGTCTACAAAACCAGCTCAGACCAGTCTTATGGACAGGGGAAGGAGGGCCTCTGACATAAGCCTAGGATTGGCACCAGATCCTTACGTGGGTAAAAACAAGTTTAACAAGTAACAACCAGGGTCACTGGGATGTAAAACATAATCAAAAGCGGGAACTTTAGGTGGGAAGTTTGAATTAATTAGACTATTCAGATAGCCTGTCACCTCTAGAGTATCCAATCAGTAGAGAAAAAGGGGAGTGACCTGCATGTTAAGTTTAGGGTATAAAATTTGTGGCATTCTGTTGCTTTGTGCCAGCCATCATATTTTGGTTGTCCGTCCGTTCTTGCAAGATCGTGAATATATTCTTTTCTCCTCCAAAATCGGGTAAGCATTTATTCTTTTTCAGATATGGCTTTCTTTCCGACAACTTTGGGGATTCATCTGGGATCTGAGGCTTCGGAGAGGGACCCCCAGGGTGGATAAGGGAAAGGCATGCTTTGCAGAGTGGTCTTGGATTCCACCATTGGGGACCCATCTCCGGCAGCCAGAAGGACCTGAGACCAGATGCTTAGATCTGCTTACTGTGAATGAGAAAAGGGGAAGGAAAAATCTGCCTCACAGTAGAAAATGCTTATAAGAAAATAGGGGCCTAGATTGTAAGCTCTTGTGCAATTAAAAAAAAAAAAAATCTGCCTCACAGTGACCAGGCAACTCCATGCACAGACCAAAGTAAGAAAAAAGGACTATTAAGTATTGCCTTGGTGGTTGGGAAATTCTAATGAGTCTGAGGTTGAGTGTGTGTGTATGAGATGTGTGGCATACCGCGCAAAGTGAGTATGGAGTCCCAATCCACAGTTCCCTTCTCTCTCAAGTGAAGAGCGGGAGACGGATGAAGCAAAATGCTGCTGAGAGAAAGAAATTCAGACAAGACCCAGAATGGGTAACAGAGGCAGTTGGCTGGCCAGGGAAAAAAGGAAGAGGGTACCTATAGAGTCCCCTGGAACATTCTCCTGGATAGTCCATTAGGGAGAATGATAAAACATTGGACCAACAGTCATTGGATGAAGAGAAAGGACAAAAAGAAAATGATTAAATATTGTTGTCACACTTGGACAAAATAAAGCATTTTGCCACCCAACGTATTTTGGTGAAAATATGGGGCATATGAGGATTGGCTCTGTGCTGACCTTGAGTTTATGTTAATGAAAAGAAGTACTTCTCCAAAGAGGACTCTGATTATTCTATGTGTTAGCTAAAGGGAAGGGGGACCACTCTTTATCTTGTGACAGTTAAAACCTCAGAACCAGAGACTAAAACTTTAGAAATTAAAGCCTGGGATCCTTTACTGAGCCTTCCCCTGCCCTATGCTTCTACCCCCATTGGAGTAGGGACTGTTGGAACCTGAAGGCCCAATGGAATCAATCCATGATTGGGAAACCAGGGGGCCAATAAGAGCCAACTGCTCTACCCATTACAACCCACCAACAATTGAGGAAGGAGGTGGAACAGTGTAAAAAAGATAAACAAAATTTTCCATTTCTGGGGGCTCCTAAGGAAAAAAGGGTGAGAGAACTCAGACCTGCTGAGTCCATATACAAGCTGAGAAAAGTACCTATTGGCCCACAGGAAATCAGTTATGTAAATGCCCCACTGACAAGGACAGAAGTAAGGAATTTCAAGAAGCAGATGAAATCACTAACGGATGACCCAGTGGGGCTAGTCGAACAACTGGATCAATTTTTAGGCCCCCATTTGTATACCTGGCCCAAATTTATGTCCATCCTGAATATCCTCTTTATGGGAGAAGAAAGGGGAATGGTGAGGAGGGCAGTTATGAAAGAATGGCAGAAGCAGCATCTGCCTGGATGAGGGGTAATGACAGCAGAGCAAAATTTCCCCAATGTAGGGTAGGGTAGACCCCAACTGGAATAATAATGATCAGGAGAGCAGCAGAGCACCAAAGAAGGATCTTAGAGACCTCATTATACAAGGGATGAAACTGGCTGTACCCAAATCTCAGAACTTAAATAAGGCCTTTGTAACTCAAGAAAAAGATGCGACTCCCTCTGTTTACTTGCAAGGATTGAGGAACCAGGTGAAGAAATACTCAGGGATGGATCCTGATAGTCCTGTGGCCCAAGGAATGTTAGAGGTCAGCTGTGTAAAGGGGTCTCGGCCTGATATTCATAAAAAGATCCAGAAAATGGACAGATGGATGGATGGATGGATAAACCACTGGAAGAGTTATTGAGAGTCTCAGAAAGTGCCCGTGAGAAGGGAAGAGAAAAGGCAGAAACAGAATGCTAAAGTCATGATGAACATTATCGACCATTGGTCAAGAAGAGATTAGAGACAAACCAGAGAGGAGACAAGCAGAGGTGAGATAGAGAAACAGTCTGGGCCAGATGGGATAAAAGGATGAGGAGGGTACAAGACTCTGCAAGGTGTTATCACTGTGGGAAACGTGGTCATTTCAAAAGGGAGTGCCTGACTTTAAAGAAAGAAGGTCAGGTGATACCCCTGATGACTTTTGAAGACTAGGGGCATCAGAGGCTCCACATCTCAAGAGTCCACTGGCAGCCTTTAGTAAATCTGAAAGTGGGCCCATATCAGAAAGAAATTACATTTTTGGTAGATACTGGGGCAGCTGGATCTTCTGTGTACCACATTCCAAAGGGGATCAGCTTCTACGGTAGTTTCCTCACAGTTTTGGCAGTAAAAGGGGAAGGATTTAAAGTCCCCATTATCAAACCTACTAACATCTGTTGGGAAAATAAATCCCTTACTGTATGTCTCAGAAGCTGAGAGTAACATGCTGGGAAGGGACCTGAGAGTGCCCATGGGTCTGGACCTAGAGGTAAGGGATGGCCAGATGGAAATTGTCTTAGTCTTGCCTACTCAAGAAGATGAAAAGGATATCCAAGGGCGGTAAATGGGGGTGGGTTGGGTTGGGGGTTCCAGTTCCCCCTATCAAAATCAAAATGAGAAAGGAAGGGTAGGTGATTTGTTAGAAACAGTATCCCATCCCTTCTCAGCCCATCATTGAAGGCCTTCTTCAAGACGGGCTCATGGAAACCTATATGTCTCCTTTCAATACTCCCATTCTACCCATCCAGAAAGCAGAGAGCAGTTGGAGAATGGTACAGGACCTGAGGATCATCAACCACATTGTTCAAGTTAGACCCCCGTGGTCCCTATCCCTTATACTCTGGTTAGTAGGATCCCTTACCATCATAAATGGTTCAGTGTAGTAGATCTGAAAGATGCCTTTTGGCCCTGCCCTCTTGATCAAGAGTAGAGACTTCATCACCTTTGAAAGGGAAAATCCTTTTACTGGAAGGAAGCAGCAATACAGGTGGAGAGTCCAACCCAGGGCTTCACAGAATCCCTAAATCTCTTGGGCAAGAATTAGTTAGAGTATTGGAAAAAATTTCTATCCCATCTGAAATTACCCTTTTACAATATGTAGATGATCCTTTAGTATGGGGTAAAGAAAGATAGGCGGTTGCCCAAGCTACAAAGGATCTGCTGAACTTCTTAAGAGATCAAGGACTGAGAGTTTCAAAAAGTAAAGTACACTGAGATTAGCCAGAAACAAAAGGACAAATATTGATATGAGCTAACATTAATGAATGAACTTGGAGAATTTCAGTTAAGAACAGAGGTCATTAGGAGATAGAAATAGGGTAGATATTGGGTAATTGGAGCTGAAGGATACAGACTGTGCAACAGGACTGATAGTAATTCAGAAATGGATAGCACAATACTATCTGATCGTAGAACAATAACGTAAGTACACTGAATGAAGTTGAATGTGAGAAGGATAGAGGGAAAAGGGCTGGGGGCACATATGAAACCAGAAGGAAAGATAGACGATAAAGACTGAGATGGTATGATCTAGGAATGCCTAGAGTGTACAATGACAGTGACTAAATGTACAAATTAAAAAATATTTTTGCATGAGGAAGAAAAAAAAGTAAACTACAGTTTGTGGAAAAGAAAGATACTTAGGCCATCTGAAGTGAAAGAAGAAAGAAAATAAATCCAGAGAGAATTCAGGTCACAACTGGATTGCCTCTTCCTTGACAAAGAGGGAACTAAGGACAGATAACATTCTATAAAGGCAATACCCCACCAGATTGTAAAAACCTCCAGTGCAATCCAGTAGTAATGCCTATTTAAAAAGCCAACAGACAAATAGGGCAGCACCAGAGATCAAGAAATTGAAAGAATATATGGAATGGGGGCAGATGTCACTGGTAGATATCCTCTGGGAAGGTTCCGTACGCAGATCCTCACCACCCCCCACCACCATTTTGCACTTTCCTGACATCCTATTCAGTTAGCTCTTCAGGAGCACCCAAGGAAACCCAACAAGAGGCTAATTCCCCAATTTGCAATGATCCCAAAGTTGTCAGGACAGTCAAGGCAGAAAATTTAAAACAGACCATAGAAATAACAACAGGGTATGGAGATATAAATGACTGGGTAGAAAGGATTAAATACACAGTTCAGAGTCTAAACAAAAGCAACTGTTATGCTTATGCATCAGGCCAACCCACTGCTTTTATTTTATCGTGCCCTTTCCAATAGGTAAGGAGAAACATGGAAAGGAGCTCACATGCATGGTACTCTAATACTACTCTTGGTGAAAATTGTAGTAAAGTTAGGAGTGGAAAAGCCAAGGCCATACTGGCTCCCCAGCTCAGTCCAGGAAACCACACTGCCTATCTCTCTAGACAGGGAGAAGGGCTCCAGGATCTTGGAACCATGGCCTCATGTACCCAGGCATAGGATGTGACTGAGGATAGCAATTTCTCCAGTTGAACCATACCCCGAGCAGACCTTTGGTGGTTTTGTGGAAAGGGCGCTCTCCGAAAAGTACTACCTAAGAAGTGGAATGGAGCTATACTCTGGTTCAGTTGGTCATCCCATTTAACCTGGCATTTGAAAAAGAGGAGAAAGATCAAATCCAGGGGAAAGAAAGAAAAGAAGCCCACTAAGCCCACTTGGTTCTTTTGATGACTGAATCTATTTAGACAGTATAGAAGTGCCACGGGGAATCCCAGATGAGTTTAAGGCCAGAAATCAAATAGCGTAAGACTTGAGTCATCCCTAGTTTGGTGGGCCACAATTAATAAAAATGTAGATTGGATTAATTTTATATATTATAATCAAAAAAGATTCATAAACTACATTAGAGATGCAGTGAAGGGCATCACAGAACAGCTAGGAAAATGGGAAAGGCATGGGAAAATAGGATAGCGCTAGATATGGTGCTAGCTGAAGAGGGAGGTGTTTGTGTTATGATTGGAGGTAACTGCTGTGCATTCATCCCTAATAATACAGCCCCAGGTGGAAATATCACCAAAGCTTTTCAAGGCTTAATGGCCTTGTCTGAACAATTGGTGGAGAATTTAGGAATTGATAACCCCCTTATGTGAGGGTTAGAAAGCTGATTTGGGAAATGGAAAGGGGTGACATTGTCCATGTTAACTTCTTTAATCATCATAGCAGGGGTACTCAAAGCAATTGGGTGTTGCATCATCCCATGGCCTGGGGGTTACTGAGACTTTCCTAACCGAGCAAATATCTGTTCAGTACAGGCAAAACAATTTGTGCCCCCTTAAAGAGGAAGAGCCCTACGATGAAGAATGTGAAAATGCTCTTGGTGAGTTTCAAAAAGAACTAAAATGTGAAAACTAAAAAGGTCAAAAAGAAAGAGAGTGGAATTTGTAAGACAGAATTCTAAGTTCAGCTTTCACACAAAAGGGCATGGGTTGGGAGGAATGAAACTTACTAAACACAAAATGTTGCAAAACAAGCTCAGACCAGTCTTGTGGACAGGGGAAGGAGAGGGTCTCTGATGTAAGCCTAGAATTGGTGCCAGATCCTTTTATGGGTAAAAACAAGTTAAAATAAGTAATGACCAGTGTCACTGGGATGTAAGAAATAATCAAAAGTGGGAACTTCCAGTGGGAAATTTGAATTAGTTATATTATTCCAATAGGCTGTAACCTCTGGAGTATCCAATCAGTGGAAAAGCAGGGGAGAGATTTGCATGTTAAGCTTAGGGTATAACATCTGCGGCATTCTGTCGCTTGGTGAGCCAGTCACCATGTTTTGGCTGTGCACTCATTCTTGCAAGATCGTGAATATATATATATTCTTTTCTCCTTCACAATCGAGTGAGCGTTTATTATTTTTCAGGTATGGCTTTCTTTCCAACATTCATCAAGAGTGAACAGTGAAAG
The DNA here is from genome assembly GCF_023851605.1 of Tamandua tetradactyla. NCBI lineage: Eukaryota > Metazoa > Chordata > Mammalia > Pilosa > Myrmecophagidae > Tamandua > Tamandua tetradactyla. The sequence continues at coordinate 174,334,887 of NC_135332.1, forward strand.
CATTATTTTTCTTAGGTGTATGTGCTGCATCTGATTTCATTTAAGGATAATTATATGGAAAGGGGAGTAACTAAGATTCAAAAGGACCAAAATAAAGAAAGAAGTAAAAGGAAAAAAGTACCTATTGAGCTAGACTTTGGTTTGAAAAAGATGACCTGACCATAAACATTTTTTTATCGTGCTTCAAATGATCATCAATTAGTTTATGACCAACTTTTAGACCTTTAATTTCATTTCCATGCATGTCATTTATAATTTGCTATGCTTAAACTAGAAGAAAGCCATACTGTAAATACTAAATCACATTTTCCTTGCCTTCGGTAGACATCTTTATCATAATTATGATACAAGTTTTACAAGACTAACTTTTAATCAGGAAGCACTCTCTAACACAATAAAAAAAATCTAATAAAATAAACCCAAAAGCACACAGGGCTTACCAAAACATAATAGTAACACCCACAACAGACATCATTGTCTCCACTTAACTAATAAGAATGCTGGAGGCATCTGGTGCTCCCTTTGCCTGGAGGGTCCTGCCTGTCTGCCTAGTACATACCTTCATGTACTAACACTCATTTCATTTAATCCTCATAAAAAATTGTACTATTCAAATAATTTACCTAAATGGTGCTGTTATATTCATCATCTGTCGGCTGATATACTTCAAGACCATCCTGGCAGCAACAGAAACTTCTTAGACATTATACCTGTGACAGCAATGCTACCAGGAAACCAAATACTGCAAAGTTTTCTCTATTTGTGAGCAACCAAAAGCAGAAAGTTATTAAATTTGGTTCAACACTTATGTCAATCTTCCCCTATAAAATTAAGAATGTTTTAGTGTAATGCATTAAAATATTCTGCTGAAGCAATACCTTACACAGAAAGTGATGGTCAGAGCCTGGAATAAACTGGGCATTTGGTAATGCTGGAATTTAGGCATTTGGAATTGAGGATACAATTTAGAAAGTTTTGAAGTCTTCTCTTTCCTCTTTTTTGAACACTAATGTATAAACTTTCATCTCTTTAAATATCAACTATATCAGCCACTGCTTAATGTCAACGTTTCTATTAAAGGAAAACAGCTTCTGCTAGCCTAAGAGAGCTTCATAAATATCTATTAATTATTTATTGCTCAGCTCAAGGGTCCCTCTTTCATGAGGTCTTCCATGATACCCCTGCTTTCTGAATGAATAAATGCATGAATGAATGAAAAAATCTGTCTCTAGTGACCTAGCTCAAGAAGTGATGAAGCAGAGATCTGAGATTAGTTATATCTAATGACTTCAAAATTGTAATAATTTAGAACTTTCATTTGCTTAAAACTGTTAGAGTAATAAACTGATAAAAAGGCTCACAGATTTTTAGTGGGAGATGTAGAAAGATACCAATTCAAGAGTGAATCAGTAGGTTGCTTACTCATGTTTAAACCTCGAGATACAAAAGTATGAGAAGGTATAAACTGACATAAAAAGAAACATAAGGTGTAAAGAAGCAACCAGCTTAAAATAATCAGAAACTGAAAACCTAAAGATGGCGGCTTAGCAATGTGCGCGTTTTAGTTCATCCTCCAGAACAACTACTAAATAACCAGAGACAGTACAGAACAACTCCCGGAGCCATGTCAGTGACCGGACACACAGCGTACCCCAGTCTGGACCAGCTGGACCGGCTGCGAGCCTCCCCAGAACCGTGAGTTCCCTAAGCCGTGGCAGCTGGCGCCCCTCTTCCACAGGCTGCTTCCCAGAGGGGAAAGGAAAGGAAATTTACCAGCAGCAGGGACTGAGCACAATTAAACGCCTGTTGTGGAATTAATTAACAAATTCTGACTACTAAAAATAGGCCCTCAGCTCAGGCGAACCTGGTCAAGGCGGAGGTCGCTCATTGGGCTAACAGAAAAAGAGGAAAGGGGAAGAAATGGAGGTTTTTGTGGCTGTTTCTGCGGAGGCTTGGCTGCCTCTGGATTCAGCGGCAGGACTTCTCGGGCTGCAACTGCCCCAGGCATAGGCAGAAACAGACTGCTTTCAGGGCTGTCTCCCACCTGTGCCTTCCTCAGGGGAGGGGTGCAGCCCAACTCAGGTGGAATCCCTCCCTCAAGGAATTCAGACCCCAGGGCCTGGCATTTGAAGCCATTAAAACCAGCCTACAACCTCTCCTCTGTCTCCACCATGCCCCCAGCAGGGAGAGCCTTCCAAAGTTAAAAGAGCCACAACATCTTTTGCTGGTGAGACCCGCAGACAGACAAGTGCCACATACTGGGCAGGATAAGAAAAACAGAGCCCAGAAAATTCACAGGAAAGTCTTTCAACCTGCTGGGTCTCACCCTCAGGGAAAACTGATGCAGGTGACGCCTTCCCCCTGATAGGAGGCCAGTTTAGTCTGGGAAACCTCGGCTGGAGTCTATAATACCTACATAGACCCTCCTAAGGGTGGGGAGGGAAAAGGCACCATATACGCAGGGCAAGAAACAAGAAAACAGGAACTGAAAAATTATTCTCTGTTAAACAAAACCTAAGCTAGAGGTCCAGAAAAAGCTGAACTGAAAGTCAAAGAACAGAAAGGCAACAAATTCATCTAGTAAGAAAACACCCTAGGTAAGAGAAGTGAAAACAATCTCCAGAATAAACTAATTAAGGTAATTAAATGTCTAGACACCAGCAAAAAATAACAAATCACACCAGGAAAATTGAAGATATGGCCCAGTCAAAGGAACAAACCAATAGTTCAAATGAGATACAGGAGCTGAAACAACTAATTCAGAATATACGAACAGACATGGAAAACCTCATCAAAAACCAAATCAATGAATTGAGGGAGGGAGGATATGAAGAAGGCAAGAAATGAACAAAAGAAGAAATGGAAAGTTAGAAAAAACAAATCACAGAACTTATGGGAATGAAAAGTACAGTAGAAGAGATGAAAAAAACAATGGAAACCTACAATGGTAGATTTCAAGAGACAGAGGTTAGGATTAGTGAACTGGAGGATGGAACATCTGAATCCCACAAGAAACAGAAACAATAGGGAAAAAAATGGAAAAATATGAGCAGGGACTCAGGGAACTGAATGATAATATGAAGCACACAAATATACGTGTTGTGGGTGTCCCAGAAGGAGAAGAGAAGGGAAAAGGAGGAGAAAAACGAATGGAAGAAATTATCACTGAGAACTTCCCAACTCTTATGAAAGACCTAAAATTACAGATCCAAGAAGTACAGCGCACCCCAAAGAGAAGAGATCCAAACAGACGTTCTCCAAGACACTTACTAGTCAGAATGTCAGAGGTCAAAGAGAAAGAGAGGATCTTGAAAGCACCAAGAGAAAAGAAATCCATCACATACAAGGGAAACCCAATAAGACTATGTGTAGATTTCTCAGCAGAAACCATGGAGGCGAGAAGACAGTGGGATGATATTTTTAAATTACTAAAAGAGAAAAACTGCCAACCAAGAATTCTATACCCAGCAAAACTGTCCTTCAAAAATGGGGGAGAAATTGAAACAATTCAGACATAAAGTCACTGAGAGAATTTGTGACCAAGAGACCAGCTCTGCAAGAAATACTAAAGGGAGCACTAGAGACAGATACGAAAAGACAGAAGAGAGAGGTGTGGAGAAGAGTGTAGAAAGAAGGAAAATTAGATATGACATATAAAATCCAAAAGGCAAAATGGTAGAAGAAAGTACTACCCGTACAGTAATAACCCTAAATGTTAATGAATTACACTCCCCAATCAAAAGACAAAGACTGGCAGAATGGATTAAAAAACAGGATCCTTCTATATGCTGTCTACAGGAAACACATCTTAGACCCAAAGATAAACACAGGTTGAAAGTGAAAGGTTGGGAAAAGATATTTCATGCAAATAACTACCAGAAAAGAGCAGGAGTAGCTATACTAATATCCAACAAATTAGACTTCAAATGTAAAACAGTTAAAAGAGACAAAGAAGGATGCTATCTACTAATAAAAGGAACAATTCAACATGAAGACATAACAATCATAAATATTTATGCACCGAACCAGAATGCCCCAAAATACGTGAGGAATACACTGCAAACACTGAAAAGGGAAATAGACACATCTACCATAATAGTTGGAGACTTCAATTCCCCACTCTCATCAATGGACAGAACATCCAGAAAGAGGATCAATAAAGAAACAGAGAATTTGAATATTACAATAAATGAGCTAGACTTAACAGATATTTATAGGACATTACACCCCACAACAGCAGGATACACCTTTTTCTCAAGTGCTCATGGATCATTCTCAAGGATAGACCACATGCTGGGTCACAAAGCAAGTCTCAACAAATTTAAAAAGATTGAAATCATACACAACACTTTCTCAGATCATAAAGGAATGAAGTTGGAAATCAATAATAGGCACAGCACCAGAAAATTCACAAATATATGGAGGCTCAACAACACACTCTTAAACAACCAGTGGGTCAAGGAAGAAATTACAAGAGAAATCAGTAAATATCTTGAGGCAAATGAAAATGAAAACACAACATATCAAAACTTATGGGATGCAGGAAAGGCAGTGCTAAGAGGGAAATTTATTGCCCTAAATGCCTATATCAAAAAAGAAGAAAGGGCAAAAATTCAGGAATTAAAATAACCAGAAACTATATACTGAAATACATATGAGAAATAAAATTCTTAAGTGAAATGGAATTCTACAGTAAAATGGAATAAAATTAATAATAATAATCAAACAAAACAAATGAAATGGGAGTTCACCTAATCCAGCCTCTCTTCATACACAAAAAATCTAAAGTAGCATTTCTCAAAGTGGGTTTCATGGGTGGGATATTAATGTATCTTCTACACCAAAAAAGTCTGCAGTCCATTAAGTTAAGACAGCATCACATTGGATAGGCTTCTTTGTTGCACAACGTCTGAGAGCCTTTAAAATTCAAATGTGTCCTGTAAATCTCCAAGTCTTGGTGGCAGGACAGTGGAGTTACAGGGCAGTGTTTCCCAATCCATTTTGAGGTCAGAGCCCAAAGAACATTGCATGGGCTCACATTTCAAAGAAACCTCTAGGGAATGGCATCTCACTCTCAGTACTGCTGTGTTCCCAGACAAGAAGAACCAAATGCATTGGGCCTTACAGGGCATACACTGTAAAAAGGTACTCACCTGACTTTGTACAAGTGGAGCCTGAAACCTGGCCCTGTTCCATTCACCAATCCCTAGTGCTGGCTGACATCAGTCCAGAGGAAGGTCCTCCTTTTTCTAAAGGATCCAGCCAGCGCAGAGTCTTTGTCCATTTGCACAAAGACCTGGTATGGCCTAGGGTGAAGGTTGGAGGCCGAGGCTGGGCTGTGCTACTTGACTAACAGTACTGGGTCCCAATCCGGGGGGCCTGCTTGAGGGTTAAATTGGGTGGAGGTAAGAAAGACCCAGAGGCAACATTCTACTGAGGCAGCCAAAATCAGTTCAAGACAGAATATTTGAAGCCGGTAGGTAGAGTGGAGGAATTCGGATAAGAGATCATACATAGCGTAGAAAATGGTAAATCAAGGAAGAGTAGAAGTCCAAGTAGTGAATGTGGAGCAGTTTGACAGAATTCTCTGAGCCAAAGAGAACATTTGCTTTTGCTTTTCACAATACTTCCTAGATTTGGGCCAAGGTGGAGAAGGAGCTCTGGAATCTTCTGGGATCAAGATCATGCAGATAGAAGACTTAATTATCACAAAACAGCATTTGCCTCATCCTTACAAATTTGTGGTATTGTTTACTTTCTGTTCTGTAAATCAATCCAATATTTTACTTAAATAAATTAATTTAAAAGGAAACTTTATATGACTTCTGTAAAAGGACATCATCATCTAAGGCAATAGCGTACTACTTCAGAGTATGGACTCCAGAGTGGACAGCTTAGGTTTGAATCTTGGCTCTGATATTTAATTAATGCTCTGTGACTCACTTTACTCAGCTGTTATAAATAAGGATAATTATGGTTACTACCTGGTAGGGCTGATGTGAGAAGTATATATACATGAGACAGAGATAGCAATGCTGACCAAATATTCCATTGGCTGCCTTACACCTCCCGGCCCTCTGCAGCGAGGAGGGGCCAAGAGCACAGTTCAAGCAAACGAACAAATATGTCTGAGAAAGCTGTGAAAATAGGATTTCCCGGTCTCTCCCTTTCCCTGTTGCGGTGGAGTAGCCTTCATCTGCCTAAGTTCCTGAATTACTGTGCAGTGCAGACTCCCTCAGCAGACATGTAACATGAGGAAGAAATAAACCTTTAACACTAATAAGCATTGTAATTTAAGGGCTAATTTACTACTGCGCATATTCTACACTATCCTAACTAATATAACACGTAAAGTGCTTACCACTGTAAGTGCCCAGAACATAGGATGCGCTATAAATACAAGCTATTGTTACTATTATTTGCATAAGGAAAACCTAACAATGAAATAAAAATAATGAAAAGTATCTGAAAGTTCTGAGCAAAGGTGAGCTGTATCCTTGTTTAAAAGAGATACTGATTAGCAAACGTTAGAGACTTGGTTAAAGCTAGCACCAATCTGAGACTTTCTCTGCCTGATCAGAAGACTGACTGAAAACTCAAAAAAAAAATACATCTCTCACTGTATGTTTCAATGAATTTAATGCCAACTTTGCATGCCTTCTAAAACCTCTTAGTACCCAGGGCTTTGGGAAAAATACATTAATTCACTGTTGTAAATGTAACAAAAATCTTCCAAGCCGCATTTCAGCAGTTCTCTCTTATGGCTAGTAACATTCTCTCCTCTAGCAAGCATCCATTTTCTTTCGCCCTCCCCCACCCCCTTCCTCTTCTTTTCCTCTCTCACACCCTCCCTTTCCTCTCTCTCTGGGTTTTACTGATGTGAAGAGTAACTGGTAGGAAGTTTTTTTAAAGGACCCTCACACTCAGTATGACCACAGCTCAATCATTTCCTACATCTGCATATGAATACACCTATTAGGAAGTAACAGGAGATAGGCAGAGCATGGTTTTTCAGAATGGAACCGATGGCATCAGTCAGGGACAGTTCCTGTCTTGGACTCTGCAGGATTGTTAGCATGTCTGTCCCACAACCACTACCGCCAAATCTTAGCACCTCTCTCTCCTCATATGACAGGCAAAACAAAACCAAAACACAGCTCCACACACATTTTCAAATGCTCCCGGTGTAAAGTTCCTGCCCCAGACAAAGAACCACTTCTCTAAAACATAAAAGCCTCTTCTAGTATGAAAGTGCTGCTTTATGGGCCAGTTTCAAATGGAATAACATTTGACAACCACATGAACACACTATTTACACACAAATTTTAGATGAAAAGTTATTTATTACATGCAAAATTCACAGCTGAAAATTCAATCCTGTTTTGCATACATTATTTGAACTTCCTATTTAAAATACTTTTTTTTTTGGCATGGGCAGGCTCCAGTAATCGAACCCGAGTCTCTGGCATGACCCTATTTAAAAAAAATTTAATATAAAAGTCCTTTTAAAAAAACACTTTAGATTCAGCCTGCAATATATGAGGAATTTTTTATATTGGATATATTTTAAACAAGGTATACTTGTGTTGATAATGTAAAATTCAAATTCTATATATAGGATCAGCTATGGTCTAATTATTACTATGTAGTCTGTTTTAAATGGTTTTTAAAATTTTGTTTGTATGGTCATGGAGAGCTATCAAGTTAAAAAAAGGTCACAAAACATATTTACAATATAAGAATTTATTAATTTTTTATCTCGATAATAAAACCTGGCCTGACTTTAATTCATTTTCTAAACTCTGCTCTAGTTTGATGTACGACTTTTCTTAGTCATTTTCTGTGAATATCACACAATTTACTACAGAAATAAAATTGTGTTCATTATGAGGACCTACCCAAGAAACTACTGCTGAGCTATATAACATACGGTTTATGAATACCATCATTTTTCTAAGACCTGTAAAACTCTGAATTCTGAAACACACCTAAGGATTTTGAATAAAATCTTGTGGACCTGGGTGATGAGGTTTTTCTTTTTTTTTGGTAAATTATTAGTACCTCTGTATATAAACCTATTAAAATTGTTTCAGTACTCTTAAATATTAACAGCTGGAAGTTAGAATTAGTGGCAATCTTTATATTCTTAATTTACTTTTTCTATATTTTCTGTCATTTTTACGGTAAACATAACTTTATTATTATAGCAAAGGAAAAGAAAACTTTCTCCCTCTTACCTACCCACCCACATGGAAAGATACTATTTTGTAAAATATCTCACAACATTAACTGGCAATGAAATATGTCAGGACATGAGGGCCTGTTTGGCAGATAAAATGCTGAAACCTCCCAACTATAGACTAACATTTTTGCAAAAAGATGAGATTTTTAATGTATTATATAATACAGGGGATCAGTGGCTACCAATTTACTGTTGACCATACCAACACTCTCTACATTTTGCAGTATTTCATAGAACTTGAGAAATAGATCTACACCCAACTTGCACATTTCCAGCATTCCCACTTGAGGGGAAAAAAAGAGGAGAAATTTTTTAAAAAGTCTTTAACTCAAACCTAAACCCAGCAGTCAGAGATTGCAAACAGGAAATGTTAAGCAGCTGAAGAAATCTTTGCTGTGCCTCAACAGATGTGAAGCAATAACGCTCTCTAACTGTTAACGAGACTTAGGCTCTGTTGCAAGCCATTGAACAATTCAATGGCTCAGGGAAGAAAAGGAATCAGATGCAGAAGAGTCCTGCTGGACTAGAATCTTCCTGGGTACCTCCTACTATTTTAAAAGAAGTTTCACCTATATTTGTTAGAACAAATGTACAGTAGAGCTCTTAAAGACATATGGCATTTAAACGGTTTTCCTCTGCTTGTTTAAAATCCATCAATTTCAATCCACCAATTTCTCCTTTCTTGCCCCCATTTCATAATTTGGGAATTTAACAGATGCAATTCTTCTATTGACTCCTTCACTTCTCTGCCAGAGATCCCAGGCACTGAAAGCCTGATGCTGGGACTAGAGCAGGGAGGCCTGTTTAGGAAGCAATGCTTTTTGTAATTTTCTTGCGATGGTTAAAAACAACAAAAAAAAGACTGAACATAATTTTGGTACCATGCGTTTTTAAAAATATATTTTTATTGAGAAATCTTCACACGCATACATTCCATGTACATGTACATGATGGTGTACAATCATGGCTCACAATAACATCACATAGTTGTGTATTCATCACCATGATCATTTTTAGAACATTTGCATCACTCCACAAAAGAAATAAAAAGAAAGAAGAAAATCCTTATACAAACCATACAATTTACCCCTCCCTTTCATAGACGACTAGTATTTCCATCCACCCAATTTATTTTACCCTTTATTCCTATTATTTATTTATTTATTTATCATTTTTTTACTCATCTGTCCATACTCTGGATAAAAGGAGCAGCAAATACAAGGTTTTCACAATCACACAGTCACACTGTAAATGTTATATCTTTATACAATTGTCTTCAAGAATCAAAGCAAGTGGAACACAGCTAAAATGTTTCACATACTTCCCTCCACCCATTCCAATACACCATAAACTAAAAAGGGATATCTGTACAATGCATAAGAATAATCTCTAGGATAACCTCTCGACTCTATTTGAAATTTCTCAGCCACTGACACTTTATTTTGTCTCATTTCTCTCTTCCCCCTTTTGGTCAAGAAGACTTTCTCAATCCCTTAATGCTGCATCCCGACTCATTCCAGGATTTCTGTTCCATGTTACCAGGGAGATTTACACCCCTGGGAGTCATGTCCCAAACAGGGGGAGAGGGCAGTTAGTTCACCTGTGAGATGGCTTAGAGAGAGACAGGCCACATCTGAGCAACTAAAGAGGTTCTCTGGGAGTGACTCTTAGGCCTAATTTTAAGTAGTCTTAGCCTATCTTTTGCAGGAATAAGTTTCATAGGGGCAAATCCCAAGATTGAGGGCTAGGCATTTTTTATTTGGTTGTCCCCACTGCTAGAATATCAGAAATTCCCCAAATGGGGGAATTGAATATTTCCTTTCTCCCTAGTCTCCCAAGGGGACTTTGCAAATATTTCTTTATTCACTGTCCAAATCACTCTGGGATTTATTGGAGCAATCAACCTGGACAAACCAACAAAATCTCTCATCCTATTCAAGATTCCATGTACTTGTAGTGCTCAACTAAACTGACCATACAAGTTAAATTAGGAAATGCACCACCCCATATATAAATTTTGCACCCAATAAACATCTCTCCCTTTAGTCTCATGCAGAAATTGAAGTTTTAAAATATGGATGATATCATCCTTTATCCTGTATACTGATATACCTTAATCCTATTCAAATCAGCTTTATTCACATCTCTACTCGAAGTGTGATCATTTTTTCAATTTCTTAAACAGTTCCTGTATAGGGTACTAAATGACTTTCATAGCTTCAGAGCTCTAACTAGTCTCACGTGTCACATAAATACCTGAAGTTTCTGGGAACGACCAGGCGATATACAAACAGCTCAGTATCTCAGAATTTAGAATTAATAGTTACACCTCCTGAATATATGTGACTACTACAAGAGCTTACAACCTAGGACCCTTTCCAACAGGCCCCAACCTGATAACCTATGCTCTGGACTTTAGTTCACTGTGGTTTTATATTACAGTTAGTTCACATGCTTGAGACATGATATTATTTGTTTTTTTGTTCCTGACATTTCATTTAACACACGGTCCTTAAGATTCATTCATTAAGTTGCATGCCTCACAACTTCATTCCTTCTTGCAGCCACTTAGGAGTCCACTGTATGTACAGACCACACTTTCCCCTTCCATTCCTCCCCTGAAGGCACCACCATTCACTGTAGATCTGAAACATTGCTGCCATAAACACCAGTGTACAAATGTCCACTCCTGTCCCCACACTCAGTTCCTCCAGGTATATACTGAGCCACAGGGTTGCAGGATCATAAGGCAAACCCACTCCCAGCCTCCTGTGGAACTACCACACTGCCCTCCAAGGGGCTGCACCTCTCAGTTTCCCTACCAACAGTGAATTAGTACATCTCTTTCTCAGCATTTTCTGTAGCACTTGTTATTCACGCATCATACAATCCAACCTAAGTGTACAGACATGCCTTCACCACTATACTCTATCTGAAGACACTTCCTTTTCTTCCATATATAATCCATACCTGTTTCCCATGTCCCCCACTCCACCACCTGTTGCCTGTTGACATTTAGTTTTGGCATAATGCCTTGTTATACTAAGTGGAAACATATTACAAAATTACTGTTGACTACAGACCCTAGCTTGCATTGACTGTACTTTTTCCCAAATACTATCTATTTTCAACACCCTGCAAAACTGACATTCATTTATTCTTCATCATGCAAAAGAGGCTTTTTAATTTGTACATTTAATCACCATCACTGTCCACTATTGGTATTCCTAAATTATATCATCTCGTTCCTGATCTTAGAGGGAAAGCTTTCAGTGTTTCCCCATTGAGTATGATATTAGCTGTGGGTTTTTCATATATCCCCTTTATCATGTGGAGGATGTTCCCTTCTATTCCTATCCTCTGAAGTGTTTTCATCAAGAGAGGATGTTGAATTTTGTCAAATACCTTTTCTGCATCAATCTAGATGATTATGTGGTTTTTATGCTTTGATTTGTTGATATGTTGTATTACACGAATTGATTTTCTTATGTTGAACCATCCTTGCATACCTGGAATAAATCCTGCTTGGTCATGGTGCATAATTCTTTAATTGTGTTGCTGGATTCTATCCAAAAGTATTTTGTTGATAGCATTTATACGCATTAGAGAGATTGGTTCGTAATTTTCTTTTCTTGTAGCATTTTTGTCTGGCTTTGGTATTAGGGTGATGTTGGCTTTGTAGAATGAGTTAGGGAGCTTTCCCTCCTCTTCAATGTTCTTTTGAAGAATACGAGCAGGATTGGTACTAATTCTTTTTTGAATGCTTAGTAGAATTCACATGTGATGCCATCTGGTCCTGGACTTTGCTTTTTCGGTAGCTCCTTGATGACTGATTCAGTCTCTTTACTTGTATTTAGTTTGTTGAGGTAATCTATTTCTTCTCAAGTCAATGTTGGCTATTCATGCCTTTCTAGGAGGTTGTCCTTTCCATCTATGCTGTCTAGTTCATCAGCATATAGATGTTCACAGTACCCACTCTTTACCTTCTTAATTTTTGCAGGGTCAGTGGTTATGTCTACTCTTCCATTTCTGATTTTATTTATTTGCATCTTCTCTCTCGCTCTCTTTTTGGTCAACCTAGCTAGGGGTTCATCAATTTTGTTGATTTTCTCAAAAAAGCAACTTCTGGTTTTGTTGATTTTTTTCTATCAATTTCATGCTCTCAATTTCATTTATTTCTGCTCTAATCTTCGTTATTTCTTTCCCTTTGTTTGCTTTGGGGTTAGTTTGCTGTTCTTTCTCTAGCTCTTCCAAGTGATTAGTTAATTCCTCAATTTTTGCTCTTTCTTTTTTTTAATACAGGCATTTAAGGCAATAAATTTCCCTCTTAGCATTGCCTTTGCCGCATCCCATATATTTTGATATGTTGTGTTTTCACTTTCATTTGCCTAGAGATATTTACTGACTTCTCTTGTAATATCTTTTTTGACCCACTGATTGTTTTAAGAGTGCGTTATTTTGCCTCCACATATTTGTGAACTTTTTGGCCATCTGCATATTATGAATTTCCAACTTCTTTCCATTATGATCCGAGAAAGTGCTTTGTATGATTTCAATCTTTTTAAATTTATTGAGATCTGCTCTGTGAACCAGCATATGGTCTATCCTTGAGAATGATCCATGAGCACCTGAGAAAAATGTATATCCTCCTGTTGTGGGGTATAATGTTCTTTAAATGTCTGTTAAGTCTTCTTCATTTGTTGTTTTATTCAAATTCTCTGTTTCTTTATTGATCCTCTGTCTAGATGTTCTATCCATTGAAGAGAGCAGGGATTGAAGTTTCCAACTATTATGGTAGAGGTGTATATTTTTCCCTTCAATGTTGGCAGTGTTTGCCTCATGTACTTTGGAGCACTCTGGCTTGGTGTATAAATATTTATGATTGTTACGTCTTCTTGTTGAATTATTCCTTTTATTAATACATAGTGCCCTTCTTTCTCTCTTTTAATTGTTTTATATTTGAAATCTAATTTGAAGTCTAAGTATAGCTACTCCTACTCTTTTCTGATTGTGGTTTGTATGAACTATCTTTTCCCAACCTTTCACTTTCAACCTATGTTTATCCTTGGATCTAAAATGAGTATCCTGTTGATAGCATATAGATGGGTCCTGTGTTTTAATCCACTCTGTCAGCTTATGTCTTTTGATTGGGGAGTTCAATCCATTAATATTTAGTATTATTACTGTAAAGGCAGTACTTTCATCTACCATTTTGTATTTTGGATTTTATATGCCATATCTAATTTTTTTTTCTCTTTTTACCTTTACTGATAGTCTTAATTTCTAGACTCTCCTCCAGACCTCTCTCTCTTGCCTTTTCCCATCTGACTGTAGTGTGCCCTCTAGTATACTCAAAGAGGACTTGAGATCTTGTGTGTGTTCTTCTCACTTCTGTGGTCCTACTCCCTAAAAACAGTGCTTGTGTAGAGTCTAAATAAATATTTGAATGGATCATGAAAGAATACTGCAAGGAGGTGTAATTAATTTCATTTTACATAAATGAGGAATCTGAGGAAGCCCAGAGAATTTAAGTAACTTCCAAGGCCACACAGATTAAGAAGTTGCTGAGTAATCATCATCACCTAGGACTCAAATTCAATACCTGTGCACTTAAATTAATGTCACAAATATATTAAAAACATCCACAAACAAGATCATGCCCACATTTCTCTGGCTTCTCACCACTAAGAGGCAGCATTTCCTAAACATTTTCACACATGACAAATAAACTCACTTCTGGGAGGAAACAGCTAGTCATTTGGCATTTGAGGAAGAGAGACACATAAAGGACTTTAACTAGGGTGAGAAATTCACCAGAAGAAGAAAGACTGGTTCAGAACACTTATGAAGTGTTATAAAGAAAGGAAGTGGGCTGAGGATTACAGAACAATTCTCTGAAAGAATATAAGAGAAACTAGAGAGGTGAAATTTTGTTCTGTTCTACTGTTTTACACAGAAATTTTAATATAACAAAATAATTATGATTTTAAGCATTTTCTCTACTTTCTCCTCCCTGACTACTGGAATTTGATGACTTATTCTTTAAAAGATTTTTTTTTTGAAAAAACTTAAAAATTCATAAGAAGTTGCAAAAATAGTGCAGCAAAGTCTCTGTACTCATCACCCACCTTTCCCTACCAGTTATATCTTTCATAGACTAGTACAGTGTCAAAACCAAGAAGGTGACATTGCTCCAGTAAAATTAACTAGACTCCAGACCTTATGAATTCCACCAGTCTTTGTAAGCACTCATTTTTCTGATATGGCATTGTGGATAGTTCTGTGACATTTCATACCATGCATAGATTGGTATAACCACTGCAGCAATCAAGATGGAGAGCTGCTCCATCAACACGGAGGAAGTCCCTTCCACTACCTTTTTATATTCATACCATCCTCTCATCCAGCTTCCTTCCTTTTAAACCCTGGAAGATATTAATCTGTTATCCCATGTCTCTAATATGGAGAATTTACACTTTAATCAGAAAAATACAAAAATGGCAAGATTAATTCGCTAAAACTCTCTCTTTCATTAAAACCAAAATTGAATCTGTTTCACTTTAAGGCAACAAAAGCCCACACAGGTATGAAAAGCAGGGGAATAAAAGACAAAAGACTTCTCATATGTACTTGGGCAGACCTGCTGGTCAGATGAGCCCATGATCCCATTTCTGCCCCCAGTGCCTGGATTCCATCAAGCAGATGCCCTGGGATTAGCTCTCATACCAGGAGGGGACGAGAGCCAAGGATCAGGACTCTGTCACAGGGTGTTCTTTGGAAAGTCATACTCTCTTAAGTTTCTGAATCTATAACCTGTCCCAACTAGGGAAAGCAGTAAAGCTATGACACCAATACTAAATGAAAACCAGCAAACCAGAGTTGCTTAGAAGACAGGCTACAGAAAAGAAACTAGAAAGATAAATTCCAAATATCAATGACTGATATCTCCAGGCAGGGGGAATTTGAAAGAAAAATTGTAATTTTCTATTTGTATTCCTCTAAATTTCCAAGAGACATGGGCTTTATTAATAATAAGAATATAAGATAAAATAAAGCCTCCTGTGGCAGGTGTGCTAATATAATAATTCACTGTGTGTGAATCATGGGTTCTAGAGTTTGCAAAATTTTTCACATGGGTGTTATGATTTGATCCTCACACAATTATGATTGATCCTCACACAATCAATAGGAGGGATACTTTTTCCCACTTTCCCAGTGAGGAAATTCATGCTTGTAAATTAGGTAGGATTAACCCACTCAATGGCAGGGCTGAAATTCTAACAAAGCCTTTGATTTCTAATACTAGTGGTCCTCAAAGTATGCTCCAAAGACCCTAGAGATCACCAAGGTCAAAACTGTTTTCATAATACTATTTAGAAGTTATCTGACTTTTTTGTTGTGTTAACAGTTGCACAGCTAGTGCAAAAGCAAGGATGGGTAAATCTGCTTGTGTCTTAGTGTGAATCAAGGTATTGCCACAAATTTTAACAGCAGCGATTGTATTCTTCAGGTTCACAACCATGCATTCACAGGATTAAAAAAAAAAAAGAGAGACTATTTTCACTTAAGAACGACCATGAGGTCATGGTGAAGCTGTAAAAGTTAGTCATTTATTAGAGCCAGCTCTAGATTATATGTCTTTTTTATTATTCTGTATTTGCTGAAACAAAAATATTCAGTAAGTACTTCTAAGGTATATTGAAACAGGATGGTTGTTTTGAGAAAAGACAGGCAGTTGTCTGAGTTGTAAGCTGAACTAGCCATTGTTTGGCCATTTGTTTTTTAATGGAATACTATTTTTACTTGAAAGACTAACTGACAAACTATGGTTATTCAAACTTAGATAGCTGACAGACATAGGTATTTGACACTGCCACTTCAAAGTAAGAAACCAGCAGTATTTCTTGCCAATGTTAATACTGGAGCTTTCAGGAAAAAGTTAAGATTTTCAGAAATGTGTATCTGTCACTCTGAGCTTAGCAGCTTCCAAATACTTAAAATTCATTTATATAGTTTCAGATTCACAATGTTACTAACTTTTAAGAAACTACCACTTAGGAACCTGAGGGATACCATCAGCTGTACCATTATATACATTGTGGGAATCCCAGGAGAAGAAACAGAGAAAATGGCAGGGAGAGTATTTGAAGAAATGATGGCTGAAAATTTCCCAAATTTAACAAAATACATGAATAGGCCCAATCAAGATATTCAATGAACTCCAAATAAGAAACCTAAATAGACCCTCACCATGTCATATTGTAATCAGACTGTCGAATGCCAAAGGTAAAGAGAGAATTCTGAATTCTGAAAGCTGCCAATGTGTCAGAAACAAGGGAGCCACAGTAATATTAAGTGCTGATTTCCCACTGGAATCCATGGAGGCCAGAAGGCAGTTGGAAGACATATTTTAAGCGCTAAAAACAAGAAACTGCCAACCAAGAATTCCAGCAAAAAGCAGGATAAACATTCCTAGATAAACAAAGCTGAGGACTTCAACACAACTAGACGGGACCTACAGGAAATGCTAAAGGGAGCTCTTGTAGGTCGAAAGGAAAGGACACTAGGCAACTGACTTAAAGCACATAAAGATCATAACAGGGGTAAATACAAATACCAATACTATTTTATTTTTGGTTTCCAACTCCACTTTTTACTTCCTACAGGATGCAGAAGGCAAATGTACAAAATACAAAGATAAATCAGTGGTTCTGGACTTATGATTAATCCCACTGAGTGGTATGCCTGGGAGGGGTTGGGATGGGAAGGTTTATTTTGTATATATGTTAATACAATTTTTTAAAAAAGGGAGAAACTAAAGAGATAATGACAATTATATGCCAGACATGATACTGGACAGGATCTGTGAATGGAGGAGTAAAGGCTCAAAAGGATATTATGGTGGCATATGAAAAAATTGGAAAATAGAATATAAGCTTCGCATCAATGTCAAATTTCTTAAACTTGATAACGACATTTAAGGGATTACATAACTAATATCTTTAATCACAGGAAATACATATAAAGTATTATGTGTTCAAGGAGTATCATGGGTTCAACTTTCTCTCAAATGCTCAGAAGACGAAATGATACAGTACAGGTAGAAAAATGTTAAAAGCAATGGATATGCCTATAGGAAGGTTTTGTATTATTTTTTTGCAACTGTCCTGTAAATTTGAAATTATTTCAAAATTAAAAGTAAAAAGAAAAACAAACAAAACTTCTACTTGTCAAGTTTTGAAAAAGTGTCAAAGAAGAATATCCATAATTATATGAAAAGACTCTTACCTGTGTGAGGCTACATTTTTAATTTACATCAATCAAAACAACACAGCATAACAAAATAAAGACAGAAGGAGATATGAAAATTTAGTTTTTTTCTGCAAGTCAGCTTTGAAGAGATTTGTAAAAATGTGAAACAATGCCAATTTTCTATTTTTTTCTGTTTTGGAAAATAGTCACTTTCTATAAAAAATGTTAATATGAAGTGGTTTATTACCTTAAAATAAAATAATAAATACTAAAAGTTTTAATTTCTAATATAGTAGTATGAGTCCACATAAACAAAAACTTTTTGGTTTCTGCAATCATTTTTAAGATTAGGTTCCTAAACCCAAAAACGTTTGAGAACTACTATCTAACACTTTGCTCTTTTCAATATGTTATATATAACTCACTGAAGAGAGAAATAAAAGTGAAAAAACAGACAAGAAAACACTTTACAAGCTAAACACACATAGGAATTTGATGACGAATAGTACAGGTTTTAAGTCATTAGACTAGGTAGGCCTTTAACATCAGCACAGTCCACGAAGAGCAAATGTATTAGTTTGCTAAAGCTGCTGGAATGCAATATACCAGAAATGCAATGGCTTTTATAAAGAGAATTTATTATGTTACAAGTTCTAAGGCCACAAAATGTCCAAATTAAGGTACCAACAAGAGGTTACCTTCTCTTAAGAAAGGCTGACGCGTCTGGAACAACTCTGTCAACTGGGAAGGCATGTGGCTGGCATTTGCTGGTCCATTACTCTTGGGTGCCATTGCTTTCAGCCTCTGTTTCCTGTGGTTTCCTCTCTAAGAGTCTGAGCCTTCTTTTAGCAACTCCTGAACACAACTCTAAGTTCTGGTTTGCTTAGGATCTCATAGGAAGACACATGGCGATGTTTGCTGGACTCTGCCCATGTCTAGGCATCTGCTCTCTCTGTCTGCACTCCAAGCATCTCCAAACATCTGTGTCTGTCAACGCTGAAGCAACTGTTCTTCAAGTATCTGCAGCTGAGGTCTCTTCAAAATGTTTCCCCTTTTAAAGGATTCCAGTAAACTAATCAAGACTCACCTTGAATGGGCGGAGTCACATCTCCGTCTAACCAAAAGGTCACACTCACAATTGAGCATGCCACATCCTCATGGAGATAATCTAATCAATAGTGTTCCCACCCTGTGATAATGAATCAGGATTTAAGGACCTGGCTTTTCTGGGGTATGCAGCATTTTAAAATTAGCATAATAACATTATTACTTTTTAATTTGTGGGGCAGTGTTGCTACAACTGTGTGAATTTATAGTTGGAGGACTTGAGTTCAAGCCAAAATTCCACTGTATACTAAGCATATTTATGTTGTGAGATTTGCTGCACTTACCTATAAAATGGGTTGTGACTACTAATACTTGCCTTTATGCTGGGAGTTACTGTAAAGATTAAACAAGAAGACGTAAATAATAATAAAAGTTTGCATTTATAAAGCAAATTTCATGTGTCAGCTGCTATGCTTAGTGAATTACTTTCATGATCTTACTGAAATCCCACCACTACCAAGCAAAAGATAATATTTGCTTTTACAGATTAGGAAACCAATATTAAAGTAGTTAAGTGATTTATCTGCCTAGTGATATAAAGCTAGTAAGCTGAGAACTAGGATGCCAGGTCTGACTGAGACTGACACCCATATCCCTCCCACCATCTATGTGTCATAGCCTTTCTAATCCTATACCATGAGGCGGAACAACTTTTTACAAGAATGATGTTTTATTATTTTGAGGAGGAGAAGTAAGAAAATCAAGTTACTTCAAAACTGACTTGGTCCATCAACTTTGGTTATGAGCACAAAGTAATCAGCTGGAACTGCAAGAACTGAAAGACTTGTTACAGTCTTCAGACTATAAAAAGTTAAGTTAGATGCTGTCAGTTAAAAGTGGTCTTGGCCCTGCAGTGATGTTAACACCAATATCTGTGTAGCTCCTGGAGTTATTATGTAAATTCCATATGATCATTAGACCTTCCATAACACTGAAAAGTTCAGAAAAAGAAAAGAAAAAAAAAAAAAAAACCCAAAACCAAAACACAATATCAGAATGATGGTTGAGATTTCACCGTCATTTGGTTGATATTTTTCAGGACCACCCCTCCAGAAACTCCTAAAACACCTCACTTGTAATACCAGTTGCTTACTTTAATTATTTAACAAAGTATAAGACCTATACCAACTATCTACCCTTTTCTTTTCCCTCCTAAAAAATGAGTAATGTTTTAGTAAAAACTGTTAAAATACCCATCATAAGCAATATCTTAATTAGAAAATGGCATTTTTCAGTGCTTAGGCACAGACTTTGAAATATAGAAAACATATGGTAATTGCCAACTGAACTGAGGATAAAATTTAGAAAGTCCTTTTAAAAATACCAAATGACCTTCTTTTCTAAATTTCACTGTGTCAATTACTCCTTAATGTTTCCAGCCTCAGAGAAATGGATTTTTCAGAAATCTTCTGAGAAATACTGGTTTCCATGGGGGTGTTTTGGAACTTCAAAAGGGTGAACTCTTTGGCTGTGCCTATCAGTGCTTGCAAGCAGATCCAGAAACACTTCTCTTCCCAGGGAACTCAGCTGTCTCTAAGGCCTCTGCTCGAAGATGTAGCCCCTGAGCCACCTGGTTTGCTCTTCCCTTTGCTGACAAAGCACAAAAAAAGGAAGTGGCAAGCTGCTGGCTGTTCCCAGGTTGTATAAACTCCTGGGAATGCCTTTTCATTCAAAATCAGAATAGTGTTCTCTTATAATTGAACTGGGTACAAATTCTTCTACCTGCTCCATCATCAGGAATGCCCCAGAACCTTCAGAGGGAAAATGTTTTGCTTTTATTTTTTTATTAAATTATTTAGGTCTTTATAATTTCTTTTAGATCTTTCTTAGACATTTACTCCTTAAAGGGGAGTGAACATGGAAGAAGGTCTATAGCTTGGGGTACATTTGGCAGACTCATACTTCTTCAAGTTAGGCAAATATCACAACAACATTTCTTCTAAGTTAGGGAAAAAGAACAACCAGAGCATAAGATAACAGAGATAGTATTTATAGTATTAATGTTAGACAATGGATTCAGAGACCAAGTATTTGGATTCAAGTCTACTTACTACCAGTATGACTGAACAAGTTACATAATCTCACTGCATCTCAGTTTAATAGGTATAATAACTCTTAAGATTGTTGTAAAGTGTTAATTGAAACAATGTGCATAAAGCACCTCCATATTTCCTGATATATTATAAGTGTTCAATAAATACTGGTTTGTTTTACACTGAAATAAGCATGTGTCTTAGATAAGCAAATGTGGACAATGAATATCTGCATGAACGGCCACTGACTTGTGTGTGTATAGCATTTATACACAAAGATGTAAAGGAACCTGCAGTGTAGGAAAGCACTGAAACGTTATTGGTCCAGGAAACTTGAAAGTGGTGACTCGACTTAAACACATTTTTCTCCTAAAAAGTAAAGTTGGCAAGATATCCATATGATAATAGCCACTGCAGGGAAAACAGCCTCCTCCCTTAGGAAGGCTTTTACTATTATTATTATCATTTAATATTTTTATTGAGATATCTTCACACACAGACAGTCCATCCAAAGTATATAATCAATGGCTCACAATATCATAGTTTGTATATTATCACTATGACCACGTAGAAGTCTTTTACCAGTTATTACCGAAGTGGACTGCCAGTAAATTTTACTACTTCTTCTATTTCCATGACATGGCCCTTAGGGCAATCCCACCAGCATACAGGCAGGTAAAACCCAGAGAAAGCAGAAAGGAGATGGCACTCTTTTGAATGAAAGAGATGTAACTGATCTAAGATTACAGAACTATCAATTCATAAAACACACCTAAATGAGAAAGAACATATAGGCCCTAAATTCAAAATTATCCTTTTTTTTAAGTTTTGAAAATAATTTTAAAAAAATTTATATTTTCAACACTTTTCTTTAAGATTAGCAGATTTACCATATAAGATAAATTAAACCACCAATTAAAATCAAATTGTCAGGAAGACAGACACATATTTACACATACATTTATCTAGTACGATAGAACAAAATATTCTGATTAGTCAAATATTCATGCTAACGTGCTGCAGAAAGGTAGATTTCATTTTTCAAATTGGCTGTATTCATCTGTAAGCTAGGAATTTGTAACAAATGGACTTATGGTAAGGTTCTCAGATAAGGCCACATAAGCCTATTCAATATTTGAGTAACTTACTCATAGTAATGTAATTTTTGAGATTGAGTTCTAGATTCGGGATCAAAATGTTTTTCCATATTGACACAAATGAAACGTAATACTTGTAATTTATATTTCTAATGTATTCTTTATGCAGAAATTATTATTACTCTTTTAACCAATTAGATAGCAAAAGTTACTGAAGAATATCTTAAAAAAAAAAAATCAGTGCTAGAATATAGGAGAGTTTATGTTAATCAGTTTCTCTTGGTTTCAATAACTCTACCCTGCTATCAAATGGGTCAAAGGTACAAATTCTAGGACTCTCACAATGGGATTTTCTTAAAAGTGACCTATATATGCAGGTCTATTTTTTTTTTTTTTAACTTTCAGAACTGATGACTGCGGAAGGGGCTATTAAATTGTTATTTTTATTTTATTTTAACTTTTAATTTTGAAGTACTCTCAAATTTATAGGGCGAGAACTGACATGGCAGGGCCTAACACCACCAAAAGTCCCAAAGAAGGGCGGAGACCCCAGTGTACTTGGCCCTTCTGCCCCCAGATGCAGAAGGGCCTCATGGACAGTCTGTCTGAGAGAAAAAATGCAGAACAGTGGTGAGCTCCATCACACCTCTAACACAGCTCTGTCACAACTCCATGCATGGGCCATTTTACTCCCTTCTCCGTCTTCATTCTACCAACATACATTTAACACTTGTCAAAAACAGCCCCATTGAACACTGACTCTGAGCTGCCTAACTAATTCTACGTCATTTGTGATTTCTTCTGTAGTACTACATAGGAAAAATGAAACAAAAGACGTAACTGCTGAAAATGAATGAAAATCTAAATGAATAAATGGTTCTTTATTTAAAAAAAGAATACAAACCCCACATAGAGAACTCCAACATACTTCTACCCCATAGATACCCAGATGTACCAGTTTTAACATTTAAATCTTCTTTTTACATAATCTTATTATACCTTGGTCATGCTAATTTTTTAAAAAGTCATTTATGAAATGGCTTACCAGATTTTTCAGCAGAGTGGACAGTTCCTTCGTAAGGGTGGAAAACTTGACAAAAGCGGTGCCAAGATCTGGGTTGTCACGACTTAAAAAATTACTCCCAAACTTATCAAGAACTTGTGCATAGTTTTCTTCATTTTGTACATGATCTAGAAGAAACAGAGAAGAACAGAAGAGTCTGAGTTATTATTTGCCACAATGAAAGTTATTTTTAACATTGATCACTAGAAACTCTCAAAAAGGAAAGCAAAGAGAAACTGCATCGATTACTTATTGAACACGTCTAGAATGTGGTTAGCAAAGCACAGAATGTCTTAACTCACTCTACTAACAATGGTTTTTTCCTTTTTCTTTCTCATCATTTAGCTCTTTTATATTTTAACTAACCTTCTTAGTCCCCTGGAGGTTGAGGGGTCAAATTACTACCATATTTTCAAGCAATTAAGAAACAATGATTATTAGGGCACAGAGAAAAATCTCCTTAGAAAATAAATCTTGAAATGTAAAAGGAAAATCCATGTGCTTCATGTTTCTTTCTCCACAACTAACCTTAATTTCCTTTCAGTTTGTCTAAGCACCAGGTCTGAAGAATAGCATTTGTAAAATGTTTTTTCATAGTCTGTCTTGGTGAAGGCTTGAACCAGATAAATCTAGGTTTGCAGTATGAGCTTTGCTAACCTTAATGGTTTTTTGCTTTTTTTTTTTTTTTTTAAATTCTCTATTGCTGGTACTCTACCTGGCACATGAAAGGCATCAATCAAATATTTTCAAATAAATTATTTTTCTCTGAGGTTTGGTTTTCTGATCTACATGAGGTTAGTATCTGCCTTACAGGATTGTGGTGCTTATCAGCTGACATAAAACATAAAAAGCTTTCTCGATAGAGAGAATGCTGCATAAGTAACAACTCCTGCCTCCTCAAAACACTTTTACTTGGTTTCCAGGACTGTACACTCCCTGGATCTTCCTCCTATTCATGGCCATGTCTCTCAGTTTTCTCTGCTGGTTCTTTCTGACTTCATGGAGTCAGAGAGCCCCAGGCCTCACTCAGTTCTTTATCTACCCACCATGGGTTCTCATTTAGTTTATACCTTTAAGTACCACCTTCCACCTGACATTTCTAAATTGTATCTACAGCCCAGATCCTACCTCTGAAATAGAGACTTGTATATGTAACGGCCTATCCAATATCTCTACTTGGCTGTCTAATAATTATGTTCAATTTTCACATGTCTAAAATCAAACTCTTGATCTCCTGCCCTATCCTGTTCTTTCCAACAGTTTCCTGCTTCAGTTAATGACAAATACATTCTTGTAGTTGTTCAGGTTCAAATCCATCAAGTCACTCTTGATTCTTCTCTCTTACCCCAAATGCAACCCATTAGAAATCCTGTTGCCTCTACCTTTAAAATATTTGCATCTAAAATATGACAACTTCTCACCATGTCCACGGCAATCAACCTTATCCAACATTATCCCTAGCCTTGACGTCAACTGGCCTGTCTCTTTGCTATTGTTCTTACTTTCCTACAGTCTATTATCAACACAGCACCCAATGTGATCCTGTTGAACTGAACACTGTATGGTGTGACTTCTCTGCAGACATTCTCACTTATTGAAGTTATCCAGGCTTCCTCTCCTTGCAGGCTTATGGAGAGGAATATCCTACTTCCCCACACCTTTAGTTAGGCCTGGAATGTGACTTGCACTAACCAAAGAAATGCAAGTAGAAGGGATGTCCACTACACTCATATGGAAGCATTTCAAATGCCTATGCTCAGCTCTTCACCTCTCTTCCTCTGTTGTGGTGTACAGAGAAGCATGCATTTGTATGTAGGACCACAGTAGGTGTATAATATTTATTGAATGAATAAGTGAACACACAAATATCTATCAGTCATTTTAAAGACTTAATTCAAGTAACTCCTCCCTTAGTTGGCAATGAGCCTTTCTTGCTCATAATTCTCTGTGGCTCTACCGCAACATTCTCCCTACCATACCATATCGGATCTGTAAATGTCCTAGCTACCACATGATTGCATCAAATATCTGGTCTGCCACTGCATAACCAACCAACAACATCACTGTGTTTTTTCCAGTGAGTTAGACTTACTAAGCTAGGGATCAACTAATATTTGTTGAATTGGGTTTGCTGAACTCCGTTTTTAGGAATTTAAGAATCCTCCTCTTCTTAAATCTTCTAAATGTTCAGTAGCTAAGAAGAAAGCATGTAATATTACAGTCTCAACACCACTTCAATACTGCATGGGAACAATGTGAGCATGCGAAGTAGAACGCAGAGTCTGGATTGGGGAATATCTCAGGAAAGAAGTCTAAATACAATAAAGGAAGCAAGTGCCATAGGAGCCCAATAAAATGAAATGAGGCCCTAGCATCCCTCTAATCATTGCCGCATTAAAAATTCATGAAGCCTGCAGCGGTTGTCAGCATTTCAGGCTGAGATATTTAAAAAGATAAAACGCAGCTCTGGTTACTGCCCAAGTTCACTCATAGAAGCTGCTCAGAAAAATTTAAAAGAAAAGCCACATCAACTGAACAGACAGGATGCATATCTCTCTCTCATATGCGGGAGCTGCCTCTGATACCTTCTGACCAAGGTAAAAAAACGCCAGCCTGTTCTCACCACTGAGTAGCCCACTTCATCTGCCACCCTTTACTGCTTTTGGAGGCCTGTGAAGAAGAATTCAGCTGCATGCATTTCAAAAGCTTATAAGAGTAGTATAAGATATGGAGATAGGCTTTGTTTGAAATGATAAAATTTTTCAAATGAAATACAGAAAACTGTATAGGTTAACAAAAGAAATACATGTGTACTCACCGCACAGCTTAAGAAAATAAAATACTACAGATATAATGAATGCTTCCCAACAACTTCACCCCAAGTCCTCTACCTGACCCAAATTTCTATCATCCCTTTCTAAACACAGCCATTACTCGGCATTTTGAGTTTCATCTTCACAGATACTTTTCTACATTTATTGCAGAAATACATATTCATAAACCATATAAAAAGATTACCTGCTTTAAAATTTATCTAAATTGCATCCTTTTGAAATTTGCTTTTTGCATATGTTTTTGGGAATTGTCCATGTGGACAGTCATAGTTCTAGTTCAATCAGTTTACCTGCTGGAGGTATTCTATTGTACACATTTACCACAGTTTATGTATCCATTTTCCTTTAGATGGATGCTTAAGTTGTTTCTCATTTTTTTCCTATTAAAAACAATAGCACCAAGCACATTTTTTTGTAATTGTCTCCTGGGGTACCATAAACATGCTCTTCATCTCACTTTATTTAGTGTTTCTGTGTACCAAATACGTGCCTAGGGTGGTACTAGGTACAGAGGCTACAAAGAATTATGAGAAGCTCGCAGTGATCAGTGATGATAGACACATCAAAACACACATGAATTTATCTAAGGGCTAAGGAAGAGATAGGTCATGGGAAGGAAGAATGACATTCACTGAGAGCCACCTTTGAGCCAGATGCTTTTTGTTGTTGTTGTTGTTATGGGCAGGCACCAGGAACCAAACCTGGGTCTCTGGCATGGCAGGTGAGAATTCTGCCACTGAGCCACCACTGCACTGCCCGAGCCAAGCTTTTTATAATATTATATTTAACTACCACTTGGGCTCTGAAAGGGAAGGATAATAGGCAGATGAAACAGGTATAAAATGTGATATGAGAGAAAAAAGGTAAAGACTGGATAAGAAAATTGGAGGCTAGGTCATGGGTCCTCCATATTTTGCTAATTTCACAACTGAGTCACCACAGTATATACACACATATGTGTGGGTATATGTTATATATATAACCTCATATAATGATACATACATACACACACAATTTTCTGCACAGACACATTTTAAAATGTAACAGCTTAGTAAGAAATATCTTGGGATAATAATAATAATAGTCTGATGAGGGCAGAAACTGGGAATCAAATGTAAGCAGCCCAGCACAATGCCTATGGATGTGGCCTGTGCACTAAACCTGCCAGCCACTGTTCCCTACACACCTATGACTGCAGTTACGACAGAGCGAGGTCTATAATATCAGAGCATAGGAGCATATGTCTCATGTTTTAAGTTTTTTTTTACTATTGCATTAAAATTCTAACAGTGACAGTTTAGTAGAAAAATTACATATTCACTCATATCACTTTGTACAGAATTAAGGGTTTACCTAAAGATTTCAACAGACTGTGCATGAGAGGACAAAGGGAGATGATTCTGGTAAAGGTATAGCATGAGCAAAGGCAGAAAGGGAAGAAGACAACTATTACAGGAATAATAAGCAAAGTGAATGGAAAGTAAATTCAGGGGCATAGGGGAGAAGAAGAAAATAAAAGGAGAGGGACCGATAGGATAGAAAAGGGCTTCATTAGGTCAGGAGGTATCAGAGAGCAGAACAAAGCTCTGTCTTAAGATTGCATTATGTCCAAGCAAAAAGTCAAGACAACTTTTGGGAGGGAGGCAAGATGAGGGCCAGAGCAAGCAAGTGGACACAGGGACTTGGTAAAAAGGAAAGAGAGAAATCAGATCCACCAATTAAGGAGATCCATTCTTTTCAAGTATTTATTGGAAATCTCTGGCATTCGTGGCATTCTTGAAGAATGTAAGATAATTCTAAGAACTAGGCAAATCTTTTCAGGTGTGGTAAAGAGCAAAATAACAAGTTTTGCTAATTGAGGCTAGGATTTCAATTGCCAGCATTTTAATGGGGAGATCACTAACATGCCCAAGCATGTTAGTGTTTTCAGAATAAAAGGAAGAAAAACCATTAGTTGTCATGGATTTTATTATATATTTAAAAATGTTTACTACAGTTATAAGTGATTTTGACACAATGACATATGAGATACTTAAAATCTCTTTGTACATTTGATGAACCTGTAATTCATCGGCTTCACTTAAACACATCAGGATCTTTTCTTTCTTGACTGTACACAGTCAAAATTAATTTGAAAATTAATATTGGAGATGGGTAGGGGGTGAGATAGAGAGGTTAAATTCAGACCTCAACAAACGTGCCAGCTAGAAATACTGGCACCTTAACAAACATATCAGTACATAACCACCACAGCAATATGTGAGTAATTACTATTTCCGTAATAATAGTGTGATAGAAAATTTTTGAGCATCTAGTATAGCTAGTTACTGCCCTAAACGCTTTATATTACTTCCTTTATTCTTATCAACACGTTTGTCAGATAAGTACTATTATCATCCTAATTGTATAGATACAAAAACTTGCCCAATGTCAAACAACTCATGAATAAGATAATTAAACTGTGGTCTTCTTTATCTCAGAGGAGGGTACATTCCCCCATATTCTAAAATGGGACACATCCGGGTTCAACCCAGCTCTGTCACTAGCTGCCTGCATGGTAACCTGGTCAAATAACTTTACCTTTCTAAGACTCAGCTCCCGCACCTGTAAAGTGGAGTTATTAGCATTTACCTCATAGAGCTACTATGGAGATTAAATAAGAGATAGTATGTCAAGTGCCTGGTACATGATAAGCTCAATCAATATTAATGACGACCATGACAAGGACAATGATGGCAACAACAGGTTGCCCAGGCTGGACCACTGCAGTGGGGTCAGGATGATTCTCAGCCATGTCATTATCACTGCCATTTATTAAGCACTATGTAATTAACCCATCACCATCAATATCCTAAAACTCATACACTATTCCTAGAAGGCAGCTGGCATAAAACCCTGCAGTCTTCCTAAACAGAATCCTACACCCTGTGTGCATTAAATCTCCAATCCCCTGTGCTGGTCTGAAATGATTTATGTACCCTAGAAAAACCATGTTTTAATCCTAATCCCATTTTGTAAAGGCAGCCGTTTCTTCTAATCCCTAGTCAGTACTGTATGCTTGAAACTGTAATCAGATCACCCCCCTGGAGATGTGATTTAATCAAGAAGGGTTGTTAAATTGGATTAGGTGAAGGTGGGTCTCCACCCATTTGGGTGGGTCTTGATTAGTTTACTGGAATCCTATAAAAGAGGAAACATTTTGGAGAATGAGATTTGGAGAGAGCAGAACAACATAGCCATGAGAAGCAGAGAGTCCATCAGCTAGCAAATTTTGGAAATGAAGAAGGAAAACGCCTCCTGGAGAGCTTCGTGAAGGGAAGCTAGGAGAGAAAGCTAGCTCATGATGCCGTGTTCACCACATGGCTTTCTTATGAGAGAGAAACTCTGACCCTGTTAGCCATATGCCTTCTCACTTGATAGAGAGACCCTGAACTTCATTGGTCTTCTTGAACCAAAGTATCTTTCCCTGGATGCCTTTGACTGGACAGTTGTATAGTCTTGTTTTAATTGGGCCATTTTCTTAGCTTTAGAACTGTAAATTAGCAACTCATTAAATTTCCCATTTAAAAGCCATTCAGTTTCTGGTATATTGCATTCTGGCAGCTAGAACACCCCCTGCCCTCTCCCCACCCTATTAACCTGCACTTTAATTTTTATTTCTATGAGCATGTATAAACTCTGATATTTCCTTTGTAGATTTAACATCTAAATCTGTAACAATCTAACTTGCTTTGATACCAACTTAACTTCAGTAACATACATAAACTACATTCTACAACCCCGTCCCCCTGACCTTTGTGTAGTTCTTGTCACAAATTGCATGTTTATACATTATGAGTCCAAAACCACTGGTTTATCATTACATCTTATGCATTTGCCTTTCAGATCCTGTAGGAGGTAAAACAGGAATTATAAACCAAAAACACAACAGTAATGGCATTTATTTACCCTGTCATTACCCTCACTGGAGACCTTTATTTCTTCATGTTGTTCTGATCTACTGCCCTTTCTTTTCAATCTGGAGAACTCTGTGTTTGAATGGCTATGTCTTTTAATTTGACTCACATGCCCTATGATTGAGGGACCTAAAAATCTAAGTCTTAGCTCTAGCCTCTACCATGTGAATCTGGTCACATGACTATAGCTCTTAGGGCCTTAACAGAACAGGTCTAATAATACCTACACAGCCTTCCTCTGGGGAATTGGCCACTCAGAGATAAACAGATCATAATTAACATGAAAGCTCTTTTGGGGAAATCAACAACAGAAAGCATTATAAAAACACAAGGGATTATTTGTATTTAATGAGTCTAAGGCCTTGAGGGCACGCATAATGAGTCCATCCTAAAGAGTATCCCTCACCAGGACCAAGCACAACCTTATGTTTACAGAGGCTGTAGTGGTGAAGGGAAACTAAGACCCAAGTATAAATTTCCACTCTGTATCTAAATGGCTGCATATAGCGCTGGAAATGTACTTAATCTTTCTGAGCCTCAACTTCATGTATGAAATGTGGTAATGTTTATAAAGCACATGGCATGCTTCTAAAATGTCTTTATTTTTCTTACTTTCACTCATCCCCAAGATTGAAGGCTGAAATTTTGTTGTTAACAGACAACAGATATTACAAAATATCACGATATTCTATGAAGGGCTCTAGGACACGTGACAGTTGCAGACTGGGTTCCAGGTCTTCCACTCACAGGCTGTCAATCCAGGGCATTTACTTATCACTGCTTTCCTAACTGTACTAATATCTACTTGATAGAGAGATTTATTATGGGAAAAGGACACTTAAAGCCTGCAATGGGCCCTAGCCAGTTTCTGGACTGTGTTGGGAGTTTATGAAATGCTAGGTACCATTCTTCTCTCTAAAGCGAGTTTCACTTTTCTGGGAGTCGAATTTCGCTTTTTT
This sequence comes from Tamandua tetradactyla, assembly GCF_023851605.1. Lineage (NCBI taxonomy): Eukaryota > Metazoa > Chordata > Mammalia > Pilosa > Myrmecophagidae > Tamandua > Tamandua tetradactyla. The sequence continues at coordinate 174,365,430 of NC_135332.1, forward strand.
TATGTCAGTTCTCTTCTGAGCCAAGAGTCCAGAAGAATTTGTGTTTATCACCTTATATTCATGAGCCTGGAAAAATATTCTGGAGGACAGTTTCTATACATACACTATGACCCTACAGTCACACAACCCAGCCAAAGTTTTCCAGTCTGCCAAGCTCCATTAAAATTCCACGCCATAGCACTTACTACTGCCAGAACTCCCTGCCTTTTTCAAAGTTAAATAGAAAAGTAACATTCCAGGCAGATTTGCCATTCCTCCTCTCTTCAGCCTCTTGCAATGCCAGAGTTCCCAGTCATACCTAATTTGTTGTAACATGCCCAATCTCCAGTACCGAGCTCTGAAACACAGTCAGTGCTCAGTAAAATGCTCTTGTTCTTTTTGCAAAAGTCCCAACCTCGTGCTAGCTCTCTTTCCTTCAAAAACTATTTACTTCGCATCAACCACGTACCAGGCTTATAAAATAAAATTAGCTTTTATTGCAATAATAATGCCATGTAACATATTTCATAAATTACAGCACTGGTATAAAGGTGAAAGTGATAAATTCTTTTATACTACCCTATAATACTTTGTAGCACTAATCATACTCTAAAAAAATTTAGCTCCATTTGCTTCTAAAAGTACAAAAATATCCACACATTATTACAGAGATGCATAAAATTAAAAAGTATAATTTCTTTCTCCTTCTCCAATCCCACATCCTTGAGGTAAAATTCTTTTAATATGCTGCTGAATTCGATTTGCAAGAATTCTGTTGAAGATTTTTACATCTATATTCATTAGAGAGACTGGTCTGTAGTTTGCTTCTCCTGTAATATCTCTGTCTGGCTTTGGTATGAGGGTGATGTTGGCTTCATAGAATGAGTTAGGTAGCTTTCCCTCCTCCACAAGTTTTTTGAAGAGTTTGAGCAGGATTGGTACTAATGCTTTCTTGAATGTCTGGTAGAATTCACATGTGACGCCATCTAGTCCTGGACTTTTCTTTTTGGGGAGCTTCTTAACGACTAATTAAATTTCTTTACTGGTGATTGTTTTTTAAAGGTCATCTATTTCTTCTCGACTCACTGTTGTTTGTTCATGCCTTTCTAGGAGGTTGTCCATTTCATCTACATTGTCTAGTTTATTAGCATAAAGTTGTTCATGGTATCCTCTCATTACCTCTTTTGTTTCTGTGGGGTCAATGGTTACATCTCTTCTTCCATTTCATTTTATTTATTTGCATCTTCTCTCTTCTTTTTGTCAGCTTTGCAAAGGGCCATCAGTACTACGGATTTTCTCATAGAACCAACTTATAGTTTTGTTGATTTTCTCGATTGTTTTCATGTTCTCAATTTCATTTATTTTTGCTCTAATCTTCATTATTTCTTTCCTTTTGATTGCTTTGGGGTTACTTTGTTATTCTTTCTCTAGTTCTTCCAAGCGGACAGTTAATTTTTCAATTTTTGCTCTTTCTTCTTTTTTTTGATATGGCATTTATGGCAATAAATTCCCCTCTTAGCATTGCCATTGCTGCATCCCATAAATTTTGAATGTGTTGTGTTTTCATTTTCATTTGCCTCAAGACCTTTACTGATTTCTCTTGTAATTTCTTTCTTGACCCACTGGTTGTTTAAGAGTATGCTGTTGAGCCTCCATATGTTTGTGAATTTTCTGGCATTCTGCTTGCTTTTGATTTCCAACTTCATTCCTTTATGATCTGAGAAAGTGTTTTGTATGATTTCCATCTTTATAAATTTATTGAGAGTTGCTTTGTAATCCAGCATATGGTCTATTCTTGAGAATGGTCGATGAGCACCTGAGAAAAAGGTGTAACCTGCTAGTTGTGGGGTGCAATGTTCTATAAATAAAAATCTGTTAAGTCCAGCTCATTTAATGTACTATTCAAATTGTTTCTTTACTGTTCCTCTGTCTAGATGTTCTGTCCATTGATGAGAGCAGGGAATTGAAGTCTCCAACTATTACGACATGTGTCTATTTCTCTTTCAGTGTTTGCCTCATATGTTTTAGAGCATTCTGGCTTGGTGCATAAATATTTATGATTGTTATGTCTTCTTATTGAATTGCTCCTTTTATTAATATATAGTGTCCTTCTTTGTCTCTTATAACTATTTTACATATGAAGTCTAATTTGTTAGATATTAGTATAGCTACTCCTGCTCTTTTCTGATTGTTATTTGCATTCCTATAGACAGCATATAGATGGGTGCTGTTTTTTAATCCATTTTGCCAGTCTGTGTCTTTTGATTGCAGTGTTTAATCCATTAACATTTATTGTTATTACTGTAAGGGCAGTACTTTCTTCTATCATTTTGTCTTTTGGATTTTATATGTCATATCTAATTTTTCTTTTCTTATTTTTTTTACCTTTATCTCTATACTCTTCACCACACCTCTCTCTCCTGTTTTTTCCTATCTGTCTCTAGTGTTTTCTTTTTTTTCCCTTTTTTCTTTTTCTATCAGTCCTGCCCCCCCGCCCCTGCCACAGGGCAAAACCCAGCAACCTCAGCTTTTACTTGAGGTTCAGCTGAGCTGGGGGCCTATATTTAATAGTTAGAATTTGTTAATTAATTCCACAATTGGAGCTTGGTTGTACTCAGCTCCTGCTGCTGGTAAAGTCTCTTTCCTTTCCCCTCGGGGAAGCAGACTGTGGGGGAGGGGCACTGGCTCCATGGCTTGGGGGACTCATGGTTCTGGGGGTGCTCACAACCAGTCCAGCTTGTCCAGACTGGGGTACGATGTATGTGTCCAGACTGGGGTATGCTATGTGTCCGGTCACTGACGTGGCATCAGCAGTTGTTCTGTACTGTTTCTGGCTATTCACTAGCTGCTCTGGAGGACGAATTAAATCCCACATCTCACTAAGCCCCCACCTCCTTGAAATAAGCAAAGTGAATAATCTAGAGTATATCCTAGCAAAACTTTCTCTATGCTCTAACACACACACATATACATGCACACAGGCTTTCACTCCTTTCCTCAAAATTTTTAAGCCAAAATGGGATTATATTAAACACAAGATTCTACAGCTTTTATCCTACTGAATAAAAATCTTGAAATTTGATGCAAATAAATCTAATTGTGACAATATTCTATAATAAACTCTACTAGTTTTTGTCACCAAAAAACCCCGATAAATATTATACATAAGCTCTTACATTCCATTACTCTAACTCTAGAAACACATATTTACAAAAGCAAAATTGCTAGAGCATAGTACATAAAAACATTTCAAACTTTAATTCCTAGTTGCCACCTTTCTTTCCAAAATGGTTGCAGCAATTCACATTCCCAACAGCGATACAAACATAAAAGGACCTATTTCTCTGTAACCTTATCAGCACAAGGAATTATCTTTCTTTTTATTTCTTGCAACACAGATGTGTGAAAACCTTGACTGTAGTAAGCCTGAATATCTCTTCTTTTTTCTATTTCACTGTCCAATAACATTTCCTTTTCTGCCTGTTTACATACTTTGCCTAGTTTTCTTTCAAGAAGGCTGTCATTTTCATGAGGGAAAGTAATCTTTTGTGATATGTGCTGCATTTTTTCCCATGTGTCTTATAACTTTATGTTGTCCTTTGCTATACAGAAATGTTAAAACTAGTAGTCAATATATCAATCCTTATCTAAATGGGTTTTGGGTTTTCTACTTTGCTGATGTTCCTAAACCTACTAATGCTTATTATTGTTGAAAAAACATTTAAATCTTTAATCCAATGCAATGTATCTGTTAATACAGCAAGAGGAAGGAAGTGTTTTAACTTCATTTCTAGCATGTTCCTAAACTTTCTAATATTTACCTTTTTTTATTTTCTTACTTAGTTCTCTATTCTCTTTCTTAACATTAAATTCTTAATCCTTAAATCCTATGGATTTAAGAGCAGGACTCTAAATTTATTTTCTTTCTCCATATGAAAATACATTACTTTTTTACAAGCCTAAAACTTACCTATTATATAAAAAAATAAATGAATACATGGATAAAAATGGACAGATTAAGTTAGGTTTCACAATAGATGATAACTGAACAAAAACCTGAGGAATGCTTTGTTGTTTAACAAGTAAACCTGAGGTAAGGACATTTTAGGAAGAAGGTAACAACATATCAAAAAGAACCATAAAGCTCCCAGGAGTAAATAGACATTGTTTGCTTGAGTGGACACTAAGGAATCTCTGGCTCTTATTCCAAATACCCAGGGAATTTCTTCCTTGGGTAGGTAGGGATTTGAAAAGGGGAAGGAAGAGGGCACCTTTGTCCAAGGCCATAGCAAAACCAGTATGACTGGGAGAGCTAGGGGAGTCTGCCCACCTCCACACCTGCCACCAGCCTCTGCAGCAGGGGTGGGGTGGGGCCTGAGCATCAGTACCCATGGGAGCATCTGTGCCTTGGCCCCTGAGCTCCCCATGCAGGACAGAGCCCTGGAGGACAAGAGAGGGTGAGAAGGACAGGCCCAGCCAAGCCCAGGGTGGGCAAGGTCTGGTAGTGAGAGACTCAGAGAGAAGTAAGAGGAGAAAAGGAAAGGGAAACTGTTAGGTCCTGTTCATTAAGAGACACTGTTAAGGAGAGGAAGATGACTGATAAGCCACAAACAGAAAGAAGATATTTGCAAAACATATAGCTCATGAAAAATTATTATCCAGAATATATAAAGAAGTTTTAACAAAAGAATAAGAAAGACAAAACGCTCAAAAGAAAAGCAGGCAAAATATTTAAGCAGGCACTTCAAGGATGATAATGTTCAAATAGCTAACATGAAAAGATGCTCAACTTGATCAGCTGTGGTAGTCTTAAAATGGCACAGATTCTTTGATACTCCTCTTCTTGAGTACTAGCCAGACCTGACGCTCTTCTGAGGAGCTTTCTTCTAAGGAACCACAGCTTCCCCCTCTCTACCTCCTTCCTTCATCGCTCAGGAACCATCTGGGAAGAGGGGCTCCGGCCTCCGCCTTCATGTGGCACAGCCACAGCCGCATCCTGATTACAACCTTGGGAGCGGCACCAAGCCAGAATAGCACAGCTAACCTGCTCCTGGATTTTGCAGCCTCAGAACTCATAAGAGACAATAAATGTTTCTGTTTTAAGCCAGTAAATTTGGAGGCAATTTGGTACGCTACAATAAAACATCAAGAATAGGATCATTTTCCTATTCACCTCTGAAAGAGTTAACAGATAACTGTAAGTCCTGGTTTCAAAAAAAAAAAAAAAAAAAGGAATGGGGTCATGCACCCAGCATGGTGGAACTGAGAAAGTCTACTTGACCAAAAGGGGGAAGAGAAGTGAAATCAAATTTCAGGGACTGAGAGATTTCAAATAGAGTCATGAGGTCATTCTGGAGGTTATTCTTATGCATTATATAGATATCCCTTTTCAGTTTTAGTGGATTAGAATAGCTACAAGGAAATACTTGAAACCTCTGAACAGCAGTCCAGTAAGTAGCCTTGATTCTTGAAGATTATAGTATAACTATAGAGCTTTTACAGTGTGGCCACGTGATTGTGAAAAACCTTGTGAATGACACTCCCTTTATCCAATGTATGGACAAATGAGTAAGAAAATAAAGATAAAAAATGAATAAATAATGGGAGAGGGGAGAAAAAGGGGTATGGGGTGTTCTGGGCATTCTTTTTTTTTAGAATAATGAAAATGGTCAAAAACTGATTGTGGTGATGAATGCACAACTATATGATGATACTGTGAACCACTGACTGTACACTTTGTATGATTATAAGGTATGTGAATATATCACAATAAAATTCATTAAAAAAAAAGCAGCAGCTGAATGAGCCCCAAATAGCAGAAACCCAAAGAAATCCACACTAAGACACATCATAAAAAAATGCTGCTGAGATAAATAACAACAAACATCTTTGCTTTCGCAAACAAAGCAAACAGAACAAAAAAAAGAACAGCATCATGCAAATTAAAACCAAAGAGAAACACTTACATACCAATTAGATTGACAAAAATTAAAAGCCACCAGCACTTGTTGGTGAGGGTTTGGTACAAATTAATTCTCATTTGTATGTGAAAATGTAAAGTGGTACTACTTTAGAAAATAATTTGGCATTTTCTAGTTGAAAATACACATAACGTACGACCTAGAAATTCTACTCTGAAATGTACCTAGAGAAACTCGCCTATCCACGACCCTTCTGTAATATAGGGGTAGAAAATATTCATCACCAGTAGAACGGATAAGCTGTAGTATAATCACACAATGAAATAGCTCACTGCAGTGAAAATTAACTTATAGCTACACTCAACAACATCAATGAATCTCACAAACACAACACTGAGTGGAAAACAGCCACAGAAGAATACTGTAGTATGATTCCATTTATATTGTATGTTGTTTAAGGATACAACCAGATGTAATAAAACGATATAAAAAAGTAAGAAAATGAAACCCACAACATTCAGAAAGTGCTTGCCTCTGAGGAGGAAGGAAAAGGAGTTTGAGAGGAGCCTATTGGGGCCTCCAAAGGTAACAAGAGACGCTCTTTTTTCTTCTAGATGGTGGGTGCACAGGTGCGATGGCATCATTTTCTTTATACTTTAAATATTTTACAAATATTTTTTTCTTACCTACTCAATATTTAATATTTTAAATAATCAAGTAAAGAGAAGAGACTTTCAGAGGCTATAAAGTAGGCATGTCTGTGCACCCTAGTCAGGATCATCAAGGCCAAGTTTTAATTCTGCAGAGATCATGTTATTGGGGAATGAGAGCTGGGTTTAGAGTCCAAACTCTTAATTTATTTCCTTTATATGTTTACTAGCATGGATCTGACATTTGATTATGAGCACATTATTTCACTTTTCTGAGCCTCAGTTTCCTCATCTGTGCCCACCATCACTCACTTTACAGGTCTACCATGAAGACTAAAGGACATAACATCCTTGGAGGCAGAAATGTGTGTGTACAGTTGTTTTTGGTTTTTAAAATTGCCTTTCTACACATCACATTGGATGATTCATTTCTCTCATTTTTTAAGGTCATTTAAAATTTGGGTTTGTTCTTTCAAAATTATAGCTAAGCCTCCCCGAAGAATGTGCCCCAGCTGTGGGGTGCTATCCGGAAACTCTGAGTACATACTCCCACTTCCCAGCAGTGACAAATTCATTAATGACAGAGCCCCAAACAAGACCAATGGAGAGTTCCATCTGGCTATTAGCATTTAAACAGCACTCCATTACAGCTGAAACTGATACAGTCTCTCTTCTGCCTCCATCATTCAGGTTTCCTCTATGCCAGATAATATATATATCACATTTTAGTTTGTTGATGGCTCTCTAGATAATTTTAATGCTTTGAGATGTGGCTCCAAAGAAAAGTTGAAAAGGAGGCAACCAATACCTCTCCTCTTTCAGTCTCACAGTATTGATTACCACTGGAGCCAAGCCCTCTTATAAAGAGATGTAATTATTTTAAAAGTGACCCTGCATTTTACTATTAATTCGTAAACTCTATCAAGCACTTACACTGGGATACAAAGGTTATTTAGGTCATGGGTATATCCCTGAGTCCTCCAGAGCTCAGGTTTCTTGGTTTGTAAATTACCTATAAAATACCTTTAGAAGTAAAATAAAACTTCATAGGCTTTCTACTAAATGAGGGAGCCTGGCATACAGCCAGCAGATAACTTTTGGGGCTGGTGTTAAAATTAAACTATTTTTATCATCTATTTCCAATGAATGCCTGATTTATTTAATAATTTATCTATATATTTATATATTACATGCACATAATATATTATACATTAATATACTATTTATATCAATCACTCAATTGGTTACAACTTTGATTTTGGGGGTTCCAAAATAACTGAAACATATTTTTGTCATGTAAGTTCTTTTTTTTTTATTTCAGGAAGAACATACATCATTGTTCTGAGATTATAAAGGGGTTTATTTATGACCCCAGAATGTTCAGAATCACAGAAGAAACACTGGCTGAACTGAAAGACAAAGCTTCTTGCCTTTGTGTGGTACATAGTCTAGTGAGTCTCAGAGGGAAAGGCCATCGAACTAGAGTACAAAGGAAGGCTCAAATGGCAGCAATATATGTCTGACACTGTGTGTTCCCTTTAGGGTATGTACAGCAGCATATTTTGGATTACAAAAGTATTTTCATCTCATTTCACAGACACTAACCATTTCATAAACAGAGTAGATCTCTGTTTCATAGATATGAAAACCAAGGTCCTGAGAACAGAAGGGATTTAAGAAATAATTACTTCTTGGGGGAGCAGAGAGTATAGCCCAGCTATGCTGACTAGGAGTCCACTACTCTTTCTGTCCGCTCCCCCACCCCCGACTCCTGACCGCGCAGGTGCGATAAAACACCCACAAACATGACAGTAATATATGTCACTTTGCTTCAGAACTCCTGGAAAAACATCACTTTGAATGTGGACAGTAAGAGAACGAGGACCTCACAGTGCACTAATGTGTGAGTGCTGCCTAAGTGTAAGTATTTGTGACTCAAAAAAACATACAATGAAAAAAGTTTTAAAAAAGAAGCATAGCTGGTTCTTATTTTCTTCTTTTATTGCATTTGAATTTTCTATAGCAAACATGCTAACACACATTATAGTTTAACAATGAAAATGAAACAGAAAAAGCCATGGAAAAAACCTCAACTCTAGGTGTTTCAGAGTTTACCTTCCCTCCTCACTACACCCCCCAAATCTCCATAAAGAAAAATATCTATGCTTGATCAATTGTCTCAGACACACAAGCTCCAAAAATCTTGATGAGAATATATCCTTCTGTTGTCTGTGTGTGCAAGTGATAAACTGGCAGTGTAGTCATCCTCTATCAACCTCATTCACAAGTGTTCTGTCTCACAGCATTGATTACCAATGAAAAGCACTTCAAAATCAATAGCAACTTGCTTTTATCTCCATACCTAAACAGGCATCACAAAATCAATTAGCAATTACGTTTCTGGCTAGGGATCCAGCTGGAGAGGTCTGTCAGTATTAGTAATTGACACTTCAAAATTCAAGTCCACATTCAAAGCATAATGAAATTAAATACATGCATAACTGCTATTGATAAGTTATCACAGGGCATAGTGGCCACAGAAAGTTTCTTACATGAAGAACTGATGGATTTGCTTCATATGTGATATTCTTTGTGCTCAGAACACGTGAGAAGGAGGGAGGATTTTAGCAGACCTGGGGAGAATATCATGCATAGAAGTAAAGCTGAAGACTTGGCATACCTCCACAGACTCTACTACCCTTTAAGTACAACATCTTCTTCACACAGGAAAAAACAACCCAGTTTGATGAGACATATACCACACAAAAAAGTGTGATCAATAAACAATTTGGAATAAGAGGCAGCAAGGTACGCATACACCCTAAAATCATGGGTGCAATGATCTGCTCAATGCAGAAAGATGGTCCTTAAAGTACCTATAAAGATAACTAAAAAAGAGAAATAAAAAGATAAAAATAAAAACAAAGATGACACAAAGTAAAGATATAAAAAAAAAAGATACCAACATTATTAGCCTGATTTTTATGTAAAGAGTAAAATGGATTACATGAGGACTGAAAACTACAAGGTGGTGCCCTCTCTTATGAGAATTTAATTTAGTAAATGTGATAGAACAAGAGAGGGAGAGACCAAGAACAATAAACAAGAATAACACTGGAACCCTCCACTGTACTCAATAAGTATGTGCCCAGGGTGGGCAGGAGGGATGATGCCAACCTGCTCTTCCCTCACCTGCTCAAGTGGATGGGGGCAGGGGGAGCTTCTTCATGGAACTAAAGGTACCTGGTGTACAGATTACAGCTCACAGAGGAAGAAAAGCCCGAGGAGAAGCAAGCAAGGACCTATAGAAACCGACAGAGCCACAACCTGAAAGCAAGGAATCCTAGGAGGGCAGGATCAGCAGATGCCAGTCATGTGCCTTCCCATGTGACAGAGGCCACTGGCCTTTCTTCAGAGAAGGCATCATCCTGTTGATGCTTTAACTGGGGCATTCTCATGGCCCTAGAACGTAAATTTTAAACTCATCAATTCCCATTGTAAAAGCCAACTCATTTCTGGTACATTACATTTCAACAGCTTTAGCAAACTGGAACACCCCCAATCAGGGGCTAAATTGAGGGGGTGTCCTCACCCCCAAACAGGGACTAAGTTAGCATCTGATTCCAAATCTGCTAATAATAAGTTAATAAAAGTATACAAGAGGCATGTTTATTCTTAACAGAATACACTGATTATAAGTAATTCATTGTTCAAATATAAATAATGCTAATGACAAAGCACCTAGTAACAAGAATGAGGTTAAAACTTGGGAAAACACCTTATAGCTAGTAAGAAAAAGTTTCAGTCTGTGTTGAAGTAATGAAACTACTCTTTGTAACTAACCTATAAAGCATTTTCGTACCATAACACTAATACTTGTTTTACTTGTCTGCCTCATTTCACACGTGCGGCACTATAGGACATAGATGCCTACATTTCATATTCTAATGAATCCTCAATGTCTCACCCTGGGTCACAGTCACTCACCTATGATGGTTAATAAGCTGGCAATTTAGCCATGGTGGCTCTGGGATCCAGTTTTATTTAAAATGAGTGTACTTATTCCATGGTCAACAAAATGGAGAGGAATTACACAATGCACCCTATAAATAACTTCTGATTTCAAATAGCAGAATATTTGGGCCAATAACTTGAATTAAAAAATTGAAACTTCCTAAAGAGCTTGGAGTTATAACATTCTGGAAAGAAAGACACTGATTTTCTAAAGGTAATCGTTTAAATTCCTCCCTCAATAGTTTTACCCCTCTATAATTTGAGGAATCATGCTTTCCTAGATGAATATTCTCTTTTGGACAAAAACCCTTTTCTTGACCATTCTGAAGGAACTTACATTTCAAACTGTTTTCATCTCTTAACTAGTGATGATGGACCCACAAGAATGCAAAATGCCTTGACCACCCAAAGTAATTTGTTTAGACTTTGCCATCTACTTCCGAGGACTTAGAATTATTATTTTTTTTTACTAACCAGCTTACATTAATTCAAAACAACTTTTAAAGATGAGGTTATCATCTACAAATTTGTAAATAGCTAAACAGACAAAATTTCCTAACCACAGACCAATTTCTCTTTGTACACCTCCTTGCATTTTACTCTTCATTTCTTTTTATTATATTCTATCTATCCCTGTTAATCAGCATTAGTTGACACCATGATAAGGGACCAAATTATCAAATCTAGTTTCAACTGACTTCACATTATGCCTCCAAATTTGAGAAAATGTTTAACTAAAAAATTAGCTAAAATGATCTGAAGGTACTTGTATACAAAAATATTCACTTTCTATCCCCTGATGAATTCAGTACACTACTTTAAAAATTTTGGATTTCATCATGCACCATGTGCTATTTCTTAAAATAGATAAATTAATTTAACAAAATGAAAATCTGGGGAGAACACTAAAGAATTTTACTTAAAAAAACACAAACACATTTATGAACTACTCCCCAGATAATTCTAACTGTAAAAGAAGGGGGGAAATAAGGAAAGAAATGAAAAATCAAGGGCTTTCTTTCCTGCAATGAAGAACCTATGACACTGCTTATGACAGTGTAGCTATATTGTGGAAATAAGATTTTCATATCATATGCTTGTAACCAAATTATATTCGTTTTTTTTTTTTTTTATCCACCTCAATTAAAGGATTTGGGAGGCCAAATTTTCAGACTAATAATTTAACAGATTTGTAGGGAGCATATGTGTTACTAATAAGCTAGAATTTATTCCAAATATATCTTCACATAAATTTTAAGGAAGACACCATTGATACCAAAATATACATTTTTATTTCAGCAAAAAAAAATATGCTTTAAGTATACACAGAAAAAGACCTGATGCCAGGAATACCCTGGGTCTTTACCCCTGGAGAAAAGTATACACAGTATGTGGATGTGTTTCAACTGAACTCATGTGCTTGCTATTCAACAAATTCTGCACACCCATGCTTGTAATGAATCACATGATTCTTCCATTTGATAAAAGTATAGTCTGTATTGCTTCGCTCGTTAATAGTGTTGATAAGTCAGCCCTTCTTGCTAAAGTGATACACTGAATCATATACTGCTATGATGTGCATGCAGCTGCTCGTGCTTGCAAAGGAGGAAGTCCTCTGAATGCCACTCCCACTGTTTCCACCCAGGGTCTCGCACAAGACTGAGATCTCAGTGCCAGCCAGGATGGCAGTCATCTGGAGGTTCACTTCCAAGTGGCTCATTAACGGGTGACAAGTTAGTGGTGGTTTTGGTGGGAGGCCTCTCTCTATAGGCCTATGGAGTGTCATCATGAAATGATGGCTGGCTTCCTCCAAAGCAACTGATTAGAGAGAGAGTGAAGAGACCCAGGTGGAAGCTATTCTCTTTTATGATCTGGCCTTGGAAACTACACCATATCATTTCTACAACATTCTATTCATCAGAAGCAAGGCACTAAGTCTGGCCTACATTCAGGGGGAAGAAAATTGGGCTCCACCTTTGGAAAGAAATGTGTCAAAGAAATGTAGCATATTTCAAAACCTCCACAGTGCTACATAAACTGTTAGCTATTCTAAACATATTATTAGTGAGAGAAAGGGAGGGGGAGGGTATCACTAATGCAAACTGCCTAAAGGACAATATATTTCAGAGTTCAATAACATTAACAATAACATAGGAAAACTGAATGGATTGGAATATTTTCCCTTCATGCCAAGCAGTTCATAGAATTTTTTTGTGTGTGCTTTTATACACAGCAGGGACAAGAGATAAATGCCCAAAGCAATTTTCAAACTTAAACGTTTCCATGGAGACAATTTGTTTTTCCAATAAAATTCCCCACATTACATTGTTTACTAATAAATACTGATGAAGAATATAAGAGTGAGACCCTTCAACATTTTCAACCATCTTTCAAATCACTTTGAGGGATACGGTGATGGTTGGTTGGTAATCAAAAACCATAAATATAGATATGTTTCTTAATCTTGAAAGAACATCAGGGTTTCGTGTCACTTAAGTACTGTGAGAAACAAGAAAATTATGAAAACATACTGGGAAAAGACACCAGGGTTCAACTTCTTGTGGCTTCTCTGGATGAGGCCAAAAACTCTTGGATGAGAGCAGCTTGGATTCCACTAAGCATGTATCATGGAAAGATATGCAGTACCACTGTTTTATTCATTTAGCTATTTTTTTAAGAATTAAATGTCACAGTGTTACCCACACAAGCTGACCAAAAACCGGATGTTCTATACTCTTCCATGACTGTAGAAATCCTATCAGACCCCAGCAGTCTGTGAAAAGCTCTCAGGAATCTGAATTTATGCCTATATGTCCAAGCCATGGGCACAAAAACTCCTATGGTGGTGGCTCCTATACTATAATAATAAAATCATCCCATGGATTTTATTGCTGGAAGGTTACATTTGAATGATCCATAAATATTCATGATTCATTAATATTTAAAAGGAATCCAGCCAAGATGTAGCTGTTTATTCAATACTTGCTGAGCCCATACTGTGTGTCAGGTAGGAAAACAAAGTACATGGTAGCAGTAAATAGCAAAGCTGAAGAACACTAGGCCTTTCTTCCATCACTTGTTAGATGTCGCACCTTGCACAAGTTACTCTGGTTTTCTAAACCTCAGCTTCATCACCTAAAAAATGGTGATAATGGTAATACGTTCCTCAAAGGCTTTTTTGGTTTAGCTTAGGACAGCAATAAGTATCCAAGGAATAGTTCTGAGAGGTATTTCCCTTACCACTCTCCTCAAACTACATCAGATTCCTTTTGTTATCTCCCTCTTTGTATCCTATAAGCTCTCTTTTATAGTACTTACTAGTTTCTAATTCTAAACTCTCTGGTTTGACTATCTGATATACATTTCTTTCTTTTCCATTGTACCATAAAATTCATGAAGGCAAAAACTCTGTTTTGTCCAATATACCCAATCCCAAAATGTGCAACATGTAGATGGTACTCAATATATGTTTACTGAACAAATTAATAAACCATGTTGCCAGAAGTACGAAATAGAAAGGTGAAAGATGCAACACCAGCCCTTATCAAGGAGTTCATAGTCCAATACAGCAGTTCACAATTCTAGCTGCACATTAGAATCAACCTGGGGGATAATTTTTTTTTAATTCCAATACCTTGATCCCACCCTGGAATAATTTTAGGGAGCAGGGGCCTAAGGAATACCTGTTCGTTTATTTTCTCCTTTTTCAAAACAGCTCTTCAAGTGATTCTAATGAATACCTAAAGTTCTGAATCCCTGGTCGACTTTAAGAGAGACCTGTCAGCAAATACAATATAATCAATACATGTTCTCCTACAACAGCACTTTCCAAAGAACTTCTGGTGATGATGGAAATATCCTGAAGCTGCACTGTCCAATATATCTCACTTGAACTGCGGCTATTGCGGCTGAAACTTGCCTTTAAATTTTACTTGATTTTAATCAATTTACATTTAAATAGTCACCTGTTACTAGAGGCTAGTTTCATGAAGCACAGAAGGAAAGCTCACCTGGGTGAAGCATTGAGGAAAGCTAATTTTTCCCCCACAATACTACAAGGAAAAAGTAAGCCTATAATTCAGGTACAATGCCACCAGGTGGTACTTGGACAAAACCCTCAAGATCAGTAATGATTAAGACTTACATAGGTGTCTGAGTAAACTTTCCTATTTAATTATGAAATTTCTATTTTAAAAAAGAACACAATTAAAATGAAGCCGAGGACAGAAATTATAAATAAAGTATAAAATTTAGACCAAGACTGAAAATACCTGGGCACTACAAAATCTGGTCATTATAAAATTAACTATTACTTATTTAGAAGTTAATGTTTTATTGGATATAAAGAAATTAAGGAAAGATATCAAGACACTTTATTAAAATGTGTTAATTAAGATTATAAAGTATCTTAAAGTCTAGGGGTTATAAAGAAGACAAGAGATTAGTAGGCTTCCAGCTCAGACTAGTGATCTCCAGCAATGAGTATTGCCTTGGTTCAATGTTCCTTTCAGTTCTATAATTTTAAGATAGTAAAATTAAGTGGAACTACTATTTATTGAAGTCCACAGTGTGGCAATCCTTTGATATATATTAGGTCATTAAATCTTGGGCAGTGCAATGGTGGCAGAATTCTCGCCTGCCATGCCAGAGACACAGGTTCAATTTCCACTGCCTGCCCACACACACACACACACACACACACACACACACAGTTCAAAAATATTAAGTAACCAGCTCGAAATCATCTTGCTAGCAAGTAGCAGACCAAGGATTCAAACCCACACCTACCCAATTTCAAAGCCTGTGCTTTTTCCCTTACCTGCTGATGTCTCTACTCTCCAGTTTATTGTTATGCTATAGACTACTAATTTCTTAGGGAAGGGACTGTTGCCTAAGTGAGCTGGTACAATAATAAGGATAACAAAAGATTTGAGTCACAGATCTCGAAAGTCATTTTATGTTATCCAAACTCTCCTTTCTCTAGGGCTCTGAAACCTACAATTTCTGGTGATTACCCACTGCTTACCTTAATTTGATGTTTCTTCTTATCCACTGAAAACATAGTTTTGTCTCTATGTTGACAAAGCCTCTAGACCAAAGCTAAAACATTTAGTCACACAGGTTACCTGGTATCATCTCAGCCAAAGGAAAAGATTCTAGCTGGCATGTCTGTTGAGGTCTGAATTTAACCTCTCTCTCTCACCCCCTACCCATCTCCAATATTAATTTTCAAATTAATCTTGACTGTGTACGGTCAAGAAAGAAAAGATCCTCATGTGTTTAATTCATGCTAATGAATCACAGGCTCGTCAAATATACAAAGAGATTCTAAGTATCTCATATGTCACTTGTGTCACAATTACTTATAACTTTGGTAAACGTTTTTAAATAGATAATAAAATCTACGGCAACTAATGGTTTTTCTTCTTTTTATTTTGAATAACACTAACATGCTTGGGCTAACAGTAGAGTCAGAAAGAGAAGACAACTCAATTTCTTTGACCCACTTACTTTCCCCCGTTTGTATCAAGTTTTCTATAAACTAAACATCTTACAAATAACAAAAAACTGTGGATATTATTATTTATAATTCATGTTATTTGCTTTGGTAAGTACTTACCTTGACCAGAATTGTATATTGCTTTTACAGACTTCTTAACTTTCTGTAGGGCTGTTCTATCTTGGTCTAGAGCCTAAAAGGGAAAAAAAAAACAGAGGAAAAAAAAAGATGTTGGAAAATGTGGCAAATTAAAAAAACAAGAAAAAAGAAAAACCATTTGCAGCTGCATTTGTTTTGGAGAGTAACACAGCAACAGCAAATTGACATATGTCTATATAAATGAAACATTCTGAGATGGGAAGTGCCGAGGAATTAGGTGATTTATATCTTCAGGATAAATACGGAATCTTTCTGCAAAGCAGAAAACCCTCAGTTTTGGGTGAAGTAGATAAAGTTGCAGTTAGTCAATTATCATGCTAAGCTATGCACTGCAAAGAAAATTCCAGACAACTAGAAATCCTAAGACTTAGTTCCTTCTCTCAGTGAATTTATAACCTGGTAAGGGAGAAAGGTAGGAAGGACACAATACCCAGGTAACAAGACCCATGTTAGCATTTATTTAAGTGAGAAAGAACACATTCAAGGTGTTATAAATGAACTTTTCACAGCACTTTAAAATTTGATTAAAATTTAGTGTTTTAAAAAAATTATGACATACAGTTGTATTATAAAAACCTGCTTACTAAGGAAAGTACTGTGTGGAAAATGCTACCATGATTGGGGGTGGGGGGGTGCGGCTGCAAGAAGGCTACCACTGCTGATACTTAGACCATATGCTGGAAACACAACTAGGTTCAGTTTGGGAAAAACACATCAAACTGTACATTAGTATCCTAAGTACTCTTTTCTTTGTGTGTGCTACACACTAAGAAACAATAAAAAGGACAAACAAAGCTGTGCTAGACATAGGGTGTATTCAATATATATACCAGGCACAGTGATGTAACATCTTAACATAACTTCAAGGCCCCCTCTGCTTCCTCAAAATTCTGTGGTCCAGAGGCTGGGAACCAGGATGACGTGCTAAGATTTGGAGGACATGAGCAAGAACAGTAATAACAATAAACTGGTACATGTAAAAGTTAAGGAAAGTAAATATACTTTCAGTATCATCTAACCCTTCAGCTGAGAAAACTGAAGCCCAGTGAGGTAAACTACTTTCCTGAAGATCATCCAGGCAGCCAGCAGGCTTGAAGGGGTAAATACAAAGGCAGCATGTTACTGTTTCCTTTCTTTTAAAAAATGGTCTTTCCTGCCACTCTTAACATGTGTTTCACCAACTGGGAGCTGTGGTTTCCCTTCAGCTCCTATCCACTGGACACCAATGTTTGGTGTCTGAGCCCTTCCTAGGATTTCTGGGCTTGGGCTAGGATCACATCTCCCAGTCCCCTTCTGGTGATCAAAGTGGAAGGTGGAAGCCTGGGGAAAGCCAGAGGTGTTCTTTCTGGCTGTGTGGAAGAGGGTGGCCAGACATAATGAGGCTAACACAGACAAGGGGTGGAGAGGGTCCTGGTGGTGCCTTAGTCCTTGCTTCCAGCTGTTCCCCAGCTATTCCCTGAGGCATATGTCACTGCTAACCTTCCTGCATACACAAGGCAATAAATTCCTTTGTCCCAAGCAAGTGGAAGTAGGATCCTGTCACTTGTAATCAAGAACCCTAAAGAAAACAAGAATTTATTACATGCCAGGCATAACACTTGGTATACAGACATACCAAGTATATAAGATGTATATACTTTAAATGTCTTATTTCACTTTGCATTGTATCTTTATAAAAACTTATGAACTATCATCTCCACTTTTCAAATAAGAAAATGTGGTAGGCCTTTAATACATATTTGTCACAAGGGAGGCAGAAAGAAAGAAGGAGGGAAAGCGTGAGGAAGGGAAAGATTAATTTATATGTCCTGGGTCACAGAGCCAGAAAGTGCTAAGGTCACATTTCACACTAATGTCCAACAACCCCCAAGGTGCTTTTCTACAGGGATGCTAAGAAGAGCACCAAGGTTTACAGGCTCATGCCAACACTATTTCCACCATACCCAACACTCCACTTACATCCCATCTTCACAATTTCTGTTGCAGCCACATCCCACCTGTTTAACTGATGTTTTTCTTTAAATATACTCATACTTTATTTTACTTAAATAAATATACTGTAAAGAGGTACATATTACCACCACAAATGGAAAACCACAATCACCATTAAAGACACCCTAAAAATTGATATGTAACTCTAATTATATAAAATGCTCATGTTTAGTACCTCAAATCATCTCACATACCATCAGTCATATGTATCCCACACCAAAGGAAACACTGGTTTAGGAGATAGTTTTCAACAAAGAGATAAATTTTGAGTTATTTCAAAGATCTAAGATTTGTACTTTAGAGAAAAGGGAGATAATACATGTAATACATTCACACATGTGAAAGAGATTTGACCAGAGTGCTGAGAATAACTGTTTAACAGGACAAATAGAACTTTTATCCCTTCTAAGTCAGCTCTGCACCTTAAAATAGTTATTTTGGCAACTTCTAAAAATAGAGTAAGAAATAGTGGATAAAATAAAACATCAGCATGTGATTTTTTGGAGATTTTCTACGGTAGATAGGCATAGTACCTGTCTACCTTCCAAGGATGCTCTGGTCATTAATTATATTGATGTACTGAGAAGCAGACAGCATAAAGCCTTGCACAAAGCAGTGCTCAGAAACCGCTATCTATCATTAGCTTCACCACTGAAGAGAGTTCCAGGGAGAAATTTCCAAAACACTTGGAGAAGTGACAGCAAGACACCTATGAATAAACAAGTATTCCGACTACCAAAGTGATTTCTTAAAAAAAAATTTTTTTTATTCACTTGGGAACAAAAAAGGGAGTGTTTCTGTTTTATTACTTTATAATTACACTTCAGAGAGGTATTTCAAAGATGCATTTGAATAGCGGTGCTTGTCCCATAATGACCACAAAGCAAATGCTCTGTTTTCCTTTAACAGTGAAAGGAAAGGAAGACTGCTTTTGGCCTAAAATCCGTTCAGACCCTGATTCATTTGTGCGCTATCAAGACTACTTTGGGAGGGAAGATTGGGGAACGCTTGTTCAGGCTAAAGGAGGAGTTGGAAGCCTAATTAACAGTCACATAATGTCTCTGAGGATGAAACAGTGATATAAGTTCTCACTAGGCTTTACAACCAAATCAGTAAATTACTTATCCATTGTAAGGTGTCATATGCTAATTATAATGTGAAGACATCAGCATAGAAATTAATCCAAGTTGATAATGGAAAAAGGGGTGGGTAGAAAAGGGGTGCTAGAAAAAATAATGACAATTAAAAAAATGTTCTATTATCCCCTAAAAAGGCAGGGGGAAGGCAAACGAGGCAACTGAAGATCTGTTCTGAGGATGATCAAGCTTGAGTTTTTATGTCATTCACTCACATATTCATCCAATAACTATGCCAGGCACATATTGAACACCACTCTCTACCAGGCCCTGCCCTCAGTTTAAAAACCCTAGTAATGCATTTACCTCGAATGAACCAGCTCCACGTCCCCTAATGCCTATTTGCCACAGCAAAACAACAGCAAAGCCCTTTGCTAGAATAAACGGGAAGCCTGTACTGCTTCTGGTAAGACTAATGAAGGAAGCTATTTTTAAGATATTAATTCTTGCTAGCCTGCGGCTTTATCTGCACTTCTCATATCATTCTACATTTATCTCATATTCTAGGTGTTTAGGCACCTGTGACTTGCCCCCACCTCAAACAACGAAAGCTCTGTAAGGATAACAGCCACATTTGCGTTTTTCTTCCAACAGAAGATATTCAGTAAGAATCTGCTGAATTGAATGTACAGATAACAAAACAAACAAAAAACCCCAGAAAAGATGAATTAACTTTGATATTTTAAGCATTGTTACAAAATAAAATCCCCTGTCCTTATTACTGCCTACAAGACCCTCCAAGACCCTGCTGCCATCTGACCTCACCAGTTTCAGGCTCTCCACTACTCGTTATACCCCAGCTACACCCGCAGTCTTTCTGACTCCATCAAGCTTGTTACCATCTCAGAGCCTTTCTCAAAACTCTCTTCTCCCAGATCCAAAGGGATTTGGCCTGCTCCTTCTCTTTTCAGCATTCAGCTCAAATGTCACCTCTTTGAAAGGTCTTTCTGACCACCCCGCTTCTAGTCACTCTCCATTTATTACTATTTCAACTTCCCTGATAGCAAGTAACACTCTCTGAAAATATCTCCTTCTTGTGTTCCTACGGTTACAATCTGTCTACTCCACTAGACTGCAATCTCTCCAAAGAGGTAGTATCTGTCTTCAGTGCTTTGCCATCTGCTTCTAAAACAATAGAGACACATAAATAGTAGGTGCTCAGTAAATATCTGTTAAAGACTCTTGCTAGTCAATGAGTTACCTGGGGGGCTGAATCATCAAGGGTATACAGAGCATACGTTTGTAACCATCTGATCTAGAATTAAAAATGTCCCAACCTCTGGCACAACATCAGGCTTATTTTATTACTCAGTAACATTTGACAATGAACAAGCAATAAACAGATGATGAAAGAATGATTTTTTTAGACTGCTTCTCT
Organism: Tamandua tetradactyla; assembly: GCF_023851605.1. Classification (NCBI taxonomy): domain Eukaryota; kingdom Metazoa; phylum Chordata; class Mammalia; order Pilosa; family Myrmecophagidae; genus Tamandua; species Tamandua tetradactyla. The sequence goes on from NC_135332.1 coordinate 174,386,159, forward strand.
CATTTCTATGTATGACATTTGAGGACCTACAGGTGGTTTCAGGAAAAGCTGTGGCCTGACTACATCATGCAGATGTGCACTCTCTCTTACTTTCCATTGCCAGTGAAGAGACAGTCCCAGTACTGCCTGACTACCTGAGTCTAAAACAAGAATGCCCATTCCCCTGGAACTGTACAAGAGCACAGTGACCATGTAGGGACAACAAATCCTGTCCAAGGCAGATCTATCCTTTCAGTTAAGAGTGTGAAAGCAAAGGCCACAAATTAAATTAAAACCCAACTAGTCTGAACATACCTTTCATTATAATTTTTCCTCATTCACTCAAGCATTGTCTGTGGGTTAGGCAATAAAGATACAGGACTGAATAAAATGTAGCCTGCCTGTATGGCATGCCTCTGGAATACCAAAATAAATTCCATGGAGTTTAGGGGATAACACAAAGAAGGAAAAAGGAAGTAAGAAAAAAGGGAAACAACTCCAAGAGCGTGCCTGCTGTATGCCAGGGACTGCTCTAGGCCTTCTCTGATCTTAACTCCTTAAAATCGTGGAGGCTTTATGCTCATAGCCATCTGCCTTATACTCTTTCTGAAACAAGGAAGGAAGGAATGGAGGGTAGGAAGCACAAATGAAAGACAAGTCCACGTAGAAAAGCTGGAAGCACATCACTTGTTAAATGAGGAGGTAGAAGTATGGAGTACTGAGACTCATTCTGTGTGACAGCTACACAGGAAGGTTGGGTTCAGAAGCAGAAGAGAATACCAGCAAAAAGAGGAAGAGGGAAGTGGCAACAGCAGTTTACATGAAAGGAAGAGGTAAAGATGTTATCATTTGTTACTTTCAAGATTAATATGAGCTGAATGAGGCTGCTACCCAAAAGGAAATAATTAACCTAAAATAAAATATAATTTGCATAATGCAACCAAAAAATGGAAAGTTGATACGTCAGCCACAAATAAAGCTTAAGCTGTTTATGTTTATCTGTGCTATTTCAGACTATGAAAAGTTTCCTTTAGATTCATATTCTCCTGCACTCATATAGATTTTGGTCAGAAACACTTAATGCCCTCTGCTATAAGTATAGCTGAATGATTAGTTTATAGAATTTTACCCAATGATAGCAAAGATCTGTAAATGCTAAACTAAGCATTTGGGCCCCCCTTAACAAGTTACTTCAGAATTTAGATTTATATTTGTAGCAAAAAGTCAATGTATCACCTTCACCAACACCTCTTGAAGGATTCTAAGGATGTGTTCTACGCCAGAAAATAACATCAAACCCATCAAGTTCTAGATCAAAGACAGAGTACTCATAAAACTTTAACCCAAAAAGTCAGCTTTTGTATGTGCTCACGTATTACCCATTAGGATTGCACACACTTGGGGGTAGGGACTATGCTAGGTCCAGAGTAGGGAACTCAGTAAATATTAAATGTATCTCTATATTAAAATATCTAGAATTAGGGAGGGCCACAGTGGCTCAGCAGGCAGAGTTCTCACCTGCCATGCCGGAGACCCAGGTTCGATTCCCAGTGCCTGCCCATGCAATAAATAAATAAATAAATAAATAAAAATCTAGAATTAAAGGTATATTGAACAAGACTGGCAATCACATATATTGCTATTTGTTTCCAATGGACTATTCATTTTAAAAACTTACTGTTTATTCCAATTATTTGAAGGAGGTACCATTTTTAACTAAGGTAAATATAGCAGCATTTTTTTTTTTTTGCTTCAGTGACTCTAACAGAAATACTAACTCTAATTCCTCACAATTCACCTTAGTTACAATGATTCCCAAACCACATCCCGCTCTTAAAAGTCAGTCTCATCTACTGACTTTTAAGAGCGGGATAAATTATATTTTATCTTATTTTGTGAAAGCTTAGAATCCCCTCTTTAACTACTCTGAGGTTGCAAAACAAATTTAAAACTACTCTGTACACTCTTATACCAGCTCCTGTAACCCAGAATTCTAAGCCTAAATGGACAAGTCATCTAGTGTGGAAGAGGTAGAACCCTTTTCTCCAAGAAAGCCTTACAGAGAAGCCCAACAGAAGAACACAGACGTCAAGGCAAAAGGGAAGCTACTTCAGTTGAAGAGGCTTGCCGCAGGCCCTTGCTGCCCCACCCCATCCCCGTTCTACAGATGGGAAAGCAGGTCCGGAGTGGAAAATAACTGCCGATGATCTGGATGTCATGCCCAAGGCTCTTTTCCCCAAACTACTGTGCCTCTTTTACTGATGTCTGAATTTGGCCACATTCATACAAAAAGCAAAATACTTCTTCAAGATCCTAAAAGAAATGCAGCCATTCAGTACATTCTTTAAAGATAACCTAATCCATCTCTAATGGCTGAACCAAGTCTTGCTCTTCTTTGGGAAGCTCATTCTCTGTACCTAATTGCTAGAGCCCTTGCAGGTCCAATATTACTTGGCATTAAATCACTGCCAGGGGTACCCACAGTTCTAAATGATGGACAGTATCCAAGCATTCAAGTACCACTTCTTACTGGGTCTAGCCTTTTGCCTCTGGACCTGGAAGAGACTGGGCCTCAGAGAGGAGCAGGCACCATCTTGAGAAGAAATATAATGTCAGGGCTAAGAACACAGGCTTTAAGATTAGGAAGACTTAATATCATTCCTGCTCAGCTACTCTTTCTTGGCTGGATGGCCCTGGACCAGTTAGCCATCCTTTCTGATATAATGGTACTATTACTCAATAACTGTTTCCTTGCACAATACTTGACACAGATATGTGTTTCATTCTTCTCTTCCTTTCCTTCTCAAACTGTCCTCAGATTCTTAACTCCTTCTCCCTCGTATTGATAATAAAATGAAAAAAATAAAATAATGTGTTTTATACATATTACCTTAATTAATCCACACAGTAACCTATAAAGAGGATTCTATTACTCATATTTTCTAGATAAGGAAATGGTAGGGCCTAAATCATGCAGGTTCGAGGCAAAACTAAAACTAGGTCATCCTGACCCTAAAGTCTTTATTCATAAAAACTGCGCTGGTCTCCAACCTTCCAACGGAACACAGTGGGGTTCAGCGCCCAGGGTGAACAGTGGATCTTTAGGAAAAAAAAAAACAAAAAACCCAGCCAATGATTCAGCATTCAGATCACTAGACAAGCAACTTCAAAAATGTTTTCCTTCTACTCCAGGAGGCTCTCTTTGCTTGAGAAACCAAAGTAGCTCTTTAAAGAGAAATAAAAAATAATAAGAATAAAAAAATAAAAAAAATAAAAGCCAGAAAAACAAAGTAGGAAAAAGTCAACCTACAGCGTTCTGGGATCACGCCATCTAATGCAGGTCAGATATGAGCAGCACATTAACAATTTCATGACATTTCCATCTGCCAAATATTTTGCTTGACATAGTGGATGCTAACTGAAACCAGAGAGGCTTTCCATTTAGCTCTGGCACACCCTTGGAACTGCGGCCTTAGGGGCTTTTACTAATGGAGAACTATGGTCTTGACGCTGGGCATCATTTTCACTAAAACTGACTGCAGGCATGTACCAATGCAAAGAGAAGACAGGTTTAACATTAAAAACTAACACAATAGATGGACATAAACAAGTTTGTGTAAGCTTTTAAATACCAGTGGTTTAGTGAAAAACACTAGTGAGAATGACTGCCAGAAAAATCCTTGAAAAGAATTGGTGGGCTTTCAGCAAAGAAGAGGGGAGCTTATTTATAAGGGGCAACTCCCCATGTGGCATTTCTCAACCAGCCCTGGCCCACAGAGCAGTTACTCAGCGCTTAGTCTGCTCTGAGGAAGGTGAGGGGGACAGACAGGAACACCCACAGATCAGGCTCATACACCCATCACCACCAACTCCTCCCACATGCCAAGATCTACACTAAAAGTGGGGACACTGGTGAAGATAAGACAGTTCTCTTCTTCAAGTTGGGGGAAACAAAACAAACATGTACATACTAATTAACATTTCTGAGGAGAGATCTGCTTGGGGTTAAAAAAAAATCAGGGAGAACAATACTGTTCAAACAAGTGGCCATACAGAGGATAAAGAGACAAGACACAGCCAGCTCATAAAGGGAGGAAAAGGCCGTGGCAAAGAGTTTGGATTTTATTATGAAGGTAATGGTTAGTGAAAGAACAGTCAATGGAATTACAGAAGAAGGAAATAAGTCTTTTTTATTTTTTATTTCTTTAGGTTCTTTGCAGATATAATCAAGTTATGATGAGACATAATTAGGCTGGGCTCTTGTTTAAAATGACCGGCATCCTTTTAGGAAAAATAGAAGAGACACAGTCACAGAAGAAAGGCAGCCAGGCGAATGGGGAGGCAGACAGCGCAGTGATGCGGCCATAAGCCAATGAATGCTGGAGCCACCAGAGGCTGGAAGAGACAAGGGAAGATTCTTGCCCACAGCTGTAGAGGAAGCACGGCCCTGTTGACACCTTAATTTTGGACTTCTGCCTCCAGAACTGTTGAGAGAATAAGTTTTTGTTGTCTTAAACCACCAGCCTATGCTAATTTGTTTTGGCAGTCATAGAAAACTAATACGGGGGTCAAATCTAAACTCCTTAAATCCAGCTCCTGCCTACTTTTTCTTGGGTCTCCTTGCCACCGTCCAAGCAGGAAATGATAAGTCTTGAACGTCAAAAAATGACTCTGGGTGTTCTGGGAGGAATGGAAGGGAGAGAAGCAAGACGGGAAAGTGAACAGTTAGTAAGTTGGTATTTCAAGGACATAACTTTTCTTAAGTATTTCTGTTGGGGCTCATTCTACTTCCTTCTCTGTGGATCACTCCCCAAACTCAAGGCTTCCTCCAAATGTATTCCTTCGCCCTCCATATCCAGCCAGTACCTTAGTGGATGAAGTGAAAATGCTCAGTTGGAGGTAAAGGACATTCCTCTTGTTTAACCCCCTGTACTCAACAGGCCACAATCCAGCCAGTTCTACTTTTGAAACACTTCTTAAGCTCTTTTCAACGCTAAGCCTTACTTTGGGTTCTGATCATCCCCAAGCCAGATCCTTTAATAGCCTCTTAGCTGTTCCCTGATTTCACTCTCCACACCAATGCCAAACTGGCTTTTCCAAAACATAAATCTGATCAGGTCACTCTCTTATGTGGTCACTAAAAATTAATGTATACAATAATTATAAGGGATAAAAGACTACCATTTATTGTGTTTCTATTATGTGATATGTGCAAATATTATAAAATACGATAATTTAGAATATAAAATTACATATGTACTATAACTGTGAATTATCTACAAACATAAAAGTTGGAGAAGTACATAGATGTTGCTATGTAGGACTGTTATGGTTAGGTATTTTTTTCCCTTAAAATAATGTCCCAATACAAAACCGTACGGTTTTTTTTTTGCTTTTCCCTCAGCAATTGCAAAAGACCCAACAAGATGTTTAATTTTCATAGAAAATGAGAGAGAAATAGTGCATACTCTCAGTAATTTCCTTGTTGCCTTGCAAACTGTACATTTAAAAAATTAGTAGAATATTGTGTTTCAAGAGCTCCTGTCTGGGGCCAAAAAGAAAACTGTAATCACAGCAATTACCTTGTGAACCTCTAATTTCTGTTGTAGTTCTAAAAGTTCGGAGTAGCACACCCACCCACAAAGCACTATGGCTCTTTCATTTTGAAGCAATTTCAGCTTCATTCTAGGGAAAACAGTAATTATAGGTACAACAAGGTATTTAAAGACCAAAAAAACAGTCACAAACAGACCATTTCCAGGTTATAATATAATGAGAGGTCCTTAAAAGAATTGGAACCTAGACTGGAAAGAAGTTCCTAGAGTCACACCTTTTCATGATGATTAGAATTTATGAGGATTCTACCTCGGTCCAGAATAAGAGAGAGTTGCGTCTTTAGGTGTGACTATATATAGATTTGGCTCTGGACTTAGAATTGGATTTTAGTTAACAATGACTGCTTGTAATCCAAGACACTTTCAGCTAAAATTTGTGAAAAAAGTCAGCAGGGCCTTTTCCCTGGCTGGTCCCTTTGCTTAGAACGCTCCCTCCCCCAATAAGTACAAGACTCATTCCCTCACCTCTTTCAAGATTTTGTTCAAATGTTACCTGTTCAATGAGACTCACTCTGAGTACCCATTTAAAGTCGCAATTCATGTCCTCCCACTAATAGTTCTCCTCATGTTATATCCCCAGCCCCACCCCACACAGCTTGTGCCATGTCATTTAGTTATTATATTGTTTACTATCCGCCTCCCACCAGAAGGTAAATTCCTCCTGGGCAGGGATTTTTGCCGGCCTGCCTCAGTGTTATAGCCCAGCACCTACAACAGAAGTTGACACAGAGCAGGCTCTCATTAAATACATCTGTGGATAAGAGAATGAAACTACGAATTTCAGTAAATAATTAGGGGAAAATTCTATGAAGATGAGTGGGGAATTCATGCAGTACAATTTAAACATATGTGATTACTAACTATTGTTTCAAGTACATATTTTCTGACTTTTCTTAATATTCATTTCAGACATAACATTTAAAAAAAAACAAAATAGCTACACTCCTACTACAATAAAACTATCACCGCTACAATTTTGGTATTTTTTAATATTTTTCTTATGCATTGTTCTAGTTTGCTAGCTGCCAGAATGCAACATACCAGAGATAGATCGACTTTTAATAAAAGGGGGTTTATTTTGTTGGTTCTTCAGAGGAAAGGCAGCTAACTTTCCACTGAGGTTCTTTCTTACGTGGAAGGCACAGGATGGTCTCTGCTGGTCTTTTCTCCAGGCTCCTGGGTTCCAACAACTTTCCCCGGGGTGACTTCTTTCTGCATCTCCAAAGGCCTGGGCTGAGCTGCAAGTGCTGAGATAAGGAATGCCGAGCTGCTTAGCTTTGCTACATTGCGATCTCTCATTTAAGCACCAGCCAATTAAGTCAAGCGTCACTCATTGCAGCAGACAGGCCTCCTAGCCGACTGCAGATGTAATTAGCGACAGATGAGGTTCACGTACCATTGGCTTATGTCCGCAGCAACAAGACTAGGTATGCTCACCTGGCCAAGTTAACACATGCATATTCTATATAGAATAATTGTATATATAAGTTTATATTTGTCATTTTGCTCCACATTAAATTCTGTAAATCTCCCCATGTTGCTGCATAATTTATTGGGGGTGGGGGGTGAGGTGCATGGGCTAGGAAGTGAACCCGGGTTTCCCACATGGAAGGTGAGAGCAGTCTATAACTGAACCACCCGGGTACCTCTATTGCTGGATAATTTCTGTTTTCTTTTTCTTTTTTGCATGGGCAGGCACCAGGAATCTGCTGCATAATTTTTTTTCGGCATTATTTTTAAGCACAGTTTTTGACAAGCATTAAGCCAGTATATAGCAATTTACTTAAAGATGCATTTATTGTTGGGCATTTAATCCACATCCAATTTTCCTATTACAAATAATACTGTGGTTAACAACTTTCTGCATGTAGATAGTGTTCTCTATACTTGGAATCATTTCCTTAGCACAGTTCTCAGGTTTCCTTGATTTTCAGGAATACTTTATAGGAAAAGATCATTAGAAAAAATTTTTTTTTATTTTGAAATCTTCCCACATATATATATACAGTCCATGGCTCACAATATAATCATATAGTTGGTTATTCATCACCACGATCATTTTTATAACATTTGTATCACTCCAGAAAAAGAAGAAAAAAGAAAAAATTCATACATGCCAAATCCCTTACCCCGCCCTCATTAGCCACGTATTTCAATCTACACAATTTTTTACCCATTATTCCCATTATTTATTTTTATCCTTTTTTTTTTTTAACTCATCTGTCCATATCCAGGATAAAAGAAGCATCAGACAAAGTTTTCACAATCACATGGTCACACTGTAAAAGCTATATCGTTACATAATCGTCTTCAAGAATCAAGGCTACTGGAACACAGCTCAACAGTTTCAGCTACTTCCCTCTAGCCACTCTAATATACCATAAACTAAAAAGGGATATCTATATAGTACATTAAGAATAACCTCTGGAATGACCTCTAGACTCTGTATGAACTCTCTCAGTCACTGAAGCTTTATTTTGTCTCATTTCTCTCTCCCTCTTCCAGTCAAGAAGGCTTTCTCAATCCCATGATGCTGGGTCCCAGCTCAGCCCGGGAGCCCTGTCTCATGTTGCCAGGGAGACTTACACCCCCGGGAGTCATGTGCCAAACAGAGGGCAATAAGTTTATCTGCCAAGCTGGCTTAGAAAGTGAGGTCACATCTGAGCAACAAGAGAGGTTCTCTGGGGGTGACTCTTAGGCATAATCATAAGTAGGCTTAGCTTCTTTGCCAGAATGTGTTTCATATCATAAAGGCAAACCCCAAGATTGAGGGCTCACCCTATTGACCTGGTTGTTGCTACTGCTTGCAAGAATATCAGGAATTCCTCAGATGGGGAAGTTTAATATTTCTTCCTTTCTTACCAGTCACCCAAACGGACTTTGCAAATACTTTTTTATTCTCTGCTCAAATTACTCTGGGATATATCAGAGCACCACTACTAAGCTACAAGATATCACACTCTATTAAGATTCCATGGAATTACAGTGTTCAAATAAACTGACTATACAAGTTAAATTAGACAATGTGCTATCCAAAATACAAATTTTCCACCAAATAAACATCTCTTCCTTTGGTCTCACACAGAAGTTGAAGTTTTAAAATATGGATCATATCACCTTTTACCCTGTATTCTGATTTACCTTAGTCCTATTCATATCAGCTTCATTTGCATCTTTAGTCGAAGTTTGATCACTTTTTCAACTTTTTTCAACAGTTGCTGTAAGAGGTAATGCTAAGGACCATGTTTTAAAACAAGCAAAAACTGTGCAATTCATTTTTTTTGTGTCATGTTGCATGAAAAACCTATGTGAAAACTATACCATAGTTTATTTTAGGGATTTAATCTACAAATGGCACTGCCCCCCCACCCCCACCCCCCACCCCCGGTAAATTTTCTTATATGTAGTAGTCTGATCAGATCTGACAGATATTTGGGGTACTTGGCTAGATGGAGAATACTCAGAAGGTCTGGGATAGTTTTCTTCAAATATATAAAACTGTCAAATACTGGAGAGTCTAGGTAAGTGACATTTCTGTAAGGGAGTGATCTTCAATGTTCAGTGTGCTTGAGCAATCACCTGTGGAGGGCTGAACAAAAGAAACCAGTTGAAAAATAATACAAAAGTTTTGCTGGTGAATCACTAAGCTAGTTAGCCCTTTATTTGTCTACTAGCCTGGACAGTCTATCGTGTCCTACTATAATGCTATAATGTCCCATTAAACCTGTATGTCTGGGTCTTGACAATGATTTCAAAGGTGCTGATGATGGGTTATGGTCACAGTCCACATTTTTATAGGTTTAGTCACAGTCACACATCTTTTTTTTTTTTTTTTAATTTTTTTATTAATCAAAAAAAAGAAAAGAAATTAACACAACATTTAGAAATCATTCCATTCTACAAATGCACTCAGTAATTCTTAGTATCATCACATAGATGTATGATCATCATTTCTTAGTACATTTGCATCGATTTAGGAAAAGAACTAGCAAAACAACAGAAAAAGATATAGAATGTTAATATAGAGAGGAGAATTAAAATAATAATACTAATAATATATATATATATATAAAAAGGAAAAAGAAAAAAAACAAAAACAAAAGATACAAACACACAAACAAACAAACAAAAAACCATATTTCAGGTGCAGCTTCATTCAGTGTTCCAACCTAGTTACATTACACTTAGGTATTATTGTGCTGTCCATTTTTGAGTTTTTGTATCTAGTCCTGCTGCACAGTCTGTATCCCTTCAGCTCCAATTACCCATTATCTTACCCTGTTTCTAACTCCTGCTGGTCTCTGTTACCAATGATATATTCCAAGCTGATTCTCGAATGTCGGTTCACATCAGTGGGACCTTACAGTATTTGTCCTTTAGTTTTGGGCTAGACTCACTCAGCATAATGTTCTCTAGGTCCATCCATGTTATTACATGTTTCATAAGTTTAGTCTGTCTTAAAGCTGCATAATAGTCCATCGTAGGTATACGCCACAATTTGTTTAGTCACTCGTCTGTTGATGAACATTTTGGCTGTTTCCATCTCTTTGCAATTGTAGATAATGCTGCTATAAACACTGGTGTGCAAATGTCCGTCTGTGTCTTTGCCCTTAAGTCCCTTGAGTAGATACCTAGCAGTGGTATTGCTGGGTCGTAATCCATTCTGCCATTCTATGTCTTTTGATTGGGAAATTCAGTCCATTAACTTTTAGTATTATTACTGTTTGGATAATATTTTCCTCTACCATTTTGGCTTTTGTATTATATATATCATATCTGATTTTCCTTCTTTCTACACTTTACTCCATACCTCTCTCTTCTGTCTTTTCGTATCTGACTCTAGTGCTCCCTTTAGTATTTCTTGCAGAGCTGGTCTCTTGGTCACAAATTCTCTCAGTGACTTTTTGTCTATAAATGTTTTAATTTCTCCTTCATTTTTGAAGGACAATTTTGCTGGATATAGGAGTCTTGGTTGGCAGTTTTTCTCTTTTAGTAATTTAAATATATCATCCCACTGTCTTCTAGCTTCCATGGTTTCTGCTGAGAAATCTACACATAGTCTTATTGGGTTTCCCTTGTATGTGACAGATTGTTTTTCTCTTGCTGCTTTCAAGATCCTCTCTTTCTCTTTGACCTCTGACATTCTAACTAGTAAGTGTCTTGGAGAACGCCTATTTGGGTCTATTCTCTTTGGGGTGCGCTGCACTTCTTGGATCTGCAAATTTAGGTCTTTCATAAGAGTTGGGAAATTTTCAGTGATGATTTCTTCCATTAGTTTTTCTCCTCCTTTTCCCTTCTCTTCTCCTTCTGGGACACCCACAACACGTATATTTGTGCGCTTCATATTGTCATTCAGTTCCCTGATCCCCTGCTCAAGTTTTTCCATTCTTTTCCCTATAGTTTCTGTTTCTTTTTGGAATTCAGATGTTCCATCCTCCAGTTCACTAATTGTAGCTTCTGTCTCTTTAGATCTACCATTGTAGGTATCCATTGTTTTTTCCATTTTTTCTTCTTTGTCCTTCACTCCCATAAGTTCTGTGATTTGTTTTTTCAGATTTTCTATTTCTTCTTTTTGTTCAGCCCATGTCTTCTTCATGTCCTCCCTCAATTTATTGATTTGGTTTTTGAAGAGTTTTTCCATTTCTGTTCGTATATTCAGCATTAGTTGTCTCAGCTCCTGTATCTCATTTGAACTATTGGTTTGTTCCTTTGACTGGGCCATATCTTCAATTTTCCGAGCGTCATCCATTATTTTCTGCTGGTGTCTGGGCATTTGATCAGATTTCCCTGGGTGTGGGACCCAGCTGGTTGAAAGCTTTTTCTGTGAAATCTCTGGGCTCTGTTTTTCTTTTCCTGCCCAGTAGGTGGCACTCGTGGCGCTCGTCTGTCTGCACGGCAGTCGGCCCAGGAAACCGCGCGTGGAGGCGGGGGTCGCTGGCCGCCGCGGCTTGGGAGAGTGCCGGTCCTAATTGCCCAGTTGGCCCGAAAAGCCAAGCGTGACGGGAGGGCCCCGCTATCCAACGTTCCCAGCCAGACCGGGGAGCCACGTGCGTGGAGGGGACCCCAGTCGCCAGCCGCCCCGGCCGGGAAAACGCGCGCCCCTCGGGTATCTCACCGCAGCAGATTCTCCCTGCCCGTTCAGCTGTTCCAGAATGGGGTACGCTGTCTTTTTGGTCTCTATCGTGACTCCGGGAGCTGTTTCGTATTGTTTCTGTTTCTTTAGTTGCTTTTCTGAAGGAGGAACTAAGACCCGCGCGTCTTACTAAGCCGCCATCTTCTCCGGAAGTCCCCACACATCTTTTTAAGATGAAGAATCATATAACTGCTGACTAGATGCTGGGATTTAAGTATGGGGGCTAAGAGCACAGACCCTGGGGCAAGACTGCTGGGGTCAATAGGCACCCGACTACTAATTCAGTCATCATTACTAATTTAGCCACAAAACCTGGGTCAGTGACTTAACTGTGTGAACCTCAGTTTCCTCATCCATAAAACAGACGTATTTATAGTAATCGATCTCACAGAATTATGTGGATTAAGTGACATAATCCATATAAATGAAGTGCTCAGAATGCTGTCTGGAACAAAGTAAGCCCTCGATAAATGCTAGCTATAATTTGCAGGTGTTTTTATTTTTCTAAGGTTTCCAAGAAGAATATTGTTAACAAGAATAATTTTTATGTGGATGGTGGTGCTACCATTCAGGGAAAAAAGAAAGAGATATAGATAGAAAATCCTCCACTCTCAGATAGCCCTTTAAATTGGTGATTTCCCTAGAATGCAGACAAAACAATCCACTGGGTCGTAGGAAGAAAAATATCAGAACGTTTTTGCACTTTTGATGTTATATAAGTATACAACATTGCTGCAGAAGATTCTGTTTATCTGAGTATATACATGTACATGGGATGCATGCTCTTTAAAGTTTTTACAACTGAGATGCAGAAAAGTTTACAAACCACTCTTCTGTTAACAAACATGCATTTTCTTGAATATGAACATTACTTCAGAAAAAAAAATTAGGAAGCTAAAATATCCTGATCCCATCAAGTCAGATTAGTTTAACAATGTTCATTTACCACCAACGTGCTTATAGCACTGAAGGAAATGTGCAGCAAAACTTGACAAAAATGCAGCCTGAAGCTATCTATACACAGAGAGAAAATAGCTCCACCGTGCAGTGTTTAAAAGGACACTGCCGAGGAAGCCAGCGGGTTTTCCTTAAGTAACACCAACCAATTCAATAAATGGTGAATTAATAACATGGGGTGGTATCAGACAGTATTAGATTTTCCAAATTAAAATAGTACCTAATATTTTCCTGGAACTTTCATCATTTTAAAAGTGCCTTCACAAGCTTATATATTATACCTATCAAAATACATATCATGTTATCACATTGATTTTCCCAACTGTCTGACTATATCAGAATCTTTCCTTCTGAGGAAATTAAGGCTCAGAGAGCTTGTGACTCTTCCAAGCTCATAGTTAATAAATGTTATCTCAAAATTGACAAACCCAAAATCAAATTTTAATTAAAAAAATTATTCTACAAGGGTACCATAACCTTAAGAAATATAACATTCCACTCCTAAGTCAGCTGTTCTCTACCACAGGCATTTAGTACATCTGCTTTTCTGGCAAAAGGAAAAACTTGTTTTTTTTTTTTTTTTAAATATAATGCTAGATATACTAAAAATAAAAATTTAAAACTTGACCCAAACTCTTTTATTCTAAAACACTATTTTATTTTTTCTTTTCTCCTCATCTTTATTCATGTACAGATCATCATCTCTATTGAACTAATCAACCTTTAACATGCAATCTGTATTCTGCTTTTTTTTTTTTTTAAGGAAAGACAGAGAGAAGGAAGGAAGGAAGGAAGAAAGGGAAACATCTTTAAACATTTTCTTGTTTTATTGTATTCTGTTTCTCCGTTTTTGTTACATGGGCTGGGGCCGGGAATCGAACCGAGGTCCTCCGGCATAGCAGGCAAGCACTTTGCCCGCTGAGCCACCGCGGCCCGCCCATGTATTCTGCTTTTATCACTTAATGTTAAGGATATAAATACTGGTCCCTGTTTTTTCTGCATGGGTATGGCCACTACCACTTCAGTGACTGCTCAGCATTCTATCACTGTGGTGTGCCTTCTGTCTCCTATATATTCCTGTTGTTGAAAATTAATTTAATGGCCAGTTTTTCCACTTTAATAATTAAAGGTATTTATCTTTTTAATTTTCTACATGATTGTTGAAAGACAGAAAGTTGCTTTTAATAAGGAAAATTTTAAGTTGTGTGTGTTTTTAAACAGGATTATGAAGTACCAGCAGGCACCAATGATATTTTGTAGTGTACTAATAATTCACAGGCCTCTATATCACAACACTGACAAAAGGTCTTAAGGTTTTGACTTCTACAAGCTAGTCACATACCAAAAAATGTCACAATAATCTCTGAACTAATCCTCTTGCAAATTATAATTGAGTGCAATTTAGGAGAGGGGTTAACCCAAAGTGTAGGCATCTCAGAAGGGTCCAATGGTTGATGTGTGAATCCTCCCTCCTCTACAACAGCTGGTCCTTAACATGCACCCTGTCAAATAAAGCTCCCTCAGGAGACACAATGCAGACAATGTCTTATTATACGAAGGGAATGTTCACACACCCCTCGACCTACTGATTCAATATTACTTGAGAAAGAAAGGAATGGGGTACCAAAGTTTCCTCTGAAGTATAAGTGAATATTATGTTCCACTGTGTTCTTTTAAATAAATCTTCCTGGTTTCAGGAGTTGAAAATTTTTTCTATACATAAATCTTTGAAATTAAATCTTATTTCCTCAAAAATGATTATTATTTCAGAGATGCTTTCCTCACAGACTTCAAGTTTTGTTGTTTCATCTGAATGTACCACTTCATAATGTAAACAAACATTCTCTTATAACCCTGGCTCATACCAATCAGACTTTTGATACACCATGCTCACTTGAAATGGGGATGTAGCTACAGTCTTTTGGGGGGGGATCTATTTCCACTCCACAAATTCATTCATTGTTGAAACATCCCAAACATCCACTGGGAACAATAACCCAGAATCAAGGAATACAGAGCTGCTCCCTGATCTCAGGAGTTAACACAATGCATGATTATTTCAATCACCTCTATTAGGTAACTAGATAAAAATGGTATTATACATCAGTGCTTTCCCATAGCACGACATTTGGTGAGAAGACTGCCGAAGCAAAAATGCACTAACCTAGAAGTGAAGCAAGAAGTAAATTGTAGAAATTATTTAAGAAAAAAAGGGAGCTTGAATAATGGTAAACAAAACTGTCATCTTGATAAACATATGTTTTTATTAGATTATAATTTGTAGATTAAATTATACTGTAAAGGAAGATAAAAATTTCCTTTGAATGATTCTTTAATATATTACTGGGTCTAAAACTAAGGGATATTAATGGTCTAAGAAGTGGTTTCCATTTCAAAATACCAACAATAAAAAATGCAGTTGGACTACTAAGGGCTCTAAGGAAGCATCCCTTCTTATCATCCATGACTTCATAGACAACAAAATTAATCGTTTTTCAAATGTCCATTTAATCTTCAGTGAAAATATATATATTCACTGGACACATCTTAAAAAGCTTAAGTGAGCCCAGCCCAATCACTATAACGTACACACTCAAGTAAAGCCCTTTTCTCCTTTTAAATATATTTCAGAACTATGGTGCTCCTTAGTACGCTAAGTGACATTTTATTGTCTAGATTGGGCGCAGAGATCCTCAAACTTACTCTACTTCCCAAAAATGAACAAACAGTTCATACTATCCTGTGGACATACAACTATGAATTGGCACATGGTTCAAAACCAGTTATGGTCAAACTGCAGTAAATATCTACAGAACAGATGATGTTTCTAAGAGCAGTACTTGGTAACAGTTGGTTTAAGGAGTAAAAGTTCATGATGAATACTTCACTGCATAACAGCTTTTGTTTGACAGGTAGTAGTAGTGTGGTAAATAAAACAGAGGCAAGTAGGGTTTTAGGATTTTCAAAACTATTCATTTAGATGGGTATTTCCTAGGACTTGTGTACAATTAGATTCTATAAGGAAAAAAGGACTCTATCACAGTAAGTTTAGGAAATGCTAAACATCTTACCTTTTGAAGGTTCATAGAGTATTAATATAGTAAAAACCTATGAGAATCCTGTTTAAAAAACCAAAATTTGAAAAATGTTTAACTTCAACACAGTATTGCCCAAAACTAACACCTCTCAGAAGTATTACATCTCCACATAATATATTCTGAGTAATACAGATTTTGGTCATACTACTCCAGAAACTTGTTAATTTAGACCAGAGAATACAAATTAGAAAAAATGAGTAGCCCACAGTCCAAATTCAACCTGTATGAGTACTTTATATAGCATTCATAATATCGCTTTTAACTTTTTTAATTAGCTTCCAAACATTTAAAACCTGGGAGATTTAAAATAAAAATCCCTACGTCTAGCTTTCCCTAAAAAACAAAATGTTTTGGCTGAACTAAACCCACCTTTTCTGGGGAACAGCAATCAATGGGACCTGAGGAACAGAAGCCAACTTAGGTTCGCCAGTGAACCAAGTCTGGGTAGTCACTGGCATCTGGGCCAAAGGTGACAGGTCTCCTGTGGGTCCTATCTGTGTTCTGGGCAACAGCTCCATGACGTGAAAAGTTAGGGCAAGTTTAGGATATCTGAGGAAACTATCCCTAAAAATCTGCCCATCCCTTTGGTCTAGCTCCTTTATGAAGAGCATGATCCAAGATGGTCTGCCAGGAACAGTTCCTGCCTAATGCCCTGGGAAAATTGATAATAGAGCCCCTCTCACTCTCAAAAGTGCCCCATTTTGGATGATGATTTTATATGGTCACTCTAGTGGTGAAGCCTTTGTAGACCACCCTGATACTAACATTAAGTCCAAAGGACATATTTTAGTACGTGAGTGTCATCGTTACGAACATGTGTCAACTTGGCCAAGTTGTGGCTATTTATCTGATTGGGCAAGTACTGCCCTGTCGGTTACAATGAGGACATTTCACAGGATTAGGTCATGATCACGTCAGCCGCATCCACAGCTGATTCCATCTGTAATCAGCCAAAGGGGTGTGTCTTCTACAATTAGTGATGCTAAATCTAATCATGGGAAGCCTTTTAAGGAGGACTCAGAGGAGACAGGACCCATTTCTGCTTCGGCTGGTGAGCCTCTCCTGCGGAGTTCATCCAGACCCTCCATCGGAGTCGTCAGCCTCACAGCCTGCCCTGTGGATTTTGGACTCTGTGTTCCTGCGGTCACGTGAGACACTTTTATAAATTTTATATTTGCAAGTGTTCCCTGTTGATTCTGTTTCTCTAGAGAACCCTAACTAATACATCTTGAAACCGGGAGTGGTTCTTAAGAAACAGAATCTTAAAAATGGGTTTTTATGGTTTTCTACTCTGACTGGACTCAGAGACACTAAGGACTCTGATTCCTGTAATCAGAATGACACTCCCAATCCATGGAGTGAGTTGGCAAAGGAGATAGTCAAAATATCATCATTCGATTCTCCTAATGCTTCACTTGTACGAAGCCAGACTCTTGGGGGATAATGTTTTTGACATCTTTACAGAGTTTTGTAGAAATCAGAGTTATAGAGATGTTGGTTGGTTGTTGTTAGATACACTGTCTGCATTAAGGGGTGAAAGGGATGGGCTTAAGGCTTCAAATGAGAAGCTTAAGCGCCATCTGAAAGATGTAGACGTTTCTGAGTATCCTGAAGGAAAATCTTTTTTCCTGTAGCCATAGACTTGAGATCTCTGAAAATCAGACTCAGAATCTTATTGTTAGAGTAGCAACTTTACAACGTAAACTGAAATCTCAGTCTTGCATGGTGTCTGCCGTTAAAGTGAGGGCATTGATTGGAAAGGAGTGGGACCCTGAAAAATGGGATGGTGACATATGGATTGATAATGATGTTGGGGGTGAGGTTGAAACCCTAGGCCATGCTGAGTCTTCTCTAGATAACCCTGTAATAGTCTGCCTTGAGGACATAGCCGCCCCACCACCAGCCTGCCTTGAGGAGTTGGCCACTCAACCTCCTCCTGAAGAGATTAGCCCTAGAGTGATTAATCCTGTTTCACCAGATGAAACTGCAAATGAAGGCCCGGAAGCAAATGGCTTGGAAGATATTTCTAATTCTTTTCATGACCTACCCCACCACCCCTGGTTTCTTCCAGACCTATAACTAGACTAAAGTCCAAACAGGTCCCTAAAGGTGAGATACAAAGTATCACACACGAGGAGGTTCATTATACTCCAAAAGAACTGTGTGAGTTTTCCAATTTATATAGACAGAAATCAGGGGAATATGTGTGGCAATGGATTTTAAGAGTGTGGGATAATGGTGGGAGGACTATAAGGCTGGATCAGGCTGAATTTATTGATATGGGCCCACTAAGCAGAGATTCTGCATTCAATGTTATAGCTCGAGTGGTTAGAAAAGCTGTTAACAGCTTGTTTGGGTGGTTGGTTGAAACATGGATCGAAAGGTGGCCAACATTACCTGAGGTTGAAATGCCAGAACTGCCCTGGTATGATGTAGATGAGGGGATCCAGAGGCTTAGAGAGATGGGAATGTTAGAGTGGATTTATCATGCAAAGCCTGCTCTTACACCCCAGGAATGTCCAGAAGATGCACCTTTTACCAGAACAGTGAGAAATAAATTTGTGAGACTAGCACCATCATCCCTAAAGAGCTCTGTGGTTGCACTTCTCTGTAGGTCGGGTATTACTGTAGGAACTGCTGTCACTGAGCTAGAATCCTTAAACACAACGGGGATGACAGGATCCCGAGTTGGCAGAAGCCAGGTGTCAGCACTTAATCACCAAAGACAGGGTAGACGTGGCTATTATAATAGACCGCAAACTCAAAGAAGGCGTCAAAATTATATGACACGCAGAGATTTGTGGCATTGGCTAGCAAATCATCGGGTACCTAGAAATACAATAGAAGGGCAGTCTACTAAATTCTTGTTGGAGCTGTATAAACAAAAGAGTTCTAGGTCAAGGGAACAGAAGTCTTAACCTGAATTACAAAAACACAGAGTCACGGCCTCTTAATGAGTTTCCAGACCTGAAACAGTTTACAGACCCAGAGCCCCTTGAATGAAGGGTGAGGCCAGGTCCCTTTGGGGGAGAAACCTGTTACACTGCCACAAATTTATACTGTCAATCTTCCTCCAAGTCTTCCCCAAGGAGATTGATGGCCTTTTACCAGGGTAACTGTGCACTGGGGAAAAGGAAATGATCAGATATTTCGGAGATTATTAGACACTGATTCAGAAGTGACATTAATTCCAGGGGACCGAACACGTTACCCTGGATCACCAGTCAGAGTGGGGGCTTATGGAGGCCAGGTGATCAATGGAGTTTTAGCTCAGGTCCATCTCACAGTGGGTCCAGTGGGCCCCCAGACCCATCCTGTAGTTATGTCCCCAGTTCCGGAATGTATAATTGGCATAGACATACTGAGCAACTGGCAGAATCCCCACATTGGCTCTCTAACTCGTGCAGTGAAGGCTATTATGGTGGGAAAGGCTACGTGGAAGCCACTAAAACTGCCCCTACCAAGCAAAATAGTAAATCAGAAGTAATATTGTATTCCTGGAGGGATTGCAGAGATTACTGCCACTCTTAAGGACTTGAAAGATGCAGGGGTGGTGATTCCCACCACATCCCCATTCAACTCTCCTATTTGGCCTGTGCAGAAAACAGATGGGTCTTGGAGAATGACAGTGGATTATCATAAGCTCAACCAGGTGGTAACTCCAATTGCAGCTGCTGTCCCAGATGTAGTATCATTGCTTGAGCAAATCCATACATCCCCTGATACCTGGAATGCAGCTAATGATCTAGAAAATGCTTTTTTCTCAATAGCTATTAGTAAGGACCACCAGAAACAGTTTGCTTTCAGCTGGCAAGGTCAGCAATATACTTTCACTGTCCTACCTCAGGGGTATATCAACTCTCCAGCCCTATGTCATAATCTTGTTCGCAGAGACCTTGATCGTTTCTGCCTCCCACAAGACATCACACTGGTCCATTATATTGATGATATCATGTTGATTAGACCTACTGAGCAAGAAGTAGAAACTACTCTAGATTTACTGGTAAGGCATTTGAGTGTCAGAGGATGGGAGATAAATCCAACAAAAATACAGGGCCTTCCACCTCAGTAAAATTTCTAGGTGTCCAGTGGTGTGGGGCATGTCGAGATATCCCTTCTAAGGTGAAGGATAAGTTGCTGCATCTGGTCCCTCCCACAACCAAAAAAGAGGCACAATGCCTAGTTGGTCTCTTTGGATTTTGGTGACAACATATTCCTCATTTGGGTGTGCTACTCCAGGCCATTTATCTAGTGACCAGAAAAGCTGCTAATTTTGAGTGGGGAACTGAACAAGAGGAGGCTCTGCGACAGGTTCAGACTGCTGTACAAGCTGCTCTGCCACTTGGGCCGTATGATCCAGCAGATCCAATGGTGCTGGAAGTGTCAGTGGCAAATAGAAATGCTCTCTGGAGCCTTTGGCAGGCCCCTATAGGGGAATCACAATGCAGACCCTTAGAATTTTGGAGCAAAGCCTTATCATCTGCTGCAGATAACTACTTTCCTTTTGAGAAACAGCTTTTGGCCTGCTCCTGGGCCTTAGGAGAGACTGAACACATAACCATGGGCCCCCAAGTTACCATGAGACCTGAGCTGCCTATCATGAGTTGGGTTTTGTCTGACCCACCAAGCCATAAAGTTGGGCGTGCACAGCAGCACTCCATTGTAAAATGGAAATGGTATATACGAGATAGAGCCAGAGCAGGTCCTGAAGGCGCAAGTAAGTTACATGAAGAAGTGGCACAAATGCCCATGGTTTCCACTCCTGCTGCCATATTACCTTCTCTTTCCCAGGCCAGAGCTATGGCCTCTTGGGGAGTTCCTTACAGTGAATCGACCGAGGAAGAGAAAAGTCGGGCCTGGTTTACATATGGTTCAGCACAATATGCAGGTACCACCCGAAAGTGGACAGCTGCATCATTACAACCCCTTTCTGGGGTGTCTTTGAAGGACAGTGGTGAGGGGAAATCCTCCCAGTGGGCAGAACTTCGAGCAGTGCACCTGGTTGTTCATTTTGCTTGGAAGGAAAACTGGCCAGAGGCGCGTTTGTATACTGACTCATGGGCTGTTGCTAACGGTTTGGCTGGATGGTCAGGGACTTGGAAAGACCATAATTGGAAAATTGGTGACAAAGAGGTCTGGGGAAGAAGTATGTGGATAGACCCTTCTGAGTGGGCTAAAAACATGAAGATATTTGTGTCCCATGTGAATGCACACCAGAGGGTGACTTCAGCAGAGGAAGATTTTAATAATCAAGTGGATAAGATGACCCGTTCTGTGGATACCAGTCAGCCTCTTTCCCCAGCAACTCCTGTCACTGCCCAATGGGCTCATGATCAAAGTGGTCATGGTGGTAGGGATGGAGGTTATGCATGGGCTCACCAACATGGACTTCCACTCACCAAGGTTGACCTGGCTACAGCCACTGCTGAGTGCCCAATCTGCCAGCAGCAGAGACCCACACTCAGCCCCCAATATGGCACCATTCCCCGAGGTGACCAGCCAGCTACATGGTGGCAGGTTGATTATATTGGACCACTCACTTCATGGAAGGGGCAGCGATTTGTTCTAACTGGAATAGACACATACTCTGGATATGGGTTTGCTTTCCCTGCACGCAATGCTTCTGCCAAAACTACCATCCATGGGCTTACAGAATGCCTTATCCATCATCATGGTATTCCACATAGCATTGCTTCTGATCAAGGAACACACTTCCAAGCAAATGAAGTGCGGGAATGGTCACATGCTCATGGAATTCTCTGGTCTTACCATGTTCCCCATCATCCAGAAGCAGCTGGATTGATAGAACGGTGGAATGGCCTTTTGAAAACTCTATTACGGTGCCAACTAGGTGGCAAAAACTTGAAAGGCTGGGGTAATGTTCTCCAGGAAGCTGTGTATGCTCTGAATCAGCGTCCACTGTATGGTGCTGTTTCTCCCATAGCCAGGATCCATGGGTCCAGGAACCAAGGGGTGGAAATGGGTGTGGTACCACTCGCTATTACCCCCTAGTGATCCACTAGGAAAATTTTTGCTCTCTGTCTCTGCTACCCTGAGTTCTGCTGGTCTACAGGTTTTAGTTCCAAAACGGGGTGTGCTTCCTCCAGGAGAAACAACAGTGATACCACTGAACTGGAAGTTAAGATTGCCACCTCGTCACTTTGGGCTACTTATGCCTCTGGATCAAGAAGCCAAGAAGGGGATTACATTATTGACTGGGGTAACTGACCCTGATTATCAGAAGGAAGTAGGACTGCAACTACATAATGGAGGTAAAGAAGAGTTTTCTTGGAATATAGGAGATCCCCTAGGGCATCTATTAGTACTACCATGCCCTGTGATTAAAATCAATGGAAAACTGCAACAACACAAAGAAGAGTTTTCTTGGAATATAGGAGATCCCCTAGGACGTCTATTAGTACTACCATGCCCTGTGATTAAAATCAATGGAAAACTGCAACAACACAATCCAGGCAGGAATGGCTCTGAAACTTCAGGAAAGAAGGTCACCCCACCAGGCAAAGAACCACGGCCAGCTGAAGTGCTTGCTGGGGGTAAAGGGAACATGGAATGGGTAGTGGAAGAAGGTAGTGATAAATATGAACTTCGACCACGTGATCAGTTACAGAAACGAGGACTGTAATGCTGTTTTGTTCATGTTATACTATTTAAGTTGTAAGATATCAAGTTTAAGAATGAATGTTGCCCAAGGATTTGCACCCTATTCTGGAGAGATTTAATGTGTTTCCAGTTATATGCAGGACAGTTGAGTATTGTCAGGTAAAAGAAAAAAATGTGTGCTTATTTGTTTTCATTTGGAAATTAAGTATGGTTTAAGGTGATATATATATAGGTGCCAAGTTGACAAGGGGTGGACTGTCATGGTTAGGGACACGTGTCAACTTGGCCAAGTTATGATACCTGTTTATCTGATTGGGCAAGCACTAGCCTGTCTGTTGCAATGAGGACATTTCATAGGATTAGGTCATGATCACGTCAGCTGCATCCACAGCTGATTCCATTTGTAATCAGCCAAAGGGAAGTGTCTTCTGCAATTAGTAATGCTAAATCTAATCAGGGAAAGCCTTTTAAGGAGGACTCAGACAAGACAGGCCCCATTCCTGCTTCGGCTGGTGAGCCTCTCCTGCGGAGTTCATCCAGACCCTCCATCGGAGTCATCGGCTTTACAGCCTGCCCTGTGGATTTGGACTCTGCATTCCTGCGGTCACGTGAGACACTTTTATAAATTTTATATTTGTAAGCATTCCCTGTTGATTCTGTTTCTCTAGAGAACCCTAACTAATACATCTTGATACAACAACACAATCCAGGCAGAACTAGTAATGACCCTGAAACTTCAGGAAAGAAGGTTTGGTTCACCCCACCAGGCAAAGAACCACAGCAGCTGAAGTGCTTCCTGAGGGTAAAGGGAACATGGAATGGGTAGTGGAAGAAGGTAGTGATAAATATGAACTTCGACCACATGATCAGTTACAGAAACGAGGACTGTAATGCTGTTTTGTTCATGTTATACTGTTTAAGTTGTAAGATATCAAGTTTAAGAATGAATGTTGCAGAAAGCTACAAAGCTTGCAACCAGAAACTAAACATCAGTGGAATGTGGAAGAAAAGGGGGAGACCAGGAGAGGTTACCCATGCGTGTTGCTATATGACAGAAGACCCCAGAACCAAGGATAACCAGCAGCCAGCCCTAGAACACGTCAGTCTTCAGGGAGAAAGTATCACCTTGATGATGGCTTGATTTGGACTTTCTCCTGGCCTCAAAACTGCATGTGTGGACGTCAGAGCCAGTTCAGTGTTTTGGCAGCAGAAGGAGTTTGTAGATCGCCTTCATCGTCACCCCAAGTTGCCAGAATGGTTATCCACACACTCTTCTCATGTACATAGAACTGAGAACTTGGATAGACTCATACCTCAGGCTCTCAAAATTAGAGAGAATTGTAAATGCCTGCCACTTTCTGAACCAGACCCTCGATTACTGTTCAGACTCAGCATGAAGCATTTTCTTGAAGAATCAGAGAGAAAAGACCAAAATATCACTGTTAAGTAAGAAAAAATGGATACATTTCCCACTCAAAAACAGGAGCAAATACCATTAACATATATAATTGAGAAAAGAGCTGGCAGTTGAATTAAAATTTTTGAGACACAAGATATGTGAGGAATGCAGCAATCCTTATCATTTTTATGTTACTTTTAAAAAAATGTTGAAATGAAAAAAAAAAGATTTTCAAGGTCAAATCATGCATATTATAGGTATTATCTAAATTCTTCTACTGGGTATTTATTTTTCATGAAATATTGATGCATTTTAATCTATTTTAAAACATCTTCAATGAGCAAAATGTCAGATAATAAATTTATATTATACACTTAAATAAATAAATAAATAAATAAATAAATAAATAAATAAATAAAAGAATGAATGTTGCCTAAGGATTTGCACCCTATTTCTGGAGAGATTTAATGTGTTTCCAGTTATATGCAGGACAGTTGCGTATTGTCAGGTAACAGAAAAAAAAATGTGTGCTTATTTGTTCTCATTTGGAAATTAAGTATGGTTTAAGGTGATATATATATAGGTGCCAAGTTGACAAGGGGTGGACTGTCTGGTTAGGAACATGTGTCAACTTGGCCAAGTTGTGGTAGCTTTTTATCTGATTGGACAAGTACTGGCCTGTCTGTTGCAATGAGGACATTTCATAGGATTAGGTCATGATCACGTCAGATGCATCCACAGCTGATTCCATTTGTAATCAGCCAAAGGGGTGTGTCTTCTACAATTAGTGATGCTAAATCTAATCACAGGAAGCCTTTTAAGGAGGACTCAGAGGAGACAGGACCCATTTCTGCTTCGGCTGGTGAGCCTCTCCTGCGGAGTTCATCCAGACCCTCCATCAGAGTGGTCGGCTTCACAGCCTGCCCTGTGGATTTGGACTCTGCATTCCTGCGGTCACATGAGACACTTTTATAAATTTTATATTTAAAAGCGTTCCCTGTTGATTCTGTTTCTCTAGAGAACCCTAACTAATACAGTGAGTATGCCCTTTACCATTTTCCAATTGTTTCACACAAGTGTTGTGGAAACAAGACAGAGTCTGGTTTGAGTGTGGGCTTTGCTTCTCAAAGGCTAAGTGACTATGGGTGAATCTCCTAATAACTCTTGATCTTCATTCCACTATTTAACAAAAAAAAAGATTAATGGGAGGATCAGAGATGCATGAAGTGCACTGTACAGAGAAGGCATTCAGTAAATAATATTCACTAGTTTTGAAAATGTAACTACACATAATTATACAACTCACAGTTTTCTGTGATGTCACAAAATAACAATCATTTAGCACAATAATTAATTACGTATGGATCTTACTGATTATATATATAACTATATATATTGATTATATATATATAACTTAAGCAAACTCCTTATCTCGACTTTCATGTTTCTAACTTTTTCAGTTTTGAGGAAAATGGTTCGGGGTGGGGGGAGTTCTATTTGCCCTATCAACTCCAAAAATAAATTTTGGAAGGACATCTATCCATTCACGGTATATTTTTGTATGTTTTAAGGGCTCAGGGAGAAAAGAAAATTCTGAAAAAAGAAAAAAAATCTCCTTACAGAGTATGGTTCACAAAACTCATGACCTGAGTTAAGAAATGACAATCCAGCTGCATATAATTCAGGGAAGCAAAGTGATGACTCATGCACTAAAATGGGCTGGATTTTTTTTTTCCTTCATGCTTTGGGATTACTAAATATCAGAGGACTCTCCTTGGGATTTTCTCCCACATCTTTATTTGCTTCCAACAGGCATCAAACATTCTTATATTTCCCACTCCTTCCCCTTTCATTTCATGTAATAACTGAAGTAATTTCTCACTAGTTATTACTATGGTAAGAAAATGTCAAAGTGAATACTTAAATGCTTAAAATTCACTTTAAACCCTTGGCAGTCCTCTTTTGTAAGACTATACTGAAATTGCCCCGGATACAAGGTCTCTCCAGCTGCCTGACTTTTCTCTGAAGTCTGCAGCTAGTAGCCAAGGAATAGAGGGGCAAAACAAGACAGCAGAAAGAGTGGGGTTCTGATCCAACAAGAGCTTTTCATGGGTTGGTTATGAATATACAAAATTTTCAGGCAAAATTAGCTATATTAGAAATGCCATGCTTTAAAATCCAACCTAATGAACCATCATTATCTTGTCAGGCTTGTTCTCTAATTAGCTAGGCAACACTGCCTCCCATGACTCCAATATGTTTTTGAGTTTCTTATAATGGACCTGAAGGGGAATAGGTGGAGTACTTGAATTTCTACAGTGTCTTCACCTAACAAAGAAATTACAAGAGGTTGAATTATATTTATATAATTCAATAAATATATATAAATATTTATATATTTAATCACTTACACATCAAAAATTCCAAGACAAATTTTAAGTATTTGGCCACTTTATATGAGGATACACATTAAGACCTCCAAATTAATTGCATATATCTATTAGTACTAAGGATCATTTTAAAAATAACTTACTATGAGATTTCGCTTTCTTTAAAACAATTTTGGGAAGATACATTAAAATTCATTTTTTTCTTGTTTAAAGGAAGATAAAAGCCTAACTGAACTTGTTCATTTATACACTGTACAGTCAGGGAAAATGCAAGACTCCATTTTTTTCTTTCAGTTCAGCAAGCACTTCTCAATACTTCAGTAGTGTTATATTTGTGACACTATATATATAGGCCAAATGTATAATGATAAATTAATTATATCTGAGGGAGTGTATTCTCCATAGCAGGGGTATATTCCGTATCTGCCTAATCATTAAACTACTCCTGGTTGTTCATCTTGTTGAGCTTCGCGTGAATGGATGTTCGTTTTCTACTTCTCTTGTATCCACAGTAATTCCACCAACCTCTATGCCAACAAATACCTCAAGCACTTTTCTCTGTTTCCAATAGTCAATACCTAATCCCATTTCAAAATATTGTAGAGCAGGGAAAACCTTAGTGATCACATACTCAACTGCCATATATATTTTACTTTAAAACAAAAATAAAAACTGAAATCCTGAGAGGTTTAATGATTGGCTGAAGTTTACACTGAAGGGGCAGTTTAGCACCAGGACTAAACCCAGGTCTGACTCCTACTCCTGAGGCTTTTCTTTCTATCAAGTTGCAATTAAATTTTGGTCTCTATGGATTCAGGATGGCATTATGTTTTTCAGCTATTAAGCCCAGTGAGTGGGAGAGGAGATGTTGGGATGACCTACTGGGCTTAGGTAACACAGTCAATTAAGCCTCTAAGGGGACCCACTGGGACTCCATGCAGTGAACCACCCACCCGCTTTCTCCAACCAGAGGACTCTGGTACAAACAGAGGTAGCCAGGGAGTACGCATAGCCACAGCATGAACACAATGTCTCTCCCCAAGGCACTGAAGATTTGTGGAGGAAAAAAGTAAGTTTTATATTCAACAAACATAAACTATGCTGTGGCCCATAAAGCCAAATTTGCCCCCACCCCCAACCCCCCACTCCAAGATAAAATGCAATAGTTTCAGGAAATTTTAAGACCTCTGAAGGTCTCCCACTCCTCAAGGAACTTCATGAAGAAATGTAATCCACGCTAATACAATTAATTAATTCAATTAAATGTACTAAAAAAGAAGTGTGGGAGAATAAAGTATGGGTACCTCTTTCCATATAAATGTCACTGTGAGGAGGTTGTGATACTGTGATAGTGGAAGATGGATTAAGGAATCTGCTGGCCTTCAACTCCTATATGTCTCCTGCATTCCCAGAACCTTATCGTGGTTTGAAGCTTTATGTAACCCCCAAAATACATGTTCGTAAATCTAATCCATTTCTGCGGGCATGAATTCATTGTAGGTAGGACTTTTGATGAGGTTACTTCAGCTAAGGCATGGCCCAGACCAATCAGGATGGGTTTTATTCTTATTACTGGAGAGAGAAAAAGCCACAGGAAGCAAGAAGCTATATCAGCAGAACCAGGAAGTGAAGGAAGAAACCAGGAGAGGCTGCGATGTGCCTTGCCATGTGACAGAGGCACTAAAGATTGCTGGCAGTTAGCACCAGAATGCCAGTCTTTGGGGAGAAAGCCTTGATGATACCTTGTTGTGGACTTTCTTCTAGTCTCAAAACCATAAGCTAGTACATTCTAATTGTTTAAGCCAATCCATTCCATGGTGTTTGCTTGAACAGCCTAGGAAACTAAAACACTTGTCAACTAGAGTGATTCTAGTGTTTAAAGATATGTATGTATGTATGTATGTGTGCATGTGTATACATTAAATCACATCACCTAAACACATTAAATCAGCTCCCCTAAACATAAGCTGTTTAGATCTTCACCTAGGGCTCAAACGAACAGTGTGCTGGAGGGAAAAAAGAGCACATCAATCTGTCAGTCTCCATCAGCTAATCTTTCGAGCCAATTTTCAAGGGTATTGCTGCCTATATGCCATATTCATCTAGCAGGATGTCCTAATCACCCCATAAAATTCCATTCTATTTCCAAAGGATTAGTTTGAGAAATATTAGGAAGAGAGGTGGAGGATGGTGGGAAGCTTGGGAAATACTAGGATGAGGTACATGTGAGCATGGGAGTGCAGTAGTGAGGATTGGGGGCAGCTTGAGGTAACCTAAGATTTTTCTGTGACCACAGATACTCAGGATGACCTCATAAGTAGAATATATAATGTCCACTCTGGTTTGTCTAAACTAGAGGCTGATGACCTCCTCAGGTGGAGGTTCCCTAAAGAAACCATAAAGTTGACACGAAGAATTTATGACACATAATAAAAACTCAAGAGTTTATGGAAATAGTGTGTATGTGTGTGGATGGGGGTGTGTAAGGAAGAGGCCTGGAGACCAAGGAAGATTGGGAGTTAGAGGGAAGGGAGTATCACAGAGCGGGGCAGGATATACAGTCAGGGATCTCCCTCTCTCTTTTCTTCTATATGTTATGTTTTTCTTCTTTCTTAGTTCCATGATTATTGAACTCCCAGGAACTATCATAATTCCTAGCATATTATACAAAATAAATAGCACATATATACAATAAACATATGAAAAATGAATAAATGAATATGACTAACAGGTATAAAAGTAAAAAAAAAAAAAGAACTTTACAAATATTCCAATTACTTAGCAGGTTGTATGCTCCAAAAATAAATGTTACTGCTAGACATGAACAATATAAACTATGTATTCTTTTTTCACTTGCTAACAACCAGCAAGTAAGAAAAAAATATATACCATAGATTGTCTTCATGTTTTTAGCGCTATTCGAAAAGAAAAAAGAAAAAAAGTACATGTGGGATTTCAGATAGGTTAGACAGAAGATTTAGTCATTGTATCCTTTTCAGGAAATGCTTGGGATGAAATATAATTAATTCTTTATTAAGTATGAAGAAAACAGTCTTTGAATGTCAGTAGGAATTATTAGTTCTTCAAATGCCCTTAACTAATATCTAGACTGTTAAGATCCCTCACTTTTCATGATACACACTGGGATAAAGACTACCAAATTTTTCAAAAATATTTATAAAATCGGTTCCACTGAAAATTTCCCAAAAAAGCTCTAGGAGAACAAACTTCTAATACAAATTTACTTCAGAGGCATTATTAAATGCTTCAAATTTTTTTTGCTTCTGCAAAAGGATAAACACAGAGACCTGTTCTGTGACCCTACGAGCCAGGATTTCCTTGAATGACATGCTAATGAAAAATGCAAAACAGTGGAAGTCTTGACTCATCATACCAGATTTGCACATTCCAGTCAAAGATCTGCCTTGTGTCAAGAGAGAAGAAATAGCTCCTCAAACAAAAGTTTTCCTTAATCCTCTTGCATCAAGTATGTTTCTGCTTTGTATAACACGGGAACAAAGAAAAGGACCCCTCAAAAGATTAAATGCATTTATTAACATGAATAGCTCCCATTTACTTGGCATATCGGCCTGATGGTGTGTTGATCACCAGCAGCAACTTTAAAAAGCCCCACCCAAAGGTCCCGTAAGAGATAGCCAGGCTTTGTTGTAAGGGACCAGCTATAGCTGATTGGACCAGGGTAGATAGCTTGACCCAAGGCTATCCAGTAATCAACGATGCAGCTGTAGAAAACAAACAGGAGCTGGGCCAGTCAGATCTCACCCTCTCATGAACACGAACTGGAAAAGAGAAAAGGTCACTGAAAAGGACATAGAGGTCATGTATAAACCTTACTGAAGAAACACAAACTATGACTAAGTAAAGAAAAGACAAAGGAAGTCCAGACCAGTCAGGAGTATGAAGAGAACAAAACAGATGCAAGAAAGGAGACATCATGATGAGAAAGAACATGAGGATCAGGAAGAAAACTGAATAACTGTTCCTCAGTTCCACTCTGGTTTCTGTTTTTGGAATTTCACGAGAAACTCCTCTGCTGTCCATTGGGCCTTACAATGATGATGATGATCATGACACTAACAATAGTGATAACCATCAAAAATGACAACAAATTTTTTTATTTCACTGTGTTGCCTATCACTGTCCTAAGCATTTACCTGTATTTACTCATTTAATACTTTCAATACTTCCTTAATGTAGGTACAACTATTGCCTTCATTATGGGAAAATGAAACACTGAGAGATTAAGTACTTTGCTCTAAGTCACACAGCTAGTAAGAAGCAGGGCTGAGATATGAACTCAAGACGTCTGGAAGTGATCCACACACATCCTCCTTTTGAGTAAGCTTAGGTGTATCTCTGCTCTTAAAGTGTAGAGAGCCTAATTCAAATGGCATTCTTTCTTATTTCATACACTATAAAGTATTATTAACCTGTGTAGGTCACAGAGTTATTAAGTAACAAGAGCAGGGAATCAAACTCAGCGATGTCTTGTTCCAAAGCCTAGGGTATATTCACCAAACGATATGTATTCCATAAAAACAACTACCAATTGTCAGTGCCTTCTATGGGCCAGACAAGGAGAGCCACTGAATAGATTACACAGTGTAAAAAATACATAAAAACACAAAACAAATAAAATGAGAAAAGAACAAGATATTATAAATACTAAACAGACCTTCCCCCCCCCCCAAAAATATAGTCACTGAAATAAAACATATATACATATATATCTACCAAAGGAATGATTAAACAATATATATAATTGATGAGAGAACTAAAGAAATAGAACATATATCTGGTGAAACCATTCTCTAAATGCAGCATGAAGAAATAAGAGGACAGGTGATATGGAAGATAGAATGAGAAGGTCCAATGAGTCTAACAAGAGTTCTTGAAGGAGAATAAGAAAAGAGTAAAGAAATAAGTTAAGAAACTTAGAAAAGCTAACAATCATGGTGCTTTGAGTTTCTGAGAATATATTAATTACCAACCATTTATTAAATGAGGTCCTACAGGCACTTAGAATTATAGTACCCACCACTGGGACACAAAAGAATACAGCTAGTCTAATAGATTATAATCTAATAGATTATACTGAATATAATCTATTCAGTAATTATATTAGCTCAGATTCTTGAAGAAATCTGTTTCTTCTGTTTTTTGTATCTGCTGATTCTCATAGTCTATCATTTTTTTCTGTGTTTTTGTATTTTGGGGATGTAAGTTCATTATCAGGATGGTACTCTCCATGGGAAAATTGTATGGCCTTCTTATTGAATCATTTCGGCCCAGAATCGTTTTGCATTTGATTATGCTGGGTTTCTGCTTCCAGCTCCAGACCACTTTTGTTTTGTTTAGTTAACATATACACCTCAGGTGCAGAAGCCTATGTAGAAAGCATATAATTCATTGCTTAACTGACACCTACATAGTCAGCCCTAATACCAGCTCCTAGTAGTTAAAATAAGAGCTACAGCGATGCTGATGAGGAGTATCTACAGCCACCTGGCAGGTAAATGAGGGAGCTGGAGGTCAAACCCAGGCACTCTATCTCCCCTAGCTGGGCCCTTAACCATTCTGATAACCTGGAATAAACCAATCCCCCTCTATCAAAAATCTGATTTGTAATTAATTAATAAGTTAATAAATAATAATTAATAAATTAATAAATTGCATGTTGAAGGAACTGCTCCACCCTATCCTTACAAAAGAAGTGAGGTCAGGGTCAAGCCTCCTGTGCCCTTTCTTCACAAGAGCAGTGACCAGCTGTGACTGACACATTTTTTCCCTGGGAAAATCTCCACCTAAGGGGTCTATTAAAGGGGAAATGGGAAAGGCCCTTCCTTCAGAGAGAAATCTAGGAAGCCCTGGTCCTGAGCTTGCCAGAGCAGCTGAGTCTTTAAAACAGAGTCTTTCCGGAAACCATGACTCTCTTTTTTTTTCATTTTCATTTTTAATTAATTTTTAACTGTGGTAAAATATACAAACATAAAAATCATTTTAACATAAAAATCAATTTAATCGTTTAAATTTAAAATTGTTAAAAAATTCATTTTACATTTAAATTGTAAGTGGACAATTCAGTGATGTTAGGTACGTAGACAGTATTGTGTAACTGTACTGTTACATGTATTTCCAGGCTATTTTCATCCAAAACCAAAACTTATACCCATTTAACAACAATGCCCCCGGAAACCATGACTCTTGCTTTGTGACTAGTGGCACCACAAAAACCCTTCAACAAAGCAACGTGGCAGCACAAGTTCCAAAAAAGATAAAAGTTTCATTTCCTCTGTTCAAGTATCTTATTTCTGGCAATGCATCCCAAGGATACTGATCAATAGGGGGAAAATGGCTAATGGCTCAAAGAAACAGATTACAGCACTGACGGTATCAGTCCAAATACAGACAATCTCTGGAGATCCAATAACAAATGCTTTACAAAGAACATCTAAATGACAACACAATAACGTAGCATTAAAATAATGAAGAATACAAAACAAGAGAATGTTTGTGCTAATATATAACGCAAAAAAGCAAAGTTCAAAATGGCATGTACTCGACAATGGTAACTATGTGTGTATGCAACAAGGATTGAAAGCAATAAAAAATAGCTGGTTAGGGTTGTGGGATAGTGGATGATCATTTCTTTCTCCCAACATTTAAAAAATGCATTATTGCTACATGGTATACTAAATTTGGAGGAAAAATGCATTCAGGCTTCTTGATAACTCTCCAGTTTAAACAGTCATTTGCAGTCTCCACAAAATTATACTATCGTTTGTTAAACTATATTCTTTTCTTGAAGCACATCCCCAACAATTCTGCTAATGTTAGCTTGCATTATGCAGGACAAGAGCAGTATCAAGTTACTTAGCATGATTCAAGAAACCTGAGGGAGGAGAAGGGGGTTGAGGAGGAAAGGAATAGTCAAAGGCACTTAAACCACTAACAAAGTATTGTGGCTTGTACATAAAACCATTATTGGCCTTCATGAGGCATTATCAGTCCAATAATACATTTCTGCTTTAGACTTTTAAAAAAGTGCACTTGAAAGCAGTACAAGCCTTGAATTTCAAGCACACAGAACTAAAGGAATGCTGCAGAGAGAATTAAGGTCAACTGAAATTGGCCTTTTGTCTGGGACGCATTCTTAAGACTTAAGAAAAAGGCAGTTTGGTTTAGCTGTGGATGAATGTGAAAGCAAAATCTGAGATTTTCAGAATTACGCGTATAGCCAGACACAGACCACCAATGCAGATTTCCGTGATACAGTTTCCAAATAAAACACCCACTGTGTGACCCGAGAATACTTCTAGCTCCAAGAAGTGGACAAAAAAGTTGTTAGTAAAAATATCCTGGGAATGTATGTAGTGACAATTCAAATGGTTGTTTATATATGCACTGTATCTATTACCTACCAAATTTCTCTCTTCAGTTTTCACCTGGATGTGGCAATCTTCTCAGCATGGCTTTCTCACACTTTGTGTACTTCCGTTTGTACCAGTTTCCTACTTAAAATAAAGATAGGTCTCCACCCAAAAAATGAGTGGCAATCTCAGGGTCACTCTCAGCTGAGCATCATGTGGGGAAAACTGAGAAGTATATAAAAAGGGAAAAGCTTCAGGTGAGAATGGGCTTTCTGCCTTCATGCCAGGGAAAAGTTATTTTTAATTGCTGTATATCTGGTCTCTGAATTAGATGAGTTGGCCATGTATGTGCTCCAAGTATTCAAGAATCACAGTATTAAAAAAAAAATTACAGTATTTTGAGGCATTATTTCAAAGAGTAAAAAGTTGTCAGACTTTTAAGATAAAAGGCCTAGCCTCCACAACTCACCTACTGAAACACAGGCCTAGCCCTCCAAAACATAAGCTTCTTTTTTTTTATGAGGATCACACTAAATTCATTCCACAAATCCCTAAAGGGTTGTGGCCTGCAGTTTAACTAGAATATATGTGAGAACGTTTGTACTTCTGATGATGCCTGGTTCTAAGATTTTTTCAATCCAATCTTTATAATCTCTTTACAAACAGAAACATACATACAAGTATATAAAAAATAATTTCCCTCTTTAAAAAGTTCAATTGATATCTACAGTCAAAGCTTTTCATTTTGATATTTTGCTTTATGTGGATAAAATATTCTTTCAGGACAAACGTGTACAGAAATAAAAATGAAACCGACAAGGTCAGGTCTTCATCCTGTATGTTTGTTTATTTTTCATCCTGTATATTTCTTTGAAAGACAAAAATTTGGTCTTTTTTTATTTTTTTAATGCAAAATTTTTTTTAATCCCTTTTTATCCCTCCCCCCATTATTTATTTATTTTTTGCCCCCCCCTTTTAAACTCATCTGTCCATACTCTGTTTAAAAGGGGCATCAGACACAAGATTTTCACAATCACATGGTCACAACAACTTAGTCTTAACATCTGAGTTTAGAAAACAGAAGAAACAAAAATCATCTTAAACACAGAGATACCTTAGGTAGGTAATTTTATTATTTGTATCTTGAGATAATAGAGTTCTTCTGTCCAGCAGATGAAAACCGCTAAGAATCCTTAATGGTTACAGATCTTACGCACGTCTCTCTCTCTGCTTTAAAAGCCACTACTGTTTCCTAGTAATTCACATTACTCTCCCTTGTTTGAAATATAAATCTTACTATAACCCATAATGACTCATTACCCAAGGAGTCATTCATCTCATTGTAAGATAAGTCACCAGAACATAAAACAAGAGCTGTACGAACTAAATGAACAATTTGCTTGGCCAAACCAACTGTGGTCCGTTCCCTAGGGGTGCATGCAACCTGGGGAAAGTTTGAAGATGCACTGGCTGTAAGCAAAAACTGCTTCTCCTGGTCCCCAAGGAGCCCTCCTTGATCAGAAGAGCCTGCTCAGACTTGGTTCCATTCGTCCTGTGAGCAAGAAAGCCTTCTTATTTCCTAACTTTTCATTCTTTCAATCAGGACTGAGATCACTCTATATTTTAACAGGTCATGTTTAATTTAAGCAGCTATCTACCTACAAGTGCCTAAGACACAGAAGAAAGAAGGATGCTTCAGCCCATGTTGCATTAAAGGGGTAGCTGATTCCAAATGTATCTGCAGCCTCATTCTACTCTTAAAAAAAAAGAAACAGACAACAAAAAAAGTATAATCATGTGCTATTAAGACTCTGCATTACCTGTATGCCATATAATTCCAAGGAACATTTTTTTTAACCAAGAAATTATATACCTTACATGATCTTGGTAAAAAGAATATTTACCACCTCAATAAGGAGGGAAGGGAGCCAAAATCAGTAGCATTTCTTTCACTTGTACAGCCACAGCTCAGATACTGTAGCTATTAGATAACTTTGCAATTTAGTTTCTACCACCTGCCAATTAACAGAGGCCCCACATCTCCGTATTTCTTGGTTTTGTCTTTTATACGTTCTTCAGAATTACGACAAAATGTCTTTTGTAAAGCTGCAGGGTTTTGAAAATGGATCTAAATGTTAAACGATTAATTGAGCAAAACCTGTGTAAACACTAGATTCATATCACTGTAAATGGTCCCCCATGAAACTACCCATTTTCATGATCATCACTTCTTATATATTACTCAATTTGGTTTACCATTTTGCCTCCTATTTACAATTGTGTGCCACTTTATCTATATAAGGAATAAAAATCTTTGTGGGAGAATAAAAAGTGCATGTCTTTATACAGGAAATTTTTAAAAAACGTAAGAATTTCTAGTTTCTAAGGGGCTGGATGAGTTGATCTTTTTTTCTCCAGTCAATGGAGGTCTAACTTTATATTATTTCTTCTTTATGTTGTCTGTCACTTGTTTTGCTTGGCTTATGTGTGTGCTTGAGTGTTTTGGGATGGCTTCTTTCCCATTTAAATGTCTATTATACAGCTATGTTATCTATCTCAGAAAAACAATAACAGGAACACTCCCTCCCAAGGTACAGATTCAGACCTTTGGTCACAGAATGGTCGGTGTTAGAAAATCTCAGAGTTGATTTCAGGAAATGATTCAACCAGTACTTATGAAATTCATCCTTCTCTTCTGCCCCTACCCTCAATCTTATGGGCCAATTGCTTTACAAGAATATCCCCAATCACAAACAGCTCTATGAAGCAATGATGTTACATTTCTCTTCTAATAAAGAGACTTAGAGAAATTAAGAAACTTGCTAAAAGTTCCATTTGTTTTCTAGACCTGTTCAATTTTCCTTTAGTCATCAAGTTTCACAAAACACAACTAAATTACGTGTCCACTATACTCTGCTGCAATAACTCTTTTTCAACACTGCATAGAATTTAGAAGAGAGATCACAAAGCTTTCCTACAATACCAGAGTAATGCAAAGACAGAACTGAAATAACAATAATAGGTCACTTATTTAAAGCCAAATTAGGGGTCATATACAATGGCGGGGTTGGGAAGAGGAGAAAGCTTCCCAAACCCCTAGCTCTAAAGCTTGTTTTCCCAAGCTAAAATTCCTCAGCACATCTCTAATGTCACTATCTTATACAAAATAATATGAAGGAAAAAATAAGCAAGTAAACAAAACATATTTGAATAAATATTAAAAGAAACTCATAATATGAGGGGAAAGTGATTTGCTTCTGAAATTCTCAAGTTTCAGGTTTCAAAAAGGAGGCACATGAAAATGTAGTTTGCAATTTTGCATTCCTGTGGGGGAGAATTTTGCTCATTCACTTCCAATGGTTTCTTCATCTGTGGACTGTTACATACAATAAGAGTACACACCCATTTTTTGTTTGTTTTGTAAGCACAATAAAAAGTCCTAGGGTAATTAAAAAAAAAAAAAAAAGTCAGTGTAGTGGAGTTTTAAATGTGCCAGAGTGAAAAAACTCAATGAGAGGGGAAATGCTGTCTTTCCTCTTTTTGAGACTACTAAAACTAAAAAATAAAAACAACTGGTAATATATTTTTCCAGTAACTATTCAGTGGGATTACCGCATATATAAGTACAGTGGGAAACACTTTTTCTAATATACTGAGTTCAGTTCTGGTGCCTAGCAATAATATTTCAAATAATTTTGCAAAGGACAACTTCATCAGTTAAGCTAAAAAAAGGACAGGCTGATGGAGAAAGATCTTATCATTCACCACAGATCACTTCTTTAAGGAAAAAAAAGGTTAGTTTGTGTTGCAATCATCACTCATCACTTTCAAATTAATATGAATATTCTAAATCACTTTTCTTTTTGAGGAAGGACCATCAAAAACAATCTAAAATCTTCTTGAATTTGAGGTAGTTTTCAAGGAGGGTAATACCTCCTTTCTTCCACTGAAGATTTGGCACTGGCGAAGGGGAAGGAGCAGAGATACAGTAGGTAATTTTCTAATGGGAAGGATCAGCAGGGACCTGCAGGGGAAGATGGACTAGAAGAAAAATAAACCATCTCCAAAACACTAGTTTTGCAACCTTACATTACATCAGAATTACCCGGGAAACTTGTTCTGAGTACAGAGTTCCATACCCTGATCAGGAGGTTGTGATTAAGTAGAAATGGCATGAGACCTTGGGATCTGGTTTTTTTAACCAGTACTCCTGGAGATATGGTAACAGTCTGCTCCAACAGACCTTACTTGGAGAAAACCCAACTGTTACAGATTAAAATGTGTTTATCAGAAAAATCTATTTAAATTCTAATTCCTGGTCCCGTGAGTGTGATCCTATTTGGAAAAACAATCTTTGATGACATTATTAAGACAAAACCAAACTGGATTAGGGTGGATCCTAATTCAAAACGATGGGTGTCTTTATAAGAAAAGGAAATTTGGACATAGTCAGTAGAAGACAGACAGAGAAAAGATGACTTTGTAATGGAGGCAGAGCTTGAGTTAGGCCATGGATTGCCAGCAAGCCACTGCCAGAATAATGCGTATTTGAAAGGAAGCGGAACCCTGTTGATACCTGAATTTGGACTTCTAAGCCTCTAAATCTATGAGACAATAAAATGCCGTTATTTCAAGCCATCCAGTTTTTTTATACTTTGTTATGGCAGCCCCAGCAAACTAAGACACAGGGTTATTATTTCCTGTGTAAAGATGACCGACAATTCAGGGCAGATGCGATAGGCCACACCTGCTTGAAGACATGAGCGTAGTCTCAATTGGTCTGTAGTAGGGTCCAGGCACTGATATGCTTTTAAAGCTCCCCAGGTACAAGGCTTGCAAAAACTGCCTTCTGTAATCAGATGAAATCTATTTATCTTGTAGCTCTGATCACCCCTAAAGATTTTTCAAAATTTCTTGTTAGCCCCAGCACCCTCCATGGGACTGAGGAGTATTATCCCACCCCTTCACCCTCCCACCCCCAGAGCTTAGACCTTAGCGTGAAGAAATCTGGGTCTTGACTCAGCCTAATGGATTCACAATGTTTGCAGGCCTTGATATATTTTGGTCCTCAGTTTCTCCACCTATAAAAAGGAAATGCTTACAATAAAATTTCCTTAAGGTATAAAATTCTAAGATTCACAATTTAGGCATCATCATCTTTTCCTTTGTCATGTCAAATGTGTACCTCCCTTGTTTGCACTAATTTCCAAGGACTGCCTTAGGGAAATAACAAATGAAAATGACAGCAAGCCTTACGATTATCAGAAGATAACCAACTATAGCTACAATGCCATGCCTATCATCAAGGTATGGAAGACAGAGGTCAACTGGGCTTTGCTGGCATTTTATGAGTGCCTCTCAGAGAGGCCAAGTCTGCACTTACGCTACACACAGGGAATTTTGTTTTCGGGGAGGTACAGATATGGGGAGGTTATGTTCTTATCTTTGGTAGAGAGAAGAAAATATCTAGTTGTTAGAGAACCAGGTTAAGGAATCGAGAAGTGGTGGTTTCTGGTCTGAACCCTTGCACCAGACCACTCCATCTACCTTGAACAGCCATTTAATTTAACTATGTCCACATATCCGAAATGGAAATTCTTGTGCCATAGATTGTCTGATATAGTAATCTTTCTCTCTTCTCACTATCTCCTATAGCACTGACTGCTGGCAATATACTTTTAGACATTAATATCTGATGAAATACTATTTTATTTCATTCAAGTCTGACTGATGAAGAGGAATGAATGACAATGAACTTTTCCTTAGCAGAGAATGAGGTACACAGTACATGGGTGCAAAAGTGAACTGAAGAAGTGTGTTTTCTGGCATAGGACTTATATCTTCATAAAATTCTCCTCAAAGTCCATTCCCTTCTGCATTGTCAGTACAGGGTCTCTTAGTTCTTAGCTAAATCTACTGCAATTATTTCCCTCCACTTGTAGGTAGACATGGAGGATAAACCTCTATTCTCTGGAGTTCACAATCCATAACCTGGAGTAGAGACCATTTGATAAATCATAAAGAACAGGAAACCTGGGATAATAGCTCCATATTCAAATACTGGCCATGCTACTTTGTAGCTGGGTGACTCTGGATATCTTTACGTCTTAATCTCTGTTGCTGCATCTGTAAAGTGGTAAGGGATAATCCTAAACATCTCTAGTGTTAGAGAATTAAATGAGAGAATATACAAAACTCCTAGCAACAGAAGACAGTCAACAAACGGAAGCTCCATCTCCTCTTCCATGTGCTCTGAAACTCATAGCTGGGAGATTTCTGCACATGAAGTCATATTCCTGGCCCCAGGAGAAGGAAATAACAAATGGGAAGACAGATGAAGCCTGTAGTAGAGCTTTCTACAAGTCATCAAGAGCTAGAGAAAGCCCACTAATTCATTTATCAAGGGTTCCTGGAAGGCAGTAGTAATGGCTTTTGTCTATTACCCACTCAAGCAGTCAGATGGCTGACCACAGGGTCAATGGCCCTCCCTCCATTACTAGAGGCGCCCGGGCCTGCCTGCGTGCAAAAGCTCTCCTCACAGCCAGGGGAGGAGCCAGAGAGCACTTTCCACACAGGAGAACATGCAGGGCTAAGTGCTCCCCCTGAGAAGAAAAATGGCTTTTAAAAGAACTGTATCAGGAAGCCTATATGCTCTATTTTGTTTGCTTTTTTTCTCCTAACTTGCCAATGGAAAAGGCAGGTGGAAAACCATTTATACCCCTCTAAAACTAGAACAACAGAAATGGAAAAGAACATAGATACTTAAAACCAAGCTGAAGGTAATACTAGCCATATTTTTGCAGAAGTAAATGGCCAGATAACAACCAGATTCCATCAAATGCTCCAAGAAGAGATTCTAAGACAGAGTGATCAAGGAAAGAGACAATTTCCAAAGAGGCAAGAATTTCTGATGGGGAAAGAATAAGAAAGATTCAGACCCAGGATCTTCTATGAATAGATGATTTGCACTAAAAAAAAAGATTCACAAAAAGAACCCTAAGGGTCTGGCACTGGAAGCTAGGGTGTCCCTGGGCAGAGCCTATTTCCTCTTTTGCAAAAAAATAATTAAAACAAAGAAAGGAAGAGTGTACTGTACCAGCTGTAACGAAAACCTTAACAACTGGCTGAGCTGGGACTGGTTATCAACTCAATTCAAAATTTAGTTTTTTTCCTACTACATCCAATCGTACAATACAAAGGAAGAGACTGTAGGACACCGGACTGGTTACTGACAGGTACCTTGCCAAAGAAAAAAACAGCTGACATGAATGCCCTGAACGGGTCCAACCCAAGACCTTTCCTGACAATACCTTGGTCACAGACAAGAATGTCTGAAGCGAGTACCTGACACAAATTCTAACCACACAGTATTAACTGTGATTAGTAGGCCCAAACTGAACTGGGAAAAATATGTCACTCATTTGATTGTGTGAGTAAAAACTGGAAATACACACACACACAAGCTCTGTGGCAACATGAGGACTGTGAGTCAACAGAAGTCTTGGAGAAGTACAGGAATGGGTGCATGGTTCATCGATAGTGCCAGGAACATCAGCGGCAGACAGAGGATAACTAAGTGACTACAACGGCAGAGGGTGGGAGGACTCTGCCTGCTGCTGAGGGAAGCCAGTCCCTAAGACGGAAACAAGCCCTTGTAATTCCTCAACGTGTCCTCATCTATGGTCCAGGTGGCTGATGGTAGGTCCTGCCTTCTTTAGCCACACACTTACACTACAAGCCCCCACCACCACCCCTCCACATCAGAATCACCTGGGTATGCTTTTTCATGCAGACACCTGAGCCCTGCCCAAGACATTCCAGATCAGAGTCTCCAAGGTGTTTTCCGGGCTGATTATGATGCATGCTACCACTGAGGACTGCAGTGCCCTGGTAACCTGAGTGAAACTGGAGAAAGCAGCTGCCAAACAGGTCAAGGAGCAAAAGGAACAGAAGGGCCTTGGCTTCATCTAGTCTGGCCATTCACCTGCAAGGTAGTTCCCTGTAACACTCACTATGAAGTGAGAACACTGAGGGAGCAGCGACATAATGTCTGCAGGCAACAAGAGAAAACATTAGTAAACCATAAGCCACGTCAGTTACATCCAAAGAGTTTAAGAAAATACAAAAGATAAATCAGTTAAAGTTGAGCTAAGGTGAAACAACAAGAAAATTAAATTCGGACAAAAGAAAATTCAAAATATGAATTCTATTTTTGCCACATGGAAAAATGTTTAGAAACCCCAGCAAATAAATCTGTAAGCAGAAATTTTTTTAAAAAGGAAACATATAAGCAGAAACAAAAACACCAAAAAAGTCACACGTATGAAGTATAAATGTGATACTAAGTGCTCTCATGACAGAAATCCAAAATTAGTGTCACACAACTCAAATAGTGCCAACAGCATAGCACCAAAGAGAGTCTGATGGGTGGGATTTTTCAAGGTTCTACAGACAGAGAAATATTTTCAAATGCTTTAGGAATCATTGCAAACCAAGCAGCCATTAGCTCAAATTTAGAAATGATTTCTGTGAGATTTCTCACGAGAGTTTCCAAATTTATCCCTAGATTAAGTAAATGTCTTTTTCAGGTCGTACTGTGCTTGTGGTCAAGGATACAGGCATTTCTGGGCCGGTGACACCGAACTCTTGGCAGGATGGTTGTCAGCATGACAGCAAGTAGTGTTAAAAGAGATGTTAAGGAACGGCAGGGAACACCAAGGAAGAGCAGAGGCCTTGCTCACCTCATCTGGGATACAGCGCAAGTGGCCAAAAGGACTTTTTAAAAATATATATAGTTTTTTAATAAAACAACAAACACACATTGTTAACATACAAACATTCCATACATGCGTGGTATACAATCAATGGCTCACAATATCATCACATAGTTGTATATTCATCGTGGCCAAAAGTACTCTTAGTAATAAAAGGAAGAGTTCCTAGAGGCAGGCAGACCGCTTCTCCATGAGGCTAAAGATTTGATTGCCTGTGACTTGAGGAGGCACCTGAATATGTTGAAAACCAAGAAACCACAAAGGGCCCTAATAAAACGTAGTATATAAATTATATAGTGAACAAACATGTTTGTATATAGTTACATGAGTATTTTCAAAAGAATTTTTTGATGCCAGATCTTTAGGATGTATCTGATCTACAACAGAAAGCTTAAGTCACAGCTCATAATGAAGACATATTTCATTAAATTAGAGGGGTGTGGCAGGTAGAAGACACCATTCCTATGCTAAATGGAAAAAAGGAAAAAGAAAATACAGTACTTTCCAAAAAACAAACTACATTTTTTGCTGACATCAATAATGTTAGGATGGAAACAAAGAAATAAACCAGAGGCTTCTGTTTCATTAGAAACACATGAGGACAACATCTGCCAATGAGGGAAAAGAAAATATTCTTCTTTCTCTGCAAATCTTCCAAGCAAATAAAAAAATTTTTCTCAATATACACTATATAGTTTTGTGTCTCATCTAGACTGAGACACATGATAAGAGAGACAAGAGACGGGCGATTTAAGAAAACAAAATAATTAAATACTGGGGTATTTAATCCATATGCATTAATTAAATACAAATATACAGGGGTAGGACACATGGGAGGACAACTGTTGTTCTTGGGCCCCCCCAGCATCCATTCACCCTTCCCGGTAACCTTAATGAGACAGAATCAGAACTTAAATCCAGGTCTTTTATCTCTTAAAGTCTCTTCATACACACCCTCACAATTGGAGAGAGTGTGTCATGTTTACAAAGCACTTCATCCATTATTTCATTTGGCTCTCAAAACACCCCTTTGAGACAAACAGGCAAACCCTTAGCCCCATTTCACAGATGAAGATGCTGAAGTGAGAGAAACGACAGAAAGTAAGACAGCTTGTAAGGAACAGAAGAGTTCTAGGTTACTGACTCAGTCCATTTGCAGGTCAGTTCAAAGTAAATCACCCAAACATTGAGCATGTGATTCACAGCGAGACTGGGAAAAAAAATCAATTTAAGCTTAAAGTCCTACAGCTTCCTCTGAATTTCTTGGTTGCTTTATCCTAGAAATGTGAAGGGGAGGCAAAGGAAATTATTCTTTTCTCATGTGAGGTCTGAATCATACACCTGTCTTAGGGACACCTTCTGCCACAATCTGCTTCTCACAAAATGGCAGCATCAGCCGCCCCACGTGAAGCCGTGAACATGAACTGACAACCAGAACATGGGACGACCTGGCTCACACTGCAGTGAAACGTTAATGGCAGGTGTCAGAAAGCCAATTCTGTGGGGGGATATTTAGCCATATTTTTCAATAGGGGGAGAAAAGCCTCACTCCATGGAAATTTAAAAAGCAACATGGTGTGAGGAAAATCGATTTGCTTTCGAAGTGAACATAAGTTATTCAAATTCTAGCTTGCCTGCTTATTTGCTGCCTAATCTTGAACAAGAAACTAACTTCTCAGCTTCAGTTCCTTCATCTATGAAAGGATTTAACCGGATGATTTCTAGAACTCTCTCAACTCTAAAAATAATTATAATTTCCTGTAAAAAGAAAGATCAGGGAGGCTAAGAGATGAAATAGTGGAGAAAGAGGGGAGCAGTAAAGGTAGGGAAG
Source organism: Tamandua tetradactyla (assembly GCF_023851605.1). Classification (NCBI taxonomy): domain Eukaryota; kingdom Metazoa; phylum Chordata; class Mammalia; order Pilosa; family Myrmecophagidae; genus Tamandua; species Tamandua tetradactyla. Next base: position 174,430,347 of record NC_135332.1, read on the forward strand.
GTAGGGTACATACATGGGGAAGGGAAGTGAGAAGGCAGTCTACTGATTAGTAGGGGATGCTCACAACTAAAAATGACCTTCACTCTGTTCTAGAACCTACTGCCCTTCTTGAACCAATAACCAATATAAAACCTACAGCTAAAAACAGAATATTGGAACTACCTTTTAGTGAACAGCAACTATGTACCAGATTAGAAACTAAAGCATGTACTCAGTTCAATAACTTTCCACAGTTACAAGAATATCTCAAACTGGCAATGTACTTGTATGTCCTTCATTGTATTTGGTCATCAGAAAGAGGTTGGCTGAGCTGATATTACTTTCACTGTGCTGATGAGGAAACCATGTTTCAGAGATGTAAGGGGTCTTTAAAAACAGTAACAAGGCCAGAGAGTACAGTTCAGGTGGTCTTGAACAAAGTTGTTGTTTTTCAACCTACAGATAGTCTGTTGCTTTTAGTAACATTTAATCTACCAGTTTAGAGGGGAGTCAGTTATGTCAGCATTTTTAGTATTCCAAGTTTATTCACACAATATAATTTAATCACCCCAAATAACACTTCTGGCTTTGAGCACAGAGGTGTTTATCCAAGCCAATACAAGGCAAGAGAAAAGAGCAAGAGACGTATATAAATATTCATCACAGATTCTGTGTAAGAAAGAATATTTGTAATAAAATGATAAGAAATTTAAAATTCAGTTACTTAAAACTCAGAACAATTATTTTTTAGGGGCCAAGAAGAGGGCCAAAAGTGAATTTAATTTTCTAACATTAGAATTTAACCACAATTCCATTTTTATTGAAATTAAAAAATAAACAAGAAAATGCAAATTTGTCAGTTCAATGTTCTTCTTGGACGTCAGCAACATTGTAAAGTAACTGAGAACACACAGTTTAAGGCACTGGTTTGCCTAAAAATGGGTGAATGTATATGTGCCCTTATAGACCCATTTTTTCCCAAATAACAAGTATGTTTAGAGTTTATGTATATGTAAACATAGACTGAAAACACATATTTGGAGGTGGTGTTGCACAGAAGAAGATGGGAACAGGTTTAGAGTCACACAACCTGCAGCTGTATGACGTTGGAAATTCATCTCAACAAAAATGACTTCATTTGTCAAGCTGGAATAATACATATTCTAAAGGGTTGCTGGGAGGAATAAATGAGGCTCCAAAAAGGTAGCTACTACTATTAGAAATCTATGGATCAACAAAACAATGTTTCCCTGCAATTTATGGCCTTTCCATCTGCTTTTAAGTTTTTACAAATCTCTTTATGATCAATGACAACACTGTTTCTGGACTTTTCCATGGAAGGACTGATGTGTGTTTCATTAACTGGATTGGAAATTTTACTAATCAAGAAGTAAAGAGATTGTCTCCGGTTCTTCTTGATTCCTTAATTTGTCACAGTTTTCTATCTCCTGAGAATGGAGGTTATATCTCAAAGTCTGGGGACTTTGAGTCTATGAATAATATACTGGCTCAGTTTTACAGACTGGTCTAATGAAAAGTTTAGACCAAAAAAACTGCAACTTAATTCGTTCTGCTCTGAGATACATCTATATGATATGTGAGGACCTCAGGAATCAAGATACACAGTAATGGCATAAGTGAGTTCATTTTTCTCTAAAAGATCCATTGTCCTCTGAGAGATTCCTGTAAGAGATGCCATCAACCATGGCATGTTCTACATTTTGCAATATCAGCTAACTATGGTCCAATTTGATCCCATTATCAAAAACAGAAGTACCTAATATTCTGTAATTATACAGTGTCCCCAGGTTCTAATAATCTATTTACCAAAAATCATTACTTATTTTACCAAATGGGAAAAATAAGAAACAGAGAAAATGACACTGTGGCTCCATTTTTAGGTGTCTTAGTTGGAATTTAACATTTCATTTAAATTTGTATATTAATCCCTTCTTTTTTGAAAAATGGCCTAATTATTATCAGCCTATTTGCAAAAAAAGTTAACAAATAAATTCTTCCAAAATTTAAATCTCACCTGAAACTGCTCAAGGTCTACAAATGCAATAAAACTGGGGCTATGTGTACTTCGTGTGGATACTATTCTTAATCTTGACTTGTGAACACTGAAGATCCTCTTCTGATAAAGTAAAAGGCTAAATATTTTAATTGTCTCTGTGCTTTCTATAATACAAATAGTCACTCAAAGAAAAATAAACCCTAATCTCAAATATGACCACAAGAAGATTTAATAGAGAAAGACAAAAAAAAAAAAAAAAGATCTACAAGTAAGTTTTTAAATCAAAGAGTTCATAGAAAAGCAAGAACATATGCATAATTCATGTTAGTACAGAGACACGTTATAGGAGGTGGCAGTTTAGAAGAGCGGTTATGGTCTCAGATTTTAGAATCAATTTTGGGAAATCATGGTTCCCTCACTTATTCAGGGACTTTAAACTTAATTTTTATTTGCCTCAGCTTCCACATCTGTAGAACAAGATAACAGTTGTTGCCTCACAAGACTGCTGCAATGATTAGATGAAAGAATATGTAAAAGTACTTAGTCTAAGAAAAGGAGGTGTTTAACAGGTGTTGTGGGACACATAAGGGACACTAAGTCAGACTAGAAAACTTCCTGAGGAGCTGATGCTGGAACTGAGACTTAATACCTGAAAATGAAATTCCCCTTTCCCCTTCAGTAGAAGCTTATCTTCAACGGCTACGTGTTCTGGCCTAGCTATGGAGTCAGTGATGTTGAGATGTGATGCATGGAATTTGTTCATAATAGTTAGGGTACTAAGGTTTTCAAACAGGACAGATTCCTAAAAGGAACGTTCTGTCATGTGTTTATCAACCATGGCACTCAAATTAGAATATTAATTCCAATAACTGGGAAAATGATATTAAAAACAAACAAACAAAAAACACCACCACTAACAATAAAACAAGCTGCCATCCCTACTCCTATGAAAATTTACACCAGTAACAATTTGAAAATATATAGTGGTGGAAGGCAAAGGGTGATACAGACAAGAAATCAAGGCATCACAAATTCAAATGTCCACTGGATATGGGAAGATTATGTTAATTAAAGAAGGTAGCTTAGTATATTATAATAGGGAAAGGGCATGAGGGCAAAAGTGGCAATAATCTTCACCAATTAAGAAAACCCACTACTAATTAATCGATTATTTAGCTGGCTATTGCCATTTGGAAAAGAGTGTCCAGTGTTGTCAGATCTTCTGACATTTTTTTCAAAACAAGCCAGAAATCCAATTTTTATGAGAAATTTTCTACATTTTAAGTGACAGTAAGTAGGTCAAATTTGGTGGACCACACAAAACATTTGTGGGCTGCTTGTGAAACGTGGGCACAATAATTCGTGAGCTCTGCAGCAACTACATAACAGAGAAGAGAATACATCCAAAAAGACTGGAGTAGTTGGGGATCACTTTGCAGAAAACACTGGATTCTGGGCTTAACTTTAAAAGATGATAGGATTCAGGGCAGTGCAACAGTGGCTCAGTGGCAGAATTCTTTTCTGACATGCTGGAGACCCAGGTTCGATTCCCAGAGCCCACCCATGCCAAAAAAAAAAAAAAAAAAAAAGATGACAGGACTTAAATGGTGTCCCATTTCAAAATTACTCTAGTGAAGAGAGTCATGTATAGCAGCTAAAAGACTCAGCCAATTAAAACCCTGACATATTTGGAAAATGAAAAAAATCCAACAGGTTAGTTTTGATTTTCTGAAAGCACTGGGCAGGCACCCACGATCAGTATATCAAGTAGGCATTCAAATTTAGTTGGACTAAAACAGAAATCAGTTTTTATCTTCCACAGGCAACAGCCAGACTTTTTTTAAAAAACATGAAATATTTGTCTATGCATATCACAGTAGAAGGTTTACTGCCTCTGGTTTCTGCTATAACTTTATGGTTTTGTTCCTGCTTGTAAAAGATCCCAAATACCCCACTGATTAAAAATAAATAAAAACAAAATAACTAGTGCAGGCCTTACTGGCATAGGTATAGTAAATAATTCAGTATCTGTCCTAAATTAGAAAATCACTTCATGGTAACAAAAGACTTCTGAACTATTTATTATTTTTGGACACGAGTTACCGAGAACCTACTATGTTTCAGAGGAAGTAGTGCCCTCCATGGGTTCTCTTTCTCAATCCTCAAACATATTTGCAAGGAAGAATTATTCCCTCTATTTTCCAAATGAGGAAACTAAGGCTCAAAGAAGAACAGTCATATGCCCAAGGCCTCACAGTATTATGGACAGAGCAGGTTTCTGAAAGCAGGACCATGTCTAATGCAAACCCCATTCTCTTTTCACTGTACCACACTACCCTCTTATAAAAACATTAACTATGAGTTTGGGTGAAATGGAGACATGACAAAAAGGTGCTATAAAATTAATTTACAAAGCATTCTCAATTAACTAAAATTAAAGTTGTATTCATTTCAATGATGTATATAACCATGATAGATGAAATTCTATTTCCATTCACAACTAAGTCCATCACTTTGTTTGATATTTTTTTTAAAAAAAAAAAAGCCATTTACAAAACTGAGTCACAGCAGGTAGAGGAACTGTTTCATGAACCAACAGAGTTGTAGTTAGAATGGCTCTCAGGCCAGAATTCCTGAGTTTTTAATCCTGCTTAAGCAAGTTCCTCAATACCTCTGTGCATTAGTTTTCTCCTCTGTAAAATGAGTATCTTATAATAATCACCTCAAAGGGTTGCTGTAAGGATTTAAATGAGTTCAAACCTATAAGACACTGACAACGGTTGCTGGTACACAGCAAGCACTCAGTAAGCGTTAGCCATCACCACCATCAATCAAATTATATTTACAACACGACTGAGTGATGATCATGGCTCAGATACGCCAACATATTTACCAAGCTTAAGGTATTCGACTGCCTAATTGAACGCACAAATGAGCAGTAAATTTGGTATGTGTTCATCGTTAGAAAATAAGTGATAAGAAGGAAGCAAAAGTCAATGCCTACAAGGAATATTAACCCAGACTCAAATTTATTAACAAGATAAGATATACTAACATTTCCATGGTTAGGGAACAGATCAAGAGAGCACAGATCTTCAGGCTAAAATAGGTGCTACAGATGACAGAAGTGTATTAAGGGGTCAAAAAAAGAGAGCAGGCACAACTTAGAGAAAGATTTACCAGTCTGCAGGGAGACCTTGAAAGGTGCCGCTCGGAGAAGAGTAGGCAGCACATTCCTCGAAATGGGGTCACGAGGAAGAAAACACAAAAGCAGATTTGCGTGTGGCATGACAGGACTCAGAGGCTTTTTACCAACTTTGTATCCTTAGCCCATAACACTCAGACTAATATATGGTAGGGATTCATGGAAGGTTTGGTAAACTGATCCGGTATTTCCCCAAGTATCTAAATGTGCACTCTGTTGCCCCCTGAAGTCCCTGCGATGACTTTTCTTCTGTCCAGATTCCTCTCCCTGAAACACTCTCTGACAGGTATGGCCTTCCTGCTAATACTTACCAGGAAATGTTTTCTTTGGAGCTGCAATGCAGGTGTGCATTTACTGAGCATGACCAGCTCTTACACATCATCTCTAAGATCATAGAAAACAAAGGAGATTCAGAAACCGGTTGAGACAGTAAACCAGGTAGTGTGGAGTAGTCAGAGACAAATGTGGCAACTCTGTTCTCAGGGGGCTTGTAATACTAAGCACAACTACACTGGCTGAGATTAATGTAACAGAAGGCACGATGGAATGAACTCAGCATCTGTGTTATGATAAGCAGAGGAAAGAAAGAATAATTGTGATAAATAATCTGAGATAATTTAATGGAAGATGTTCACAGTAGAATTATTTACAGTATGGGGAAATGATTAAGTAAATTACGATAAATTCACATGTTCATATGGGATACAGGCATTAAAAATAATGTTTACCAGTGGTATATAAATAGTATAAGAAAATATTTATGTTATAATGAATAAGAAAGCCTATCTTCACTAATGTATTCACAGTAGAAATATGGTAGTTTTTTTCTTCTTGCAATGTTCTGTTATTTTCCAGACATTTTGCAAAATATGTGCATTACTTTTAAACAGGATATTCTAAAAGCTTTATTTTAAAAACTGTATCTAAAGGCATAGAATATAAAATACTCAAATTTTAAAAAACACCAAAATTCCTTAGGGTGCAATCATCTTGTAAAGTCTTAACTTTAAAAAAGAGAGGGGGAGGAAGTTGGAAGGCTGAATTAAAAAAGTATATTCCCAAGTCAGCTGTTAATAACTAAGAATATACTATTCTCTAAGAAAAAATATTATAAAAAGCTGTTATGCTCCCAGGGTAATCTACCATAGCCAATTAAATTCAAAATTTACCTGAGGTGTGATATTGTACTACAGGTCCATATGCCTTTTCTGAAACACTTGGGACTGGAAGTTTTAGAATTGACAATTGGGGGAGATTTAGAAAGGTCTATACAGTATATTATACAGTATGCCACATATTTCTACAGGACTTTTAAAAGAATTTAATTACAATGGCTTCATATTAGTCCAGGTCATGTTTTTGCGGCTAAAACTGCCGCCATGTGGATTTCAGAAGAGCAGATAAGGAAGTGTGGATCTGTAATTGCAATTAATGCATTGTACTTGGTCACTGATGCAAGCATCCTTCCTGGTATCAAGCAATAAGCAACCAAAGGCCAGAGGAGGTATCAATTCAGCTTTTTTTTTTTTTGTAGAAAGAAATAAGGCAAGAAAGAAAGAAGGAAAGAAGGAAGAAGAGGAGGAGGGATCAGGGAAAAAGGAAGGGGAGAAGGAAGGGGAAAAGGGGAAACAAGGAAGGGGGAAGGGAAAGGAAAGGAAAGAAACATTGAATTTGCCTTCTACTTAATCAATATTCCCCGCATAGTCCTCCATACCTCTCTTAGGGCTCATTCATTATACTTTGAGATGGTTGTCATATAATCGTGTTACTCTTTCGCATACCCTCTTCTCAACTAATTTAAGTCCTTGGATGGCAGGAACTACGCAGGTAAAACAGCAAAGCCTACAACACCAGACACAGCTTTTACATGGAATGTTCTCAATTTATTGGGAAAAGACACCAAGTTACAACTTGAATGCTCAGGGGCACACTTTACACTTACCTAGAGATCTAAGATTCCCGTTTCTTCTCAGGTTATCAGAGGATTTCATGGCAGAGCTGGGTAACCTACTTGGAAACAGTAGCATCCTTTGAACTACTATATGATGCCCTAGTTCAGCCTAGTAACATAAGGATGAGTGCCTGACTTCATAAAAAAAACAAAAAACCTGAAGTCATTACAATCTCCAGGATGGTCTTTCCAGCTGTTCCTCATTCCAATGCGGGTCATTCCCCCCAGGCTGCAAAGTTAATGAGGTCTTTCCAAACAACAAGCCACTTCCACCAAAGTGCTTGCTGATCTTTATCTATGGATAATTCCTTGCAGATGCTTTGAAGCAACAGAAAAACTTCTAACATGCAGGACCATACTCTTCCTTTCTTTCTTTGTACCAGGCCCTACATAATCAATATTAATGCCCTATCATTATACCTTTATCTCTTGCTTTGATATGTTTTCAGTCAATGATATGTAGCTCAGGTTAAAGGAAATACAGTTTGTATCAGCTCTTGATGCATTCAAAGCATCATTCCAAGGAAAACCTTCACAAATAGGAGCTACTCATCTTTTAAAAACAAAGAATGTTTTGCAGGCTAAAGGAAACAAAAAAGATGGGTTGCCAAGTTACCATTTCAGGAATCCAGTTATCTTGACTTTTCCCCTGAGGGTTGCCTCTGCTGCAGCTAAAAATGAACCTCAGATTCTTGTATATATTCACATACCCCTCCAGCCAAAAATGAGGAAAAGCGGCGTGTAAATGGAAACATTACAGGACATTCTTGAATGTGAATGTCAAATTCTGCTATTGTTGAAAAGACTCAGAGAAGAAACCTGAGTTGACACTCAGAAAAATCCTGAAGCCAGAAACAGACAATTGCCAAAATATGTATTTCACATAGACAAATTTCAGAGAAAGTAATTATATAGAGACCTGGGCCAGACAGTTTCTTGTTCATCTGTCCTCTCATCTTTGCCTCCAAACATCCTTTCTCTAGGACTTAATGATGCTATCTCTTGCCATTTTCCTCTGATGTCCTCAAGAAAGAAAAATGTCAGGTGTGAATGGGACCAACTATCTAGAAAAAAATACTTATTTTTATGTTTCCCACAGGGTCCTGATGAAAACAGAGGAAATGAGAGGAGAGGCGGGGGTGGGGGGTTGGTAGGGGAACAAGGAAGGGGAGCACAAAGTAGGAAAATGTGACAAATGAAAGTAAGTGAATGAATAAATAAATGAAAGGTGTGACTCTGTGGATGGATAAATGAGCAAATTTCAGTCACACCTTGAAAAAGTATTCAAAGCCTCCATTTACTAAGAAGGAGGTGAGAGTCACAACCACTGATATTTCCAGTCATGAATGAATTCATTAGATCTCAAGCCACCACATGTTAAAGCTGTTCAAACTGTGGAGAAAGCTGAAGTCTTGGGTTACCTAGAATTTTACTTGTTACATTCCACACTTACAGGAGGGCATTAAAGATATGTATAAGCATTGCAAATAAACTGTAGCCACAGACAATACTCGTTCACTCACTGTAATAAACTGGATCAACCCAAAGTCCCTAGTTAGACTTAAGATGCTTTCCCAAAAACTGCTATAGAGGAGCCAAACTAAAGGAGAGAGTTTTATTTCCCAACCCTATATTCCTACTGTCCTCCTTTCAGATGCTATTTTAAAAATCCATAAAAAGAAGACAATGGGGGGAGGGGGAAAGGGACAAAAACATTCATCTAACATGTACAGAAGACCCAAAATACCAAATTCTGGGCTACAATGATGAATAGGACCCTTTCCAGGCTCTCAGGGAGCTCATGGGCTGTCTGGATAGGTGTTTAAGACAGTTATGATAGAGCGATCAAGTTTCATCAGAAGCAGGAATAAAACACTAATGGAGCAACCAATAGTCTGTCCCACCCCACCAGAGGGGGAAGGCTTTACAGAGCTAGGGTCCTGAGCTTGGCTGTATGGAAGGAGGAGGAGGTGATCAGAAAGCCAAGGCGTGGGAGAGAAGTGGCTTGACATTCCAGGCTCTGAATTCGAAACAACTACAAAACTTTCCAAAAGTTGATTTATTAAAGAGTTGATTATCACAGAATTCCATTCCTGGCCCAGATTCTTCTCCACCTACATATGTCTCATGCTCCTTGTATGCAGGAGGGTGCCTACACAAAAACAATGGTGCTGATTGAGGATTTCAGATATCTCAATACAAAAGCATTAGATGGTAAAAAGAAAAAAAAAAGAAAAAGAAAGCTCAGACTTGGAGTTTTAAGACCTCTCAGTTCACGCTCAGGCTCTGCTACTGATTTTACTTTATCACTCTGGGCATGTCACATAGCGTCTCTGTGCTTCAGTTTCATTATGTGTAAGTAAAGATGAGAACATCTCATAAGACCGTTGTGAGATCAGAGGTAAAAATGCATATAAATATGCCTGTTAACTCTAACGTATTCTGTTTTAACCTGCATCTATGTTACATTTACGCAGTCAGAAGCTCAGTCTTGGATCTTGTTGCTCAAAATACTTGGAAAGTATTTAAAAATGAGAAAAACTAGCCCTAACTGGCAGCCCTGCTCAGTGAGTGACACTCAATGACTACAGAACAAAATTCTTTCATATGTTCAAAAATCTACAGAATTGTCTTTTCAAAGTTTGCTTCTCAAGCTAATTAATGTACACGTTAATTACCTGGAGCTCATATTCAAATACTGATTCTGATTCAGGAGGTCTAGAGTGGAGACTGAGATTTGGCATCTCTAAGAAACACTCAAGTAAAGTCAATGCTTGCTCCTCCCCAGGCCCCACCTGGGACTGACTGAGGGATTCACCAAGACCCTTTCAAATTAATGAGTTGCTGCCCCATACGGTTAAGAATGAATTCAACACTTTAATTTCTGGCTCTTTTCTAATTTCTAACATCCTCTGCCTATGCCCCCAAACCCATCATTTCCTGAAACCAAAGTGCCTCGTGGTACATTATTAAATTATCCTTCAGCCATGAGAGACTTAAGGTTTTACCCAGAAAAGCAGCATAAGATCCAATTCTGACATCAAAGCCAGATGTAGTGAGGACTACCCGCATCCTACCTTTAATCCCACCCCTGTGCACCATCACCACTATTAACCACAGAACTGGGGGTGGGGGAGGAGGTAGATTTCCATAACCTCAAGAGCAGCTGCCTTGCCACCACTCACCACTGGGTCACTTCCTTGGATTATCTGGTAAACAATCATATATCTCAGAAGACCATAAATGCCTCTAGTGTGAGGGACTCCCTCCCCTGTATTCCCTTGCCTAGCACAAAGCTAGGTATTCAAATATTTGCGTAAGAGATGAAGGGGGAAATTAATCAACAATTAACAAACATTTATTGAATGTCCAGTATATGCCTTGCAATGGCCTAGGTGCTAAGAAAGCAAACAGGAATCTATACTCTGCCCATTAAAGCAATTTGAGCCCCTATGTAAGTGCGAGGCCCTGAGCTCATACTGTACCTACATTATCTTACTTCTCAACTATCACAGTAACCATATGACACAAGTATACACACTCACATTTTGCAGATGAAAAAATGAAACAAACAATACTCTATATAAGGAAACATAGGCTGTTATTCTAAGTTTTCTCACATAATCCACAACAGAGGCTTTTTCCACCTGATAACAGAAATGAACTGCCTTTTGCCCCCTATAACAATTCGTGGAATTAGTTTTCAATCTACTCTTGAGATTTTCATTAATATGAAGCATTAGGTGATGGGTCAAAAAGAGGAGGAAAAAAATGGAGCTGCCAAAAGGTGTCACTGCTTTCTCCTAGGAATCCACAACCCTGGCCTTTGCATTCTATAAAGACCAGTCTTCTTAAACACCACTCTAAACATTTAGCACATACAAATGGGAAGTGTGATATGATAGAAATAACGAACTGGACAGATCTCAATTCAAATACTAAATTTACTACTTATAAACTGTGTGGTGACCTTTAATTCTTTCTGCATCTGTACAATGGGGATAATCAACAAACCTTCAACACAGTTACTGGAGAGACATGATAGTGTGTTTAAAGTATAGAGTGGACTCCCCACAAATCTATGTTTTCTTCTCCCCTATTAGGGCCAATGCTTTGCTTATATAGTGGGAAGAGCATTAAGAGTCACAAGTCCTACTCGTGGCTAATAAGAACAGAGAATTTAACATAAGTCAGCCAAACAGCAACTCAAGCAGCCATTTAAAGTCACAGTCCAATTACTAAGGCAAATCACAAGTGCCTCTTTGGAAGAGACTTGGAGGAAAAGAGAAGCCATTAAAAAGATAAGAGGACTTATTTTTTAAATAACCATTCCAGAAGTCAAAAATTGAAGAAAACAATTTATAGGCCTAGCAAATAACAGAGGGGGATAATAAAAAATGCCCTAAATTTTCTCCCAGGTAGGTTTACAGCCCTGAGGGTAGTAACTCATTTTTTGCAGAGATTACACTGATTATCCAGGGACCAACAGTAAAAAGAGCAGTGGTTCCTCAATCAGACACAGCTAGGTTCAAATCACAGTTCTGGTACTTAATAACTGAGTGACCAAGGGCAAGCTACATAGAAACCATTGTTTCTCATCATCTGTCCTCAGTTGCTGTCAGGCTTATATGAGATAACGTATACAAAACATTTGGCAAAAGTGGGCACACAATCAATGTAAGCTGTTAACTCTGCATGACTGGTCTCTGGAAGGCCCCAAACCAGCAGCAGAAAGTCTTTATTAATAAGCTGCAAACTGGCTGATGTCATGAGGTGCGCTTTATGTTGGGCTATAATTTTTGTTGCTATTAGTTTCAGGAAGGTTCTTAAAAATATCATGAAGCCTAAGAAATGATGATCATACATCTATGTGATCATATTAAGAATTACTGATTGCATATGTAGAATGGAATGATTTCTAAATGTTGTGTTAGTTAATTTTTTTTAATTAATTAAAAAATATATCATGCAGCTATTTTTTTAATCAGTCTTTAGGCTTCATGGAGATATCAGGAACATTTTGGACTATTTTGGACTAACTGTGCTACACTTTAAAGTTAAATATATTAAATTTAGGAACAGGATTATATTAAATAGAAAAAATTTTTTTACTGTCTCATCTTTGTTTCCCAAAGCCCTTCCTTTTAATTCCCAAAATATCAATCAAAGGACCTGCTAGAATTTCAGATGATGAGTAGAGGAAAAGGCCACCTTACTCACCTCTGAATCCCTAAACCTATAGAGTTGACTGGGAACTGGTCACCTTTTAATCTCTTTAGCTCATCATTTCTCAGAACAAAGAACTGTCAAAACTGAGCAATCTTTTTCTGTATGTGGTCGTGGTTCAGGGTTTTAACTTCTCAAAGGACAAAACACTCCCCCACGCTGAGCATGGCACTTCTCACTAAGCAGTCTCTCTGGCTGAAAACCAGATCAAGGAGATGGTTGCATTTGGGTACTTCTCTGTCTGAAAAACACCTATCACTGTTCATGAGACCCACCTTCAACTCCATGAAACTCTTGCTACTAATTAGGCATCTTCATGGATACAGCTATCATCATAGCTCTCCACGCTTCCTTTGGCTTCCAAAATTCCTGGACTAAAACATTTGGATTAGCTGTGTATTATCAATACCTATTAACTGGCTCTTTGTTGACTATATGGATGATCTTATATCTGAGAGGACTGCAGAAGGTGGAGAAAGAAGGCAAGCTAAATGAAGACTGAAAGAGGGGGCTGAAGAAAAAGGCAGGGCAGAAGGCTGGGTGCCCAATACATAGGTCTACCTATGTCTCTGTATGCCTGCCCTAGGCTGCGGTGAGAACGTGAGCAGATGCAGTGACAAAAGATAGAGGCTGTGAACTGTTCAAAGGCAAGCTGTGCACCAAGCTGCACGCTCACTCCACACACCCAAGGTTTGGAGGTGTTGGCAACAAGAAAGTTATCTTAGTCTTGCATGTATGCATAGGGGCTTTGAAATGTAAAAGTAAGTCTCAAAAAAACTCACCAGTGCTAATAAGCGGATATTACTAACAAAGCATGTATGGACTGCCCTCTCCATTGTGTGTTCAGCACTATTTCCCAAAGCATCCTGATCCCCCTTTCCAAAGGATAGGTATCCAGATAAGCCGTTTACCAGAAAACTATGATATATGGGTTTGGTTGCATACTATTTAAACAGACACTGCTGTTACTTCCTATAAATTGTGACAAGACAGAAAGGTAGACTAAATATTGCATATTAGCCGTGGGGGAAAGTAAAGAAGTTGATTTAGGCTTTAAAGAGACAGCAATCAAGATCTGAACTTACTCTGAATGGTGGAAATTTTGCCATCATTCAGAGTAAAATAAGTTCAAAACCAGAAGGAACAACAAAAAAGGCAGTTCAGAGCAGGGAAATAACTCTTATTTTAAAAAAGCATTTTAAAAACACTTCATTTCAAGATCAGAATTAATGTGCTTCAGGTAAACAATGAAAAATATTAAGATAAACAAATGTTATTAATAAACTAGGTAGTTTTTTTTCATACAAATCCATGTTGGTAGAATTGAAATCCTCTAAAGAATACGATGGATTGTGAAATGAGCTGCATATGCAGGATTTGGAAGTGAATTAAATGAGGAGCCAGTCAGATCCTGAAAAACAATTCAGCCAAAACAAAGTATGGAAAACAAAGCAATAACAAAAAAAAAAAAAACCCAAGTTCTAACAGTTTCTTGGTCAAACAATAAGAAGAAAAGGAAAAACTGATTCACATGTAAACATTACAAAGTCAGTTCAAGAGGGTTAACAAATTTCCAAAATTTCACCCAGTGGATCTGGAAACAGAAACAACACATATGGCTTAATTAAATGAGGAGTTTAGGACATCTAAATGAACTGACCCTGTCATATGTTTCTTTTTTTAAGTAAGTTAAGGTAAGGGTAAACATTTTATATTACCTTAAGTTTCTACTTTTTAGAACATAAAACTCTTTGCCTGTGTCACTGTAACCATTTATCATAGTTGTTCTCTACTTCGGCAGCACACCGGAATCACCTGGGAACTTTAAAAAATACTGGAACTGACTAACTCCTAGAGTTTCTGATTCAATTGGTCTGGAGTATGGCCTGGGATTTTTAAGTTCCCAGAATGATTCTAATGTGTAGCCAAAGTAGAGATCCTGGTCACATCGTTTCTCAGACTAGAATGGCAAGCTCTCAATTTCTGGAACAGATAATGATGATGTCAAAAGAATTCAAACTCCATGTTACATCAGAAAGCATCACCACAATTTTTAATAAGAAAACATCTTTTTTTTTTTTTTAACAATCTGATTCTTAAAATAAAAACACACCACTGCAACAATCTGATTCTGAAAGTAAAAGCTCACCACTGGTTGGGCCCCATTGGCCAAGACATGGAAGAGGAGATACCATCAATTCTTTACCTCCTGTCTGGTTCAGGCCTCAGCAGAAGAGCATCTGTCACCACGAAGTGATTCATCTCCAAGAAAGGGGCTGCCTGCATTTAAGGGCCAGCTGAGGCCCTCTCTCCTTGCCATCCTGTGTCTAGAAGGCACATACCGCTATCACTAAATCAAAGTGCAGCTTGACAAAGCTATAATGGGGCTTCTTAGAGGAGAAATCCATTCCTTATGATGCTTTGATGGAGACGATGCCAAAAAGCCCATTAGTTCAGATGACTGTATGGGGAAGCAGCATAAACACAGGACATGACAAGAAATAGCAGCATAAACACAGGACATGACAAGAAATAGTACCTTATATTTTATCCAGACTATACTGATGATAAGCGGCTTAACTAATGGGCATACCTTCCCCACTTCCTAGCTATGAAATGACAAGTACTGATACTTGCACTTGGAGAAAGCCTCATTCTTTCAGTATGTATACTGAACATGGTGGCTTCCACCCACAAACGAAAGTGTGTTCTGAGAAACAATGGAAATTCTGGTGTAACACTAGTTTGCATACACTGCAACTCCTTCCAGTTACTTAGGAGCATTTTATACACATTTTTATATTAAATAGAAATGAACATAAATTGTGTTCTAGATGATGTTCTAAAAGGGTAAGGCTTTTTGTCTATTGTGTTTACCGCTACAGCCTGAGCCCCTAGTACACAGTACATAGTATACAGCTGCATTTAATATACATACTTGTTGAGTGAATGAATGAATGACAAAAAAAATCTACTACAACTGAATGTTCACTGCTATTTATGATTCCCTCCAGGGTAGGAGCATCTATAGAATGGAGTTTTTTTTTCCCTTGCTCTGATTTTTTTCTTGGTTTAATTAAACCTATTTATATTCATTACAAAAAAATTAATCACTTTTAAACTCCAGCATCCAGAGGTAACTAATGCTGAACTTTTAGTACATTATCTTCTCAATTATTTTTCTTGATAGATACATAACTTTTCCTTTTACCAAAGTGGGATGATATTTTGTATAAACAAAAGAGTTCTAGGTCAAGGGAACAGAAGTGTAACCTGAATTACAAAAACACAGAGTCACGATAATTTGTTTTATAACCTACTGTTTCCCACTTAGTATATTATGACTGTTTTTCCATGTCAGTAGACATGCATATGCATTACTGTTTAGATGTATGTTAGCCAGCAAGGGCATATCACTACACAGGACAAACTTCACAGAAGGAGAATGTGTGGGATAAAGTTGTAATGAGAAAATCTGACCTCCATGAAAGAAGGGGAATCCTTAATATCAGAACCTGTCACTTGATAAAGTACTCTTTTGGTTAAAGAATAGTCTCTGTGGGGTTAATAGTCCAAAACGAGTGAAACATGTGTAGGGAATAATCTGCCCATGGTTGCAGTCTAACATCATTATAATACATGCTCGTGTGCACAGACTCACATGGTCACTCTTTCTCACAAACATTTGCAATAGCATATTAATACCTGGTCACCCAACCAGTAAAAAGGTGTTGTAGCCATCCTATATGAAAAAAAATTTTAGATTAAGTAAGCACAATGGAAATTAGTCAGGGTTGCTAAAAAAGAAATATTTTAGAGGTGTATGTGTGTGTGTGTGTATGTGTCTGTGTTTGGGGGGAGGAAGACACTCGATTTTTCAAGATATAGAAGATGTGCCACTATCGAATAGCAATCTCCAAGGTTGAACGAGACGAGAGAGGTGCTAAAAAGGAAGAGGCAAAAAACCCAAACAAAAATGCTGGCTTTTTTTTTTAAAGGCTGTTTGTCTCCTTGGGGAAGACTAAGAGGAAGATTAGCAGTATAAATTTGTGGCAGTGTAACAGGTTTCTCCCTCATAGGGACGTGGTCCCCCCTTCATTCAAGGGGCTTAGGGTATGTAAACTGTTTCAAGTCTGGAAATTGATTACGGGGGCGTGACTCTGTGTTTTTGTAATTCAGGTTACACTTCTGTTCCCTTGACCTAGAACTCTTTTGTTTATACAGCTCCAACAAGAATTTAGTAGACTGCCCTTCTATTGTATTTCTAGGTACCCAATAATTTACTAGCCAATGCCACAAATCTCTGCGTGTCATATAATTTTGATGCCTCCTTTGCGTTTGCTGTCTATTATAATAGCCACGTCTACCCTGTCTTTGGTGATTAAATGCTGCCACTTGGCTCCTGCCAACTCGGGATCCTGTCATCCCCGTTGTGTTTAAGGATTCTAGCTCAGTGACAGCAGTTCCTACAGTAATACCCGACCTACAGAGAAGTACAACCACAGAGCTCTTTAGGGATGATGGTGCTAGTCTCACAAATTTATTTCTCACTGTTCTGGTAAAAGTGGTAAAAGGTGCATCCTCTGGACATTCCTGGGGTGTAAGAGCAGGTTTTGCATGATAAATCCACTCTAACATTCCAATGTCTCTAAGCCTCTGGATCCCTTCATCTACATTATACCAGGGCAGTTCTGGCATTTCAACCTCAGGTAATGTTGGCCACCTTTTGATCATGTTTCAACCAACCACCCAAACAAGCTGTTAACACCTTTTCTACCCACTCGAGCTATAACAATGAATGCAGAATCTCTGCTTAGTGGGCCCATATCAATAAATTCAGCCTGATCCAGCCTTATATTCCTCCCACCATTATCCCACACTCTTAAAATCCATTGCCACACATATTCCCCTGATTTCTGTCTATATAAATTGGAAAACTCACACAGTTCTTTTGGAGTATAACGTACCTCCTCATGTGTGATACTTTGTACCTCACCTTTAGGGGCCTGTTGGGACTTTAGTCTAGTTATAGGTCTAGAAGAAATGAGGGGTGGTGGGGGTGGGTCATGAAAAGAATTAGAAATATCTTCCAAGTCATTTGCTTCAGGGCCTTCATTTGCAGTTTCATCTGGTGAAACAGGATTAATCACTCTAGGGCTAATCCCTTCAGGAGGAGGTTGGGTGGCCAATTCCTCAAGGCAGGCTGGGGGTGGGGCAGCTATGTCCTCAGGGCAGACTATTACAGGGTTATCTAGAGAGGACTCAGCATGGCCTAGGGTTTCAACCTCGCCCCCAACATCATAATCAATCCATATGTCACCATCCCATTTTTCAGGGTCCCACTCCTTTCCAATCAATGCCCTCACTTTAACGGCAGACACTATGCAAGACTGAGATTTCAGTTTACGTTGTAAAGTTGCTACTCTAACAATAAGATTCTGAGTCTGATTTTCAGAGATCTCAAGTCTACGGCTAAAGGAAATAAGATTTTCCTTCAGGATACTCATAGAAACGTCTACATCTTTCAGACGGCACTTAAGCTTCTCGTTTGAAGCCTTAAGCCCATCCCTTTCACCCCTTAATGCAGACAGTGTATCTAACAACAACCAACCAACATCTCTATAACTCTTTATTTCTACAAAACTCTGTAAAGGTGTCAAAAACATTATCCCCCAGAGTCTGGCTTCGTACAAGTGAAGTATTAGGAGAATCGAATGATGATATTTTGACTATCTCCTTTGCCAACTCACTCCATGGATTGGGAGTGTCATTCTGATTACGGGAAAATGCTGGCTTTTAAACCAACAGTTCCAGTCGTCGTTCTTCATGGCAAGCAGAGGAACAGATCAAGAGGCAGGCCGAGTGGGCACTGAAAAGAACCACCAACTTCTTTATCCAGGTAAGCTGCCATCCGCAGGTAGAACTAGACTGATGGCCACGGGAGAAGGCCAAAGCTGGCAGCCAAGCCCCGGAGACAGGCACCAACTCCAACTGAGGGTAGAAGGGAGGGAGTTATCGCAAGTTTCATTAGCCTCATTAAACAAATAGTATCCCAGAGGAAAAAAGGTTTTTGGTTCTGGGGCTGAGAAGAGCTGAACCAGAGAGAACAAGTATCTCTGTACTTTTATCTCCTGGGGCAACCATATTAAAAGGGAGAAAACTATGAAGAAATACAGAACCAGGAGACAACCAGATTGAGAGCTCCCTGAGACCAGAAGCTATAGCTTTTCCAACTGTTGCTTCCACAGCACTGGGCAATCCAGTATGTACTCAAAGAAGTTTTAATGACTTGAGATGAAAAAAAATTTTTAAGAAATTTAAGTCACTATGAGAAACACAAGACATTTTTGGTTACAAACGCAAGAATCCAAACCTAGTACAGAAAGGAAGTCCCAAATAATACACACTACCATAAGATTCCTGTATAGGAATGTGAATCCTGGCTTGGGCCATTTACTAGCAGAATAACCAGAGTAATATTACTTACATCCCTGAGTCTGCTTCTCCACTCATAAAATGGCATCTATAATATATTTTGCTGCTAGGATTGTTTTCAGACTGGGGTTTTCAAACTATACACTCAAGCACAGGAAAGTTTAAAATATTTTCTTTACACTATTCACAATATATTTAGAACAAAGTTTCTCAGTATCGGCACTACTGATGTTTTTGAGCCATGGAATTCTTTGTTTTGAGTGTGTCTAGTGTGTTGTAGGATGTTTAGCAGCATCTCTTCTCCTCAGCCGCTGACAATCAAAAATGTTTCTAGGCATTGCCAAATGTCCCTTGGAGGCAAAATTGCCCCCCACCCCCCACTGAGAATCAGTGTTTTAGGATAAAGTCTACATTTTTGCTAAGAAAATGATTCCTAGGTCTTATGATGGAACAGAATATGTATTAATATTTTACAATGTTCAGAAAAGAGCAGCTTCTATATTGTTTCTCTGCTCTAGCTCTAAGCAGAAGTGAACATCTAATCAATCTCCAGGAGTCATATTTGAAAAACTGACACATCTACCCTAAAAAGGAACACAATTTTCTTCTTCAATTTCTGGCATTGTAATACTAATATAATTGAATAAAGATAAAAACTACTTTAATTAAAGAATCTGGTCATGATCAACAAAGTATCACGTAATAATGGAGCAGGGCCACAAAGCCAAACTTTACAAATCAGCCATTCCTGAAACATGCTGTACACATTTATGTTTATACAACCAGTGGTCTTCTAAATATCTGTCAACCCCAATGTCTGTGCACAACAACCTTACTTTTATCTTAACCTTGGTCATAAGTGTGCACATATTTTATAATATATCAGCAGAATTATTGTATATTTTATAAGGAAAGAAACTGGAGGTCTGTGAGCAAAAAGATTTTTCTGCTAAGGGTACAAGATGAAAAAAATTTTTTGAAGAACACTTTTGGAGACTTCGAAGTGGCCAAGTTGAGAACTGTCACAAGAGTACACACAGTTTTATAAGCAATATAGAGAAAGGACCTGAGGTTTGATGAACAACCAGCATTTTGCCAGATGCCTCAGATGTATTCTTTTCTCAAAATCCTCTGACAATTCTATGAAGGAGGAATATTATCACTACATGATAACCTCATCTGAACCACTCCAAGAGCCTCCTAACTGGGGTCCCTCCTTCTACCCTGTACCATCCAAAGTCTTCTTTCCAGAGTAGCTGGAAGTCGTACATCCTACTCAAAACTCTCCAAAGATTCCCTATTCAGAGTAAAAGGTAATCTTTTCAATGGTCACAAGACCCAGCACGATCTGGCTCTGCCATCTTTCCAACCTTCCACTTCTTCTTCACACACTTTACACGTTGGCCACTGTGCTATTTTTGAATCTGCCAGGCATGTCCTACTTAGTATCTTTGCACTCAGTCCTCTGCCCCCAATATCTGTACAGCTAAGTCCCTTACAGCCTTCAAGTATTTGCTCATAGAGTTATCATGCTATGCTCCCCCAGCCCCCATCACTTATACTTAACCCACCTTGTTTTTTTTCATATCATCTATCACCTGATATATTGTATACTTCTTTGCATATGTGTTGACTGTCTGCCCCCATTAGAAAATAAGTTCAATGAGTACAAATTCTTAGCATGTTTTTTTTTAATCGCTTTATCCATAGTGCTTAGACAATTCTATTGTAGGCACTCAATCAATACTGATGGATTCATTCATTTTTATAATGTCTAATCAATCATCCGCATTTTAGAAGTCAGGAAACTAAACACCTCAAGAAAAATTAAGAAGTAACTTGAACCTTAAGCATTCATCATTCAAATGGACTTCACTATTAGCTTTCACTAGCCACCACAAAGCCCTAAGAGACTGTATCTTACGGATCAGTACAAGGACTTCACACCCAGTAGTAGCTGTTTTTGAAGTACCTTATCAGCTAATTTGGGTTCCTCTTATTCACACAGGTCTCCTTACTTATATTCACCACCTCTTCTCCCCAGACAAAATTCTCTCAATGTCCTCTGCTTACAGTCCTGACATCATCAGTCAGCCACTGACTGACAAGAAGACCTCACACAAGCAGTTTTAACATGATGAGGCTTTAGATTTCTGACCTCAAAAATGGTGCCAATAACACTGACCTGATGGGGTTCTTGGAAGGATTCGTGAAGCAGTAAGTATGAGAAAGCCTAACTATTGCAGTAGCTCTAGCAAAGAACAAGCCCTTAATATGTTACCTTTTATTTTAAATATTATTTAGTGAGTCATTCACTCACTCACAGATTTGCTGATTTTTATTCATGAAAGTCACTATAAATATACATAAATGATTACCTTTCACCAGTCACTTGCATAATGGCTTTTGTTTTAATGCCCTCTCCCTACACTGACAATCCTTTTAGCCTTTGATAAATGTGTGTGTGTTTTTAAGCCACAGAATCAATTCAGCAGCAAAAAGAAGACCATCTACACTGTCATTAGCACCAAGTCCCAAAGGACCCACATGATCAAATGTTCAAAGGTTCAGCAAACTGGTCTTTAAATCTCCTCTAAAATTTGTGATGGGAGAGACCACGCATTAAAGTTCAATAACCTTAGGGCACAAGGTGGAAATAAACTCAGCTCTTAGCCAGAGACTAAATTAGTACATGTAAGGATGAAAGAAATGGAGCTGGGGAGCGATTTAATACATACGTTTATAGTATACTCTTGAAGTAAGTTCCAAAGAACCACATAAACCCTCTAGCATTCATAATACACCATAATAACACTTATTTGTATCTATCTTTGTTTCATCTCTATGGTACTTTTTGCCTTCAATTAAAACTACAATCTTTCAGGGCCATACCAAGTTAGAAATGTGGACTTCACTACACCAAGCCACAAAACCTTATTTCTGTTCTTCCAGCACATGGGGCCTGTCCCCAGCTCAGAACTTCTGCATTAAATCCCTCAGTCTGGAGCGCTCATGTCCCAGCTAGTTCTTCTCACACCTCACGATGCAGCTCAAATGCAATTTCCTTAAACAGGTATCTCTGGGCAATCCTTAACCAAACCTTCCGTACCCCAACTTGATCAAATTATCTATTTGTTCCCTTCATAGCAGTTCTCACCATCTGAAATCATTTTTACATTTGTTTATTGTCTGTCTCCCCCAAAATGTACTCTTTACAAAGATGTCTGTGTTTTATCACTGCATCACTGTAGACCCCAGCATCTAAAAAAATTACAATCACAGTAAGTGCTTAATTTAATATTTTTGAATAAATGAATATAGCGAATGTTCAGTAAATAATATTTAACTAATTGAAGGTCACTAACTTTTTATCTGATTCTGTACAAAAAAATAAAACAGGGTCCCAAGATGGGGACTGCTGACCTACAGCATGTACAAACTATAGCAATGGGCCTGTGGATCTCTCTAGTGGTTCTAAGAGTTAAGCAGTGCTGAGCAACTCATAAAATCTTATGTCTCCATGCCTCTGGTTTTTCTCTTATTTTCTCCATAAGAGAGACATATACCTCTGTATAGTGCTCAACAACTTAAATTTCCCTTCCACCTCTCATTTGAGCTTCTAGGTAGGAAAAGGATAAGCACCCCCAATTCCCAATTCCCATACTGCAGGAAATCAAAAGGCCCACGGAAGTCAAAACTTAACCCAAAGCTGTAAAGTAGTGAATGGTGACGCTGGAACTTGAACCCAGGTATTTCTGGCTCCAAAATTCTTACTTCTTCTACTATAATTTTGCTGTCTCTTCAAAATACATAAAACAGATATTTTACTTTCTATTAAAATGCACTTGAGAGAAATAACTTTTGCACAACTTTATTGGTTCCATTTCCTGACATAAAATTAATTTAGGAAAGTTTCAAACCTATCATTCCATTTGCTCCTGGCAATATATTCTTGAATTTCTAATGCTATCACAAGCTTCTTCAATTATTATAGGGATATTTTAAATACATATAACAATCCATCGTAATAATAAATTTTACAAGTCATGGCTTCAAAATTCTACAAGCTAAGATTTTCACAGCTGTCCATTGAAAGTATAAGATACCAAGGTTTTTCTCCAATTTGGATGATAAAATAGATTCATAACTTCAAATTCCAACTCAAAATAACCCAACATCAGACTACAGTCAAAATAAGAAGTCTAGATATAGGTAGAAGTCTAGATATAGGGGATAAACTGAACTATCCAATGAATAAAATGTTAATCAGAACTAAATTGAAGTTACACATTTGTGATTTGGTATACGCTTGTATGTATATAAAATAACTGAGCCCTTTTAGAGTAAGATACAAATATTTCCTTAAAATTGTTATAGTATCACAAGCAAAAATTCAATAAGTTTAAGATCTTTGATAAAACAATACTATGCAGGAGGATGCAAGGGTAGTTCCGTGGTAGAATTCTCGCCCGCCATGCAGGAAACCCAGTTGATTCTGGCCCATGCACCTCCCCAAAATAAACAAACAAGCAAATGAAAGAAAAAACAAACAAAAATTCAACGAATGATGCTGCAATAATGGGATATTCACATGGAAAAAGAATGAAATGTGACCCCTGCCATACAGCATACGAAAAACAAACAAAAAACAATACTATGCAGTCTCATTTATTTTTTGACATTACCATCCGGGAAGAAACAGAGAAAGGAAGTCTCAAACATGGATAATTGAGAAGTCATTTTTGTGTTCTTCTCAGCAATAGACTCGGTTTTTCCAACATGCCAGTTGTATAAAAAACAATTATAATTCCCTCAGTTATACCAACTAAAAAGGGGTGAGTATGTAGAATGAAGAAGAGTCTACAGCCATCATTAGGCAGCTGAAGGAAAGGGAGTCAGTCTGGTATACTAAATTTCCCAGAGATGGCCTACAGCATGTATTACTTACATGCACATGATTAAGAGGTGAGAGGTGATCAGCACAGCCTTAGATTTTAGATTTTCCTTCAGTGAACGTATATGAAGAACCTACTATGCACCAAGTGTTACTGTACTAGGTACTGGGATTATCTATTTGCTAATCCTTTTTTAAGTGCCTGCTATTGAAGAAACTCAGTGTTTAGACTGGGACATAGTCTGTACTTTTAAGAAATTCAGTTCTGGGGTGGAGTGGTGGGCAAAGAAAGACAGGTAAGTAAATCATTTCAAAAGAATAAGTGCTAAGACAGGTATACATACTGCTACAGAACAGCAGATGAGAAGTGTTAATCTGGCTCAGCTGAGAGAGGTGAAAAAACTCTGAGGGAAGACTTCAGGGGATATAACACTTACATTGAGCCTTCAAGAGTGGGTAAAACTGAATAGGTAAACAGTAGGGAGAGCATCTACATGGTCTGCCACGAATAAAGACATGTGAATGCTGCTGGAGATGGCGGAGACAAGCACAAGTGTGGCTCTCACCATATAAGCCCTGGGGAGCCACCAAAGGGCTCTACACAGAGACTAGCATAGCTGGGGGGTAGTGGAGATTCCTGACACCTCAGTCATGGCTGGGGGGAAAGCGGGGGAAAAAACTCCACGCAAGTAGAAACTGGTTCTAAAGGAATCAAGTAAGAACAAATTTTGGTTACTCCAAAACTAGACGTTTAGCACTAGTGAATCACAAGTCACACTGCAACATGAACTCATGGCAAAACACACAAAACTTGAAGATGTGAACAAGCCAACAGTCTTAGCTTCCTAGGGGTGCCATAACAAAGTACCACAAACTAGGTGGCTTAAAACAACAGAAATTTATTGTCTAACAGTTCTGGGGTCTAGAAGGCTGAGATCATGGTATATACAGGGCCCGAACCCTATGAAACCTGGAAGGGAGAATCCTTCCTTGTCTATTCTGGCTTCTGGTGTTTGCTGGCAATCCTCTGTGTTCTTTGGCTTGCAGCTGCAGCACTTCACTTTCCACCTCCATCTTCACATGGCATTTTCTCCTCTCCTATCTGTCTCTGTGTCCAAATTTCCTCTTCTTATAAGGACACTAGTCATATAGGGTTTAGGGCCCACCCTAATCCAGTTTGTCCATATCTTAGTTAACTGCCTCTTCAAATATTTCCTTCTTTCTATTTCCAAATAAGGCCACATTCATGGGACTAGGAATTAGAACTTGAACACATCTTTTGGGGAAGAGATGCAATTCAACTCATAACACCAATTTCTCAAACACCAGAATTCAAGATGAGATTTAGGATGTATTTTTTCAGATGTTAGCACTAGGGTAGCAATTCCAAAGACAACAATGAAACAGAATCTCTTTTCTCAATTGCAATATTCCAGTTGTCCAGTTTCAATAGTGGAATAGCCCCTCTTCTGCCCCATACTAGCCATACTCACTGTGTAAACTCTTATTGATTTCTTTGCCTTAGCTTCCTCATCTGCAAAATGAGGATAATAATATCTACCATATTACTTTGAGGGTGTGGGATTAAATTGTAGAATAAATATGAAAGGATTTTATAAACTCATTCTCTACAAATAAAAAATATAGCATAAGCTCAACTTGATGGTATTATGAATGAGAAAATTATCAAATGGAAGAATTAGTTTCCATGCACTAATTAAAATTAAAAGGGACTGTTTTAATCAAGTAAGACAGATTTAGCCCATACAAAATAAAAACCACTTAATTTTAATAGCATGAAATCACCCATCAACCTCTCCTTGACCTCAGGAGTCATCAAGCAAATACTAAGAGAGAGGGGTGAAGAGTGTAAACTCCATGGTAATGGATGTGTCATTAAGTGAATTAAACCACAAAGGTAATTAAATCATAAAAGCAACAGTAGTGATATTAACTAGACAGAGGGTTCAGAGGATCACTTCTGAAAGATTTCATTAGTCAAACCACAAAGGCCTCCTGGAAAGCACACCAGCAATATAGTTAAGAATAGGTCACTTTATTTATAGATTCCATCACCAAATCACATATTTATTAGCTTAAAAAAAACTCTGAAAATTGTCTTGAGCAGGCATGTTAAAATAGGGATGCTTTAAGCCAATTACATTACAGGAAACAATCTCTTAAGTTCAGTCCACACTCAACAGAAAATTTTCTTAATGGGCTCAGTGTAGAAACCATTCCTGTTTCCCTACACATTTGAGCTTTACTATAAATAAACAAGTATCACAAACTGGCAACACAATGTGTAAATTACACTTTAGGGTAGAGTACATGCCGAACAAGTTTGGGTCTAAAGACAAACCAGGCCACCGTCTGAAAGAGGACAGTATTTCATTAATGAGGTTCCTGTTTACAGCCCTATTATGAAGGACGCTTATTTGTTAGACTCAGCAAGGGCTCCTATTGTGGAGGGGACAATCACTGTGAAAATACTGTCTGGGGCAGATTGTCAGAAACGTACAAAAGGAAAGAATCACAGGGCCTGGGAAATTAAGCACATCTGCTCTGCTGTCTACAAGTGAGGGGAGTCTAATACACCAAAATGCACACGCTCTGTGATCTAGGTGGTGAAGTCCTGGGTGATTTTAAATTTTCTTTCCTATTTTCTCTAAGTTTTTCACAATGATCATATTTTTACAAAATTAAGAAAAAAATCCACATAGATGGAAATTCTATAAATTACAGAAAACGAATAAAATAACTATTGTCAATTCTATCCCTTAGATAATCTCTATTGACACTGTGTTCTATTTCTTCCTAGTCATTTTTCAATGCATATTCATTTTTCAGGTATTAAAACATATTTTAAAAAGGGCAAAATAAGAAATATATACTATAGTGATATATAATTACAGAAAGCAAAGCTGCTGTGTCAAATGATTATCATAAGCCAAGCTAGATGATGAAAAAAATCCACCTTTAAGTAAAATGACAAAAACCTCTAGGTAATGACAGTAATATTTTAATACAATGGTCACTTAAATATGACCCATAAAGATTTGCTATTAATTGTTTTCCCTCTAAATGAGGAGACTCAAATTTAGCCTAGAACACCTATGTGCAAGTACACACTTGCTTATTCATCTTATTAAATTCTACATGAAAACCACCCACGATCGAAGTGACATGCTAAAGGAGCTAGCTGTCACCTCTGCAGGATCTGTGCAATTGATTGCCTAGCCTTGGACACATAATAATGTCTTTGAAGGGGATCAGACAGACCAGAACTATATTTCATCTAAGGCAAACAGAACACAACATCATTAAAAGGAAAGGAGAAGAGCAAGCGCTCTGTTTTCTGGTTTACAAAGAAAGGTAACCTGCACTGCACATCCCAGGTGACCGTCCCTTTGATGGTGAATATCTTCTGCATTAGGGATATGTTCAGTCCTAACACGTAACAAAAGCTGTCTTAGATCCACTGCACCAAAGGATGTTTTGGTCCAGGAGAAGCCTGAGGGTAGAGTTGAGGAGTTGTGAGAGGTAGGCTACAGTTCTCTCAGCCCCTTTAGATAAATTATTGCATTAATGTTTCAAAGAGGTCAGCCAATGTTCCGGCTCTACTGCTGGCAACTGAAAATCACTCAACTGAGTAGCTCAACTAGTTCTTTTCAGTGAATTGGTAGGGTAGGGCGTTCAATTCAGAAATGTATTTCACCAATATCTGAACACAGAACTAAGATTTACCTCTACCACACAATTTTCCATACTGTGTTGAAATTATCGGTTTCTCTCTCTCTCTTGCCCATTAGACTTTCCATAGACTCACTGAGTGGCAGAACCTTGTCTTATTTTTATCATATCTCCTGAACCTCAGTGTGATACTGGAGTTGCTCTGTTTATTTCAGTGGTCCTCAGAGTATGGTACCTGGACTACCAGCATCAAGCATCATCTTGGTGACTTGTTAGACATGCAAATCTTCAGGTCCCATCCCAGACTTGTGGAGTCAGAATCTGAGGGAGGGGACCAGCAATGTATGTTTTTAAAAGTCCCCATGTGATTTTATGCACCCTGAAATTCAAGAACTACCAGCTTACTTCATCTGTTTGAAAAAGGTCTTTCCAAATCAGAGTTACAATATGTGATGAGTATTAAACATAAGACAACAAAGCCACTGCTTAATTTACATGCTTCAGATGATCATGTGGCCTACCAGGCAATTACTGGGTGCTGGGGCAGCTCCCAGGGCAGAGGGGATGCTAAAGGAATTGCAGCTATCCAGACATAATGTGAGGATTCCTAATCGAATGTCACCACTGTAACACTTAGACACCTGGATTACCACAATTACTTCTGAATTATACAGAATGCATAACACACAAAAAAGAATGTGAAGGACAAAATCCTCCAACTATTTCCAACTCCTGAGATCCTCAAAGATAGTGGTGAATGTGAAGAAATTAAGGAAACTGTCCTGCCAAAAATAGGAAACAAAACCATAGAAGGAAAAAGAAGATACAAATTCCTTGCCCTCCAGAAGGGACACTGAATAAAATAATTACAAAATGGTATGTGAAATAAGAAATGCAAATGGGGAGAAAATGAAAAAATATGTAACAAGTATTAAAACATGAGACAACACAGTCATTGCTTAATTTATAGATTCCAGCTGATCAGCTCTGCTGAGTCCTCAACAAGCAATGTGAGGACAAAGAGTAAATACTTACTTGAATTTGTCAAAAATAAAAAGCCAAACAAAAAATGGGTGAATCTGGCTCCAGAAAAAACTATTTAACTAAGAAAATAGAGAACTGAGGAAGAGAGGAAGGGCTGAGTACTCCTTAGGAACCAAGCTCTGAGCTAAGCACTTTACAGGCATCATCTCACTGAACCAAGCCTACAGGTGGGTACTATTACTATAGTCTACTTATAGATGAAGACAAGGCTTTGTGAAATTAAATAAATCACTCACGGTCACACAACATGAACCTAGATCTGTCTGATTTTTAAACCCCTTGCTCAACCACCATGGAAATAAGTCCTGGCAGAGATAAGGCAATTTTTTTCTCCTTAAAACATAAGACTAGTTGCTTAACATATTTTGCCATTTAGTCATATCCTTGAATTCTGGATTTGGGTTTTACCTATGTGATTCTAAGCCAAATGAGATTAGGGAATGAGCACCTGAGAAAGGCATTGAATGAATGCATTCACCTTTCTATAAGTCATCCAATTACAGTAGCCTGGTGGCTCATTAAATTAAAAAATTAAACAAAATGACTTGGCAAATGAAGACAAGTAGATAGAGCAGGTTGCACAAACCTGTTTATGAAAGAACACTAGTGAACTGATGGGATTTTTATTCTTCTTCCTTAAGCGTCTTTTAATATTCTTATTTTCACACAGCCAAATGTTCCTGTTCTCTAGCTTAATATTTGGAATATTACAAATGGAAGGAGGAGATAAGCTGGCTGAAGGACCTGGTGAGCAGGGAAATGCTACAGATAACTTTAAAGCAATATTGGTGGATCCCCCAAATAAGCTAAATCCATATATTGCCACCTCTAACAAAAATAAAAAAATAACCTTAAAATATTAAGTATAAAGGTCTACTTCCTTTCCTCATTCTCGCTGCCCTAACTCTCAGTGAGATCACGTATAAATTTTGCCCTCCTTTCAAATCTCTTGCTTTAGAAAGGAAATTGCCATCTTGCTTTGCAATAATAGGCCAGAGAACAAAACTGTTTTAAAGTAATGCTTTCACGCAAATCTACAGTTATCTGCAGACTAAAAGGCTAGCCTTGCGGTATTCTCAAATTACGGTTTATACTGCCCAACTACGAAGCTGCAATTTGAAAATGGGAAACTCCATTTGGCAGCAGAACACATATTCAATGTCCTCACAAAAAAAAACAGAGGTTTCAGTTAAGAAAAGAAAAGAAAATTAGCTTCACTGCCTAAAATCATCAGCAGCAGAATACTGATATTTTCTGAATTTTTATTTCCAACATTATTTATGCTCTATGGAAAAAGACTCCCAACTTAACACTATAAGCTCTGACCATCTTAACAGTCTTTGCAGAGGGAAATCAATCTTTCAACGTGAAGGAACAGACCCAGCCAGCAGTTACACCTCTTCACTACATATGCATGCCCTCCTCCTCTCTGACCACTTCAGTGCAACCTGTAGTTTTGTGGCTCCCTTCTCACACTGCTTTGTTGCAGTCACCCCTAAGGTGGCAGGCAGTCCCCCAATCACTAACTCAATGTCACAGGATACCAACTTGAAAATAAAAGTATCATATGTAAATGAATAATATCAGTGAAAGGCTAGACTGCCACCCTCTAATGGCATCCAATTTGGCTGGAAAAGGCCAACCTAATCATTTTCAAGGCCTTTCTCTCTGGGTCAGAAAGGTGAACTTGCTTCCATACATTTCACTGAGTGGACAAATCTTTCAGACTATGACATCCTTGACGTTTAACTTTTTAACCTCCATATCACTTTTTATGAGGTTCTCGAAACACTTTGAAAAGAGGAGGGGGAGAGGGCGGAACACCTGTGAAGCACCAGTTCTTAATTGTTAGGCACACTGCAGAGATCCTTTTGTACCATATTACAAAAGGGGATCTAATTTTTACAACACCCATTTTATAGATGAGGCAACTGAGATTTGGAGAAGAAAAAAAATGACCCAAAAGCTACACATTTCTACTCCAATTTTTCAATAGGGATGTAGAGGTCTAGAAATTGTAAGTAGTTTGCCCAGCTAATACCTACACTAGGAGCTACACACACCCAGCCCTGTGCTATCCCAAAGCCCAGGCAAGCTTTCCACACTCTGCTCTCCAGTACTCTGTTCCCATGTGGTATATAGAACAGAACACCTCCATTAGCAGATCCCCAGCTCCCACGTTCAGTGATACAGACAGATATTCCCGTGAGCCAACATTTGGCCTACCCACTTGGAATGTTAAATAGAAGCCTGTTACTATGCCTGGCACACTGAGGACACGGGCAAAAATGCAACAGTAGGCACACAAATAAACCCATTTGAGACCACTGTTATACCACCATCATTCAACATTCTCTTTTGAGGTTCATGCCAACTATCTTTCTCTGGCTCCATGACACTAATGCTTAAATAACTTTACCACCTATCCACAATTCTTTCCACCACAGCCACTTCAGTGTCTGTACTGGTGACTCCTAACGCTGCCTTCTTCCACCTCTCAGCTTCACTCTCTCTACTCCAAATACCCCCTGATGTGACAGACACTACTGATGCCTGAACAACATCCATTCTCTCCTTCTTCCTTAGCATCAGAACCCTGATTTTTAGCAGAATATTTTACCACTGGGAATATAATACTACAATTCCTAACCTCTCCTACAACCAGATGTAGCCAATAAGTCCTAGTCAATAAGATGAGTGGAGTGTTTTGTGGGCTAAAGAGCAAACTAACTCAACGAAGAGCGTCCAATTTTCCCTTTCCTTTTTAGAATCTGCATCTCAGAAGCAATAGTGGAGCCCGGGTAGCTATCTTAAGCCAAGAGGTGTCCTTGAGGATAAAAGCTACGTGCTGAGGAAGGTGGGTGCAAATCCGGAAGCCTGAGACCCTGACGACACCACAGACCTGGCATTCCAAGCCTACATTCAGACTTTTTAGGTAACAAAGAAATAAGCTATCAAATATGTCTCTGTTTTTCTTGCTTTGTTTTTCCTAATACATGCAGCCCCACCTAATCCTAATATAAGCCAATGATCAAATGAAGGGAAATATGGAAATGGACATGAGACAGGATTTCCAATATTACACAATTCACTAAAAAGAGGCCAGGGAAATTGGAAGGTCAATGTCTCCTAACGGTTTTTAAATATAGGACACCCTACTGAGAGTGCCAGGCCCACTACTGGTACATTATACACCTTCAAGCCCATTCTTATTTTGCTTTTAGTTCCACATCTCTCACTTTTCTATTAAATCTCTATAGTTACCTATAACGAAATCTTTTAGGAAATGCCACAAATATGTTAAAAAGGAAAAACATCTCAAAAAATGTGCTAAGCACAGAGTTTTTTCTCATATAAATTTAAAAGAAGGTACCCAAAGCAAGTCGGGGTTCCTTTTATTCTTCACTCACCCACTCACCATATCATTAGATGTTAACACCACATAGCCAAAATGGTCATGATATACCCCCTTTCTCAGCAAAAACTGGTCAAGAGGGAATGGGAAACCCCCAGGGGATGATGGATGAACTAAAATGTCAAAGAACACTGCAAAGCTTCAACTACTGTAGGTAGAGGGCTGAACTTCATGATTCACCGAGCTGCCTCTGAGTTTCTATGATTCCACAGTGGAGTAATTCAAAGTAGAAGCAAAGGGGTTGGATCTACTCTGTGAATCAAGATGAGTCCACATTCTCAAGGATGGTTTTTTAGCCATCATTTATGCTCCAAGGGAACCTGTATAGGTACTGTCATAACACCTCTCACAGTTCACTGTACTTAACCCATAAACCAGTTAACTTCATTTTGTGAGCTTCCGAGACCTGTTTTGTGCTAATGGTGTTAAGAGCGTCTGGAACATTGCAGATGGTCAGCAAATGATTGCTGAATAAATAAATAAAAGTATGTATAAACCTGTGAGCTAGCCAGGGAGTTCTAGACCCACTCCTGAAACTTTAACCCACCATCCTTTAGACATTATCCGTGCTACCACTGACAATTGCTAACTCGGGTAACAGCATGGCTCAAAATATGAATGTGGGACCAGAGGCCCTTTCTGAAAAGAACAAATGCGCTGCCAACTGACATGGTAGCAATAAAGACCCTGTAATACTGGAGGGTGGCAGGGTGGGGAGAGCTGAGGAAGGGCTGATGAAGAAATGGTTACTGCACCATTAATCACTTATATAGAAATAGCTAAAATAAGGAACAGGAAACTGTTTGCAAATGGGTGTGCAGAAAGCAACCACTGATAGAGTTTCTATGACAAGACAAAAAGGAAAAGCATTTAATAGTTTGATGGAATCCGGAATCCACGGACCAGATGGTGTTTTTCTGATGAGAAGCATTTGCTATACCTGAGGTTAGAGGGATCAGGTGGTACAGAAAGGGTTAGAGGATTAATTTGCCCAACAGCCCAGTGAAAGGCTACTGCTAGCTCCTTTTGCAGATAACAAGAGCGGAAGTTTGGCTCCTCTTCCAAGACCTTGAAACTGATACATGATAAAGAGTTGGGATTCAGCCCCATGTTTCTCTCAAATTAAGACCAGAAGTTTGAAGAAACCTTTTCCCCATCTCAGAAATAAGACACTAAGTCAAACTAAATACAGGTAGAATAGAAAGAAAGAAAGAAAAAAAAGATCAGCAGACCAAAGCAGTGCCGCTAACACAGTTCACTGGTGTCTACACCACAACAATGGCCTGCTTCAGGAGGACGGGAAAGGAAAGAAATCAAGCAACCCTAACACCCAAAGGTAGAATAAAAAGCTGGGTCATTTGCTGTACGTGAATGCATAACTAAAAAAGAAAATTAACACAATTTATTAGACCGTCAGACCAATCACTCCTACAGTCAGCACCAGAGTCAGTCTTCTGAAGTGTTCGACACAATCTTGACTTCCTCTGCAGCAACTGCTGTGGTGACTTGGAGAAGAAACTAAAAGCTGCGCACCCTGGTGAAGAAGAATGCTAGAAGATGGCAAGGAAGCTTAGCACAGTCAGAAATAGAGTGGAACACTCATTTAAGTTACTGTCAAGTTGGATCATGTAGCCAGAAAGCAGCCCCCAGTGCTGCTAATTTTAAGAGAAGCATTTCTGTTTCTTAAAAAAAAAAAAAGGGAAAGACAACCATTTGAGGAAAATCCGTGGCATTTCCCTGACAGGTTATGGTATTAGTGAATGAAAACTAAAAAGAAAATGAGGACAGAGAAACTAACTCAAAAGATGATAATGACTTGCCCCCAGGTCCTGAAAGTTTGAACTTGCCCCAGGACAGGGTACACCTGTCCTTCCTGCAGGGATGTGGAAATACTGAGGCAGTCCAAAACAGAGACAGTATTGACAAACCAAAAGAATGGGGAGTCAGAGCCTACCTTGCCCTTGGAGATGGGCATACTCAGACCTGCCAGTGGGTGCGTTAATGGATATAGCATTTCTGAAAAACATTTGGCAATATGTTAAGAGCCCTAGACCCAGCAACTCCACTTCTGAGATATCTTCCTAAAGAAGTCATCAGAAAAATGAGCAGAAGACTGAGTGTATTCTAACAGAAAAAGAAAAAACCAACATCAGTAACTGGAAAATGAATAAGTTAAGTAGGGGTATCCACACAATGGAATATTATGCACCCACTAAAATGGAGTGTTAAAAGCTTTTAATGACATGGAGAAAACAAATCTTACATTATAAGCTTAAAAAGCAGACTATAAAGCTGTATATATTATACAGTGTTTTTGCACAATAACTGTGGTAATATCCCATCTCTGTGAGGATGACTGATTTTCAAGCTCCATTCATTTGACCATCTCAGTTTACACACAGATGCCCAGTCCAGCACCAAAGTTTCATAAGGGCAAGGAGAAGCAGGTAACATGACAGAGTCAATGATAATCAAGTAATTGGAGTTCAGGTCCCACTTTTGTACACAGATAGGGATGTGAACTCTGGGATCTCAGTTTCTACAGCAATAAAAAGAGAGATGCACCCACTAAATCAGAGTTTCTCAAACTCTTCCACAAAGTACCTCAGAAGGCAGAGGATGAATCCTAAAGCAGTTATTCTAAGTGCATAATCCTAATTGTTTTATCACCAATACTTCTGCAAGTTGTGTATTCTTCTCTATATTCCCACGATTATTTAAATATAAAAGGATTAATTGTGATCTAAATTGTCAATTAATCCATACTACCACCCCCAAATTTCTGAGTAAAACCAAATATCCCTCCAAGATATATCATGTTTGTCCTGTAACATCAGTTATCTTGTCACACTCTATTGCACTACAGTATTCATTACCTAGTATGAGATGGAAGGCTCTTAATAATCACAAAAATTTCTCCCTGTTATGATTTCCTATGATAAAATGAAACAATGTATGTGCAAGAGCCTAGCACAGTGCCTGGCTCGAAAGAGACAGTGAAAAGATACATGCTAAATCTGAATCTAACTGAGCTACTTTCTTTATCAACTTAAACTTGCTTTTAAAAACATGTAGCAAAGAGCCCCGAACTGGAAGAACAAATCATAAATACTGTGCTGAGGATGCTACTGCTTACACTGTCTTAAGGTCCTAAGTTTCTTGCTGAGAAAAAAATTAGGTGACAAAAACAAGAAGAGCAGAAAACAAAAATTTTAAAGTCAATAAAATAACTTAAAAATGAAGACTGACTAGATAGGTATGTAAGTGACAAACTGTCTAAAGAGCTGACAGATAAAAATTCATACTCAAATTAAGTACCAAGAGAAAGCTTTTCTGCAGATGAATTTTATGCCATCTGTGGCAAAAAAATTAAAATGCTACAACTAACCACCATTCCCTGCCTTAGATGCAAATAAAATTTGGAGCTACTGCAATCTGCTGAACTCAGGTGTTCAATTCCTGGCTGCCTCCTACAGAGGAATTATATTGATGTGATCCCAAATTGCCTCGTATTTATCAAATGCTTAGTATGGCAAATTCTGATGCTAGGTATTGTGAAGAACGTACAGAACACACATGTGAAGAGCATCCAGTTTTTGCCTAAGTGGGTTTAGAATCTGGTAGAAGAGACAGTATGCACATACAAATAACTCTAACAAAGGACAGAATGGGATAATAGCAAAAAGAAGGGACAAATATCTGCAGAGCTGAGAAAAGGAAATGATAATTTCCAGGTCAGAGAATCTGAGAAGGCGTCAAGGAGGATGTGGCACATGGTTTGGGGCTCATATCTAACACATCCCAAGGACCAGCTGCCACCCAGGTTTTGTGCTACTGTAGACTTTTTAATTTTTATTTATTATTATTATTATTATTTATACATGGGCAGGCACTGGCAATCGAGCCCGAGTCCCTGGCATGGCAGGTGAGAACTCTGCCACTGAGCCATCATGGCCCACCCTAACTTAGACTTTTGTGGAATCAAAGTGACTGTAGAAAGACCAAGACGAGAATGGGCAACCCGAGGTAAACGTCAATGCATCTGCTGCAGTGCCAGTGCCCCAAGCGCTAAGGACACAATAGTTGTCCACAAGGACAAAAGAGAATCTGTGTCTCTTGAAACAGAAAAGCAACCACTCGCTGTGACAGCATGGCAGTAACCAGCCTGTTCTCATCACCAAGTACTCTGAGGACTAGCCTCTATCAGACTTCCCAAGGCAGAAGCAAATGGATGGCGCTCTGCCATTCTATGAAAGCAAGAACATTACTCTCCAGACACTCATTCAGGAATGAGAAAGAAGGGCTGAAAAATTCTTGAGGCTTATAATACAACGGTGTAGAGAAGCAAAATCTTGTTCCACTTTTCTGAAATCAATAAATAAACCTTTAAAAGCTATAACAAACGCAGGCATGGGGAAAGGTATCGTTAAATTTACTTGACTCTTTCAGACAAATACAAGGTCTTCCCAAGGCACAAGATTTCTTAACTTGTTAATTCCCTGTACTCCTATATAAGAAAGTGCCAACACTTGTGTGGCAGAGCTGAGCTTCCCACCTCATTTGAATAGCCATTTTCAACCCCTCCTACTTCTATCTACTTCCTTTGCCCCTACTTCCCAACTCCAGCTTGAATGTGTCCCTGCCTCCTCCAGGTTCCAAGAGCTGTTTGTAGACACCACTTGTAAAATGCTCACCATACTGTGTTAGAATTAGTGTACATATGTACATAAAGCCTCTAGCCCAATGTGGGCACTTAGCAGATGCTCAATAAATGGCAGATCTTTCCCCTCCAGCCGGGAGGCCCTTGAGGGCATGCTCTCATCTATATCCCACCATCCAGTAGAGTACCAGGCATAAAAATTTATTTGGATAAATAAATCTCAAAAACACAGAGGAGCATATGCAGGAGGGCTTCTCCCTTCTTGCTCCTGGCTCCTGGAGCTTCCAAGGATGTCCTTACAGTGCCACTTCCTCAGATATTGCCCTATTCCTCCAGGAGTTTAAAAACACATTAGGCATCTCCCTCCTGCCCCACATCAGCTCTGTTAGATGCTAATGAACTGAACCTTCAGAGTTAACCATCAAATCCACAGAAGCCAACTTTCCGTAAAGGTTCTGGGAGCTTCTAATCATAAAGGTCTGGCTGATTTTGGCAGGGCCCTCCCAAGGCTGCAAGAAGGATCATCACTCAGCCCCGCTTCTCTTCAAGCTGTCTGTGCTTCCAGAAACATTAAGCTCACTTTTCTTTTTCCATAATGGAACAAGAAGGTAAGTATCCGGGTAAGCAGACACCTGCATCTGGGAGAGGGCGTGTGAGCACTCAGGGCTGTCTTGGGAGCAGGTGGAGATTCAAAGGTTGAATCTCAAACCCAACAGGATAGCTTGCTCTACTTGCAGAAAAGTTATTCTTAGAAAGCTATAGTGAAGTAGCTAGAAGGAAAAAACAAAATTATGGGACTATAGCCCATAACAAACCCTGAAATCTGTTCCATAACTAATTGTTGCAGTGTGCTTTGAAATGTCTTGCTTTTTTTTGTATATATGCTATTTTTCACAATTAAAAAAAAACAAAATAAATAAAATAAAAATTTTTTTTTAAAAAGCTATAGTGAAAAAACTTTCACTATATAACCTGAAAGATGATCTCAGGTTGACCCTTTTTTTTAATGGAAGAGGAGACTGGGGCACAGTGAAGTGAACTGGCTTGTGGAAGTGCTTGACTGGAACAAGAACATCGGATAGCCAGGAGCTGATTGCACTTATACTGGATGACTCAAAAGTGTTCAAAGAGAATAAATTATATCCTAATTTAACTCCATATCAACTGAAGAAGCATAATTCATAAAATCAGATAAAATATAAGACCTCTGATCCTATGGAAACGTAATCTGTTTTATTCAGATGCTTAAGATTCTTGTAATGAACATTCACATAGTCCACATCTTAACTGCTCATTTTTTACAGCACCACTTTTGAAAACAAAAGGCCCACCCTTTCTTACTCAGCTAGTGTCAAAAGAAGGGGCTATCTAGTGCAGGAAGCAGGAGAGTTGCTTTGCAAAAGCCAAGCAAATGTGACATTACAGCTGAGACCATAAACCTCCAAAAGCCAGAGCCCTGGTTGCTGTTCATCACAGCCTGCTGTCAGACCCTTCCAGAGGGAGGTGAGTCTGTTCCTAACCGAGCATTATTAATTTAGGAATCAGAATGCCATTGATGTGGGAGTGGGGGAAGGGTAAGCAGCAGTAGTGAATTAACAAGTTGGCTTTCAAGACTTCCTTTCCTGAAAATTGAGGTGAGTTTACATCTAGCTCTCTCTTGGGACCAAACCTAGTGGTTTCTTTTTAACTGTAAAGAGAACTGAGCAAACCAGAGTATCCAAAGGCAAATGGAATGCAATTTTTTAGCACTATGGCCAAATTCAAGCAGCACACAATGAGAAAAGATGAATTCAGGTAACCACACACAAACATTCTTGTTAAGAGAAAGACATCTATACCATTTATCACATTTTGCTCACCCTATGAACAAAGACAGACACATTTTTCCTAAACTAAGGACCATTTGTTGATTAGCTATTGTGTTGAACAAGGCATTTTTAGCATACAAAGATAATCCTCCCTATGCTTTGGAGACTGATACTTAAAAAAAAACAGTTACAGTACATATAGCTGAATGAAATTCGTGTTACAACATTAACTAACATATGCTGATATGCAGAATACCCAACAGAGGTATTCTCACCCCTTACAAAATTGCTGCTGAAATGGGTACTTTTGTCCTCACATTATAGATGAAAAAACTGACACTCACAGAGGTTAAATAAGCCCAAATCATACAACTGGTAACTGTAAACACAATCTTTATGGAATACTAAGAAAGCCAAGCACGGTGCTATAAGCACCTTATATAGAATTTTCTCATTCATCCTTCACAACAACACGTTAAGTACTATCATTATCCCCAATTCACAAATGTGAAAACAGAATTTAGGTAACTTGCCAAAGCAGAGCTAGTTTAAAAATCCAGGTCTTTTCAGACTGCAGCATGTATCCTTAACCATCTATATTCCTATGAAGCAGACTGCTGTGGAAAACAAGAGAAGGCTTTCAGGAAGTAGCACTTAACATCAATGCACTGCATCCCTGCCGACCTCCCAGAGCACATCCTTTATTGAGGCCAGAGGAAACAGAAAAGCCCCAGTGCTCATTAATGCTATGATAGAACAAGCAAAGGAGTTTGTTTTCACAAACATACTGCCCTGATGATAGTACTCTGGTGCCTACTTGCTAAAGCTTGAGTATTCAACTGCCTACGAGGGTCCACACTTTCCTAATTCCCTCCTTTTTATTGTATAAAACAGTGAATTCTGCATTAAGATCATTAATTTAACTACAAAGGGGCTGAAATGCCTTGAGCAATTTTCCACCACAAATAAAATACAAGTTTCAATGCACACCAAGAAAAAAAATGATGTATCTGAATTAGTAGTCAATGCAACACCGCTGAGCTCCTGTTGCAACAAGTTTCATTTTCATCTTCCCTAAGAGAGGCTTAAGCACCCTACTCAACGCTAATCAAACTGAATTAGCAGTGCCTCCATCTGGAGGCCAGCAAAGGGTAGAGAAAACACCAGGAATAACAAATGAATGAGTCTTCTAAACTTGAGCACATTAAGACAGCCAGACGGCAAATGTGCAGAAACATTCTTCCATGATAATCCTGGCGTTTAAAATCAAAGCATGAACTCAATGCATTTTACCACACCCCGTCTCCTATCCTTGGGCCTTGAAAATGTTTCCATAAAAGAGATTCAGAGATGATGAATGCCTATGCTTGAGGATCCCTTTTATTACCGCTAGTCATGTTAAGTCCTTCAGACTCTGGCACATCAGACTTACTGTGACTATTCCTTCCCCTCCTCAGATTAGTCTTTGCATCAAAGCAGCATGCTCCAGATAGGAAAAGCAGAATGAATGCTCCAGAAGTAGGCACCCAAGTAGCTAAGGGGGATTTCATGGAGGTGGCAGAATGATCAGACGCCAGGAGCAAAGAGATTTTGGTTTATTGCTATGAGGTGGTATTCCTGATGGGGTGGCTCCATCTTTCTGCAGAGATGTCATGAATTTTTCCCTGCACTCTGGCCCCACTAGGATCTGTCCTTGGGTTTGAAATTGGGGCACACTATTTTAAGAGTTGATGGTGCCTTGGCTATCCTTATGTTTGGTCTGTCTTCCAACAGCTTTGCTCAAATAAATTACTCATTCCTTCCTTCCCTCCCTTCCTCCCAGCCTCCTGCATCCAAGGTGTTGGATGAGCTTCCTTGAGCAGCTGCAGTGGTCCTCAGAGTGGTGTGTCAGTGGGTGCTGATTTCCTCAGTGGCTCCAGGCTCCCAGCTCCCAAGGCTCTTCAGGAACATCTCACAGCACAGGCATGTAGGACCCCACAGCAGAAGAGTTCACATACATCTAAACTAATTACAAGTATGTAACTTGTAGGTCACTCTACTGAAATTGTTAAAGGACCAATATAAACTTTACCTATGATGAAAATAAACGTCTGACAGCAGGTAGAATAGCTGCTAAACTGTGGCACATCCACATAATAAAATATTATGCGATCATTAAAAATTTGGGGTTGAAAATGTTCTGAATAAGCAAACCCATAAAAACAGAAGGTGGATTAATGGTTGCCTAGGACCAGAGGTTTGGGGGGGGAAATGGGGAGTGGCTGTTAATGGGTTCGGAGTTTCTTTCTGGGGTGATTAAAAGGTTTTAAAATTGATTTTACAACTCTGTGAATGTATTAAAACCCACTGAATGTACACTTTAAATAAATGAAGTATGGTATGGGAATCATAGCTCAATAAAGCTGTTATACAAAATTACGATTTGGGAGACTACCTAATAACACAGGTTACTACTGCTCAATATAATGTTAAAGGGAAATGGGAAGTTTTAAAACAGATTATTTAATACGATCCCACTTTTGGAAAATAGTACACACATTTGCAATTTTATCACTTTCTACTAATTCTACTTCTACAACCACTACTGTGCTGGCTAACATTTACTAAGAACTTAAGTTTTTATGTACATTTCTCAACTATCATCATAATAACTCTCTGAGATCAGTACTATTATAGATGAGAAGACTACCATGAGGTGTGGAAACAAAACGTCCCTGGACCAAGTGCAGACAATTACTAAATGGTGGTGCAGTAAGATTCAAATCTGGGCATACCTGACCAAAGCCCATGCTCTTAATGATTAGCCGCTATTTACAGAGGACAACAGTCTTAGAGCAGTGACAAGCATAGGTGACTGAACCTTTGTGTTATTTTTGTTACAATAAACTGACATCAATTTTTGGAATATGGGAGGGAAAAGCAATAAACCTAATTTTGCCAAATAAAAGTAAGTTCTGAGTATCTGCCCTCTGTGGCAGGCTCTGGGCACATACTCATCACAAAAAGTTGTGATAACTTCCCTTGATCAGATTTTTGACCAACAGCATATGGCTTCTGCTTGTGTCACTCCTGAGTAGACCCTGTGACTCTCTGAGGCCTTGTTCCATTTCTGACCAGATGATTGGTATCAGGGCACATGACCCCTCCAACAGTCCAAAGGTTAACCTTGCCCTCATCCCCTCTATCACTGCCTCTTTTCTGACCAAGGCACCAATAGTTTCCTGAACCACTTTCACAAAACAACTTCAAGCTCTGTCACTATCCTACTCTCTGCTGCTCCTCTCAAAATATGGCAATGGTGTCCAACTGTGGTCCAGATGTGGAATGAGCACCTCCTCTGTTGAGGACACTACACAGTTCAGACTCGGCCACTTTCACTTAGGACTATGCAAAACTTGCACAGTTACCACATCCCAAGTATCCCCAAAGGGCAGACCAAGGATTCAGGACCTTGGATTTACTCATTTCCTTCCCAAGGGACTATGTGCAAGAGGCCTTCAGAGGTCAGCTGATCCAAATCGATCACCCACACTGGGTGGGTGGCTATATGACTTCCTCAACATTCCACAAGAGAACGCTGGTCTACTGACTTCAAATATCCCTTACAATTATGTTATTGGCTCATATTAAAATGCAGCTAACAAAAAACCCAGGTATACTAAATTTTTAAAAAACAAAAGTTCTTTACATTTTAAGAAAAAAAGAGAGGCAACAGTCTGAAATAGAGACTAACTAAAAAGCCACATAAATGCATTAGTTCTTTGAATAAAAATTTACTGACCACCTACTATATGTTATACTTCTCCAATGGAGCAACTCAGATGGTACCACCTTTGCTCTCTTTGGAGTAAAACCACATGACTCAGTGAGAAGCCATATGTACTCATCAACTTGACTAGCACAGCCGTATTTATTCAAATGATTTTCTACTCAACACACCCTGCAGCCCTAAGTCACCACTTCCCTCCTGTCCTACCCCCCAAAGGAAGTGATGATTGACATTACAGCTACTACCCTAGCTTTCAGGGAAATACAGTTGCAGTCTAATTCCTCAGTTTGTCAAACAGGACATTTTCATTGCAGCCAGACCCAGCTGAAAATGATTCTCTCCCACACTCGTCACCAGCAAAACATAAAGGGCATCTGAGGCAGAAGGAAAGAGGGAGGGGAGGGAGGGGACGGAGGGAGGGGACGGAGGGAGGGGACGGAGGGAGGGGATGGAGGGAGGGGACGGAGGGAGGGGACGGAGGGAGGGGACGGAGGGAGGGGACGGAGGGAGGGGAAGAGAACGATTGAGATTGACTAATTCATCAAACCAAATTGAATAAACATGAAATAAAGCCATTACCCTGCCATGGAGATGCTGACCCCACCACCCACCAAATGGGAGTCCCCTCCCACCCTGTACTTTCCCACCTTTGGCCTTTGCTCAAACAGTCTCCTCTGCCTGGAATGTTTTCCTCATCTATACTTCACAGTCTAGGTCAGAAGGGACCGTCTAAGATCTCTCCAGGTGTTATCAGTCACGGCCTCACTCTTACTCCCAAAGCAGCAAGAACTAGTATACCAGCACACCATATCCCCTATTATGCTACATTACGATTAACTGGGGCACCCACCTTCCATTCATCTGTGAAGACCCTGTGAGCAGAAACTGTGTTAGTTAATTCATTCTGTCACCCTTTCCTCAGCATCTACCATAAATGATGCTCAAAAATGTCAGGATCAAACTAAATTGAACTTAATCTGATGTGAGGTCTTCTTGAGCATTTAATGTTTATACTGCCAAAGGGAATATGGCCTGTGGGTAAACTTCATGATGGATCACTCTTGCCATTCCCAGATTAACTGTGTGTCTGTGTCTCTGTGTACAGGGGAGAGGGCAGGCATCTATCAAATAAACCCATGCTTTGTCATTGTCATCTTCTGGGAATTCTGCTTGTCTTAATATATAATCCTTCTTGAGTCTATTTAAGTGCCTCAGAATGAAAATTACACATGTAGCCATGAAGAGTAGGCTGAGTTCAGTTCTACAATCCTATACAGTATACCCAAAAGTACAAACAAACCTACTTCTACTTTAGCTCTTGTTTCTCAACAGCTTTGTATAATGTACCTAAAATGGGCTCTAGCAACAGAAACAACTGGGTTCAAAATGTGACTCTCTCATATTTTTGCTGTGAACTTGTCCAGATAAACCTTTCTCATTGCTACAAACTGAAATAAGACTACTTCCCTTTGCAGAGCTGATGTAAAGACTTGACAGAATATATAAAGAGCCTAGAACCTAGCAGGCAAACATTTAATGTCAGCTAATCTTAAACGTATGTTTTGTGGGCTCCAGAATTAAGGAGGAGATTGAGGGGTATTTTAGTAAAGGAAGGGATGAGGGGTGTGCCTATTTTGAGGGGAATGGGCAAGGAGAGACCCTACCACTACACTTAAACCACAAGTTCGAGGGTTAGTTGATTTCACAATGTCATCTTGCTCTTAGCCCCATCCCTCTGACACAGTATGGAATTGTGACACCCCGGGCAAGAATGCCAAGGAGACAGTCTATGGAAAAGAAAGAACAAAATGGCTCTGAACATCCTTTCCTTACTAAACTCTGTCAATATAGCCAGTTTACTTCACCTCCCTGCACATCAACTGAAGAAAAAAGGAACAAGATGTTAAGTAAAGTAACCAAAGTCACACAATGGGTTAACACAAACCCCATGACTCCCAATACTCAACTTACCAGTAAACCACCCCCCCACCACGCCCCCTTACTGATAACTTATATTGAGGTTTTAGGGAATTCAAGTTTTGAACATAGT
The DNA here is from genome assembly GCF_023851605.1 of Tamandua tetradactyla. Lineage (NCBI taxonomy): Eukaryota > Metazoa > Chordata > Mammalia > Pilosa > Myrmecophagidae > Tamandua > Tamandua tetradactyla. The sequence continues at coordinate 174,474,493 of NC_135332.1, forward strand.
GGCTAAGCCCACAGACTGCAGAATCCGGTAGACATGAAATCCAACTTTACCTTATTAATAAGGAGATATAACTTCACTTCCAAGCCTCAATGTCCTCATTTATAAAAACAAAACAATGATGTCCACCCACAACAGGTTACTATGAGGAAAATATGAGCTAACATATTTGAACATATTTGCTCATATTTGAACATATTTGCTCAAATAAGCACAAAGCAACTGTACCCCGCTGAGAGCTGTTAAGCCCCCCAAACTTATTAATATTATGATTATTAACAACATTAAGAATAGTACCAGCAAAGCTCTAAAAATACATACACATAAATATATAAACGTACCTAGCGACACACAATGCACACAAACTGTGCACATCAAGTGGGAAGCAGTAACAAAATTTTCAAAAGCCGGTAAGTGGGAAGACAGAGACCCAAAGCCAGAGAACCAAAGAGAGTGAAGATTTCTGTGTGAGATCCCAACCCCAAAGTCTGGGTTTGCTCTTCAGGTCTCAATAACTCTGGAGGTGGTATGACCGAATACATTAAATTATATGATATACACAGAGAACAAAATGTATTACTATGGCTACTATTTCAAATCCCAGAGCAAAAGCCTCTGAATCTTCTGTTCACGTGGTTTGGAGTCAAAGAGTACATTTCAGGACCAGTATCTGGAATTTTTCATTCTGTTTCAATCTAAGCTGCTAACATTTCTTGTGAAAATTACTGCTTCTGCTCTGCATTTTTATGGCACTTTTCCTTGAATACATCAAATGCTTGTCTTCAAGGAAGACACTGTAGACTCACAGGTCTACAGTAAGTATAATGAAAATTCTTTAAATCCTTCTCCTGATGAGAAAGGAGATCTATCTAATTTTTCCCATAAACTCTTGAATACCACCCTACACTTTCAAATATTCAATCTCACTTCAAATCAAATAATCAGTTTTACGGTAGTTTCTGTGATTATGTGACTAGTTTAGTTTATGTTATTACTTGCTCAACAACAACAACAAAGAACAATTAATTTTACTTCAACACTTACAAAAATTTCATTATTCCAAACCCAAATGGAATTCAACATCAATAGCAATCCCAATACTTTTGGAAGTATTCCAGAATGTGAAAGAACTTTTCTTTTACTTATAAAGAATTGTATTTTTTTTTTCCTTCTGAATGGATGAGGGTAGAATAAAAAGCCTGCTTCCCTCAGTTAACCCCAACCTAATTTACTTTCTACTTCCCTTATCACCTCTTCCATGTAAAAGGGTGATTTTTATTAATTTCCCTGCCTGGAAGGAGAAGTCTATTAGGATCCCAGTGGCTATCTATAACTTGAAGGCACATCTAAGATCACAGGTACAACTTTCATTTCATTTTAATAAAAGGTCCTTTAGGAAATATCTTTTCTATAAAAATATAAGAAATCTAAAGTAGCTGGAGAGAATATATTCTTTTAAGGGGGAAATAATAAAGTGATGAACTGCCTAAGGAAAAAGTATTCACATTACAGGATGAACTAGTAATAAGAACATTCACAAAGATTCAAGCACAAAACAGTTCAATTTTTCATGCTGAACATTTGTGTGGCAACCAAATCATGTCTTGTTCTATTTCGCCTAAGTCAGAGTATGCAAAAGATGGTGTGGCTGGAACACTGAGGACTGGGGGACAAGTTTCTTAAGGGGACTGGGGGACAAGTTTCTTAAGGGCACTGGGGAACTGGAGGCAAAAGTTAGGAAAGGTCTCTTCAAGAAGGTGGCATCTGAGCTCAGTCCAGAAACATAAGTAGTTGTTCATATGGTAAAGGGGGAAGGCTGGAGACCTGATACAACAAAGTACTTCCAGGCTGCTTCTGCGCCTTCAGGCCTCAGAAGAGGAATTATGCCATCAACCATGGAAAACTATTAAGGCCTGCACATAAAGAGTCTGACACCTTCATTTCCAGGTAACACAAATCAGGTGTATCAAAACACTTCTTGGGTAATGGAAAAAGAAAGACACGTGATGAAATGCCATCAGAGAACACCAATTCTTCATTCACTTACTATTAAAGTCTTCTACAAACCTCAGGGCTTCCTGGAAGCCCCACTTGCATCACACTCAAATTCAGCTAGAGTTCAGGAGATGAAGTATGTGGTCTATTTTTTATTTTTAAAGCAAAGGACAAACAACTAACTTTGAAAAGAATTCATGTTATAAAGCAGGTACTCTATCTTCTACCTTGATATTATTCCACAGTCCAAATAACCACTCTGATGGCTTGAAAATTACTTGTTATGGAAACAAGTGACCAGCATAAACTTTTATTTAGCAATTCAGAGAAAAACAAAATGAATGAAAGATCTACTATATTTTATAAAGTGTGTAGAGATTTCCTGTTTCTTTCACACTTTTGGCAGTCCTGTACCACATTCACAGAGTACTTTTTATGCTACATCAACACAAATTCTTTTTCAGACTGGAAAAATTGTACATCTCTTTCAAATATCAACAGCTCTCCATTTAATTAATAATATAAAATAGCAAAGTGGTTAGGAACAACCACCCCTCTAACAAAGCATCTTTGTCATAAATAAACCCTCCCTTTAGATCACCTCAGATATTAATCAAGTCTTCACATCTGCCTTTCAGAATACCACACATCTCTCCTTTCCTTCATTACCTTCCTTCTAATTCTTTTGTCCAGAACTATTCTTAGTCACACTGCTGTGTCACTGCCAGGAGAAGAACAAAGATGGCTGATTCAGTCTCTCCTCCCTTCAGAGTGAACTGGGTCTAGAGAACTAAAGCACACTTCCTGTCTCCTCATCTCCTAAAATAAGCATCCCCTCCACACTAGAAGCCCAGGACATATTCCCTTCTTCTTCATTTGATTAACACTGATTATCTTCATCATCATCAGAACAACCATTAATTAATCTACCACGCAGCAGACCCTTGGCTGAGACTTACATAGATTAATTCATTTCATCCTCATTATCATTCAGTGTGGTCAGTATATGATCCCTATTTTAGAGATGAAAAAACCAAGGCTCAGAGAAAATGAGGCTCAGAGAAGTATAGTAAAAATTAACAAGTAGTATTGCCAGAATTCAAACTCAGGTCCGTAAGATTAAAACCTTGGTCAGTCACACTTACTACTACTCAGAACTGTCAAAGTGAGCAGAAAGAATCATCTTATTCACGCAAATTGGAATATGAAAAGAAGATAATTCAAAATCAGAAATCAGTAGTGTCTCAAGAGGATTCAAACAGCCAAGCAGAAAGACAGATGGAGAGAAGAGTTGGGAGGCAGATTCCAGGCCTGCATTTGTGTCTCATGGTCAGTAAAGGGGCACTGCTATCTCCTCCACACCACCCCACTGGTGACTCCTGAGGCTCTTTGGCCAGAAAGAAACATCTGAGGTCAGAAGGGAAACACAAGCTCATAAGTAAGTCCTATGAGCAAACGAGGAGTAACTACTTTGAAAGCTTGAACCTAAACAAGAGCTTAGTAAATTGTTTTAGACACTGCTAATTGTTTTATAATTGTATTGTTAAGTCAGTCAAATGGCTTGCAATAAGAAAAAACAAACAAACAAAAACAAAACTACAAACTCAAGACATCTTACTGATCATTAAGTGTGAAAACTGGAAATGAGATTCCCAAGTTAGACACAAGGAATACCAACCAGGATGAGCCCAAGCTACATACCACAGACACTACTCAATTCTAGCTGTTACCCAATCATGGCCCACCACTGAGATTAAAAAAAACACAAGAAGCCTCAGAAACAGCCCTCTGAAAATAATTAGGTCTCCCACTCACATGTCCCAAGATAAATGTCTATTAAATAAATGAATCCTCAATCAATCCAAGGCAATAATTCTTGCCTTGCACTTAATAATTACAGTAGGGAAGGAGAATGCAAAATTAAATAAGGACTGTGTGCGTGTTTAAGGTTGTTGATGAAAGTTTGTGTCCTTGCCATTCAGAATATGGACTGTAGGCCAGCAACATTTACATGAACCTTAGGCTCTATCCCAATCCTGCAGAATCAGAACCAGCACTTTAACAAGCTCCTCAGGTGAGGTGTATGCAAACTAAAGCTTGAGAAGCACCTCTGTAGGTCTCTGAAATACATTCAAAATTGACTGTATAAAGGTGAGGCAGTAAGTTAAAGGAACTAATACGTGATAGATACATACTATTTACCAGATCATATATTAGGCATCTCATGTGGGTAAAAGAAATAAAAAAGGGTGGTATCAGCAACTATCATGTGATGTATCAAAGGGGTTTAGAAAACATGCAATACTCTTATAATTTTGGAGGTGCATGGCAAAGCCAACTGTGATGGCTCAGTTCATGTATCAACTCAGCTAGGTTGTGGTGTCCAGTTATTTGGCCAATTAAGCACTGGCCTGATTGTTACTGTGAGGTATTTCGTGGACTTAAATCATTAGTCCAGCTGATCGCATCTATGTCTGATTACATCTACTCTTATACAAAAGACATTGCCTTCAGCAATGAGAAAAGTCTCACCTGTGACGGCTTTAAAGGGAGAACTGCCAATTTCAGCAGTCAAAAATAATTTCTATCTACACTTCAACCAGACAGCTTCTCTTGGGGAATCCATCAAAATCCAACTTGCAGCCGGCCCTGTGGAATTCGGATTTGCTAATCCCCTCACAGTTGAGCCAATTCCTATTATAAATCTCATCACATATGTATCCTGTTAATTCTGTTTCCCAGGAGAATCCTGCCTAATACAACAACCAAGTGGAAATACAGAACTTTCAGACAATCTTCATTTCTATATTAGCAACCCAACAAAAAATGTACCCATCTGCATCTTCACTAAAAGATGACAGTGAACCAGGAAGAAAAATTTTACTCTACAACAAAACCGCATTTTTAGGCCCCAGAGGCAAGGTACAGTGATGTTAAATCCCTAATGAAACTAACAAAGAACTTCTAAAAAAACAAAACAAAATGTTTACTATTGTTAAATTTAACATATATACAAAGAAAAGAAAGAAAAAAACAATGATTTTCGAAGGACATTTCAACAGGGAGTTAGAGAACAGATTTCAGTTTGCTATGGGCTAACATTCCACTATTTCAGATTTTTCCTTCTAGCTGCTCTAAAACACTGGAGGCTAGAAGAAAAATTTTTTTTCTTTTTTAGTGAAAAATAACATATATACCAAAAAGAACTATCAGAGAATTTTTAAAAGGACGTTAAATGAAGGTTCTGATGAATTACCCAGGGGAATTTGTTTCCACTAAACAGTTCCAGTCAGAGGCAAAAAACTTCTCACATTCCACCATAAGAAAAACAGCTGGAATATCTCAGCAAAAACCAAGCTACAATCAACTTTTAGAGAGAGCGCTAAGCTCGTAAATAGGGCACTGATGCTTTGGTCCAGCAACAGAGACAAAAGGACCTCCTTCTGGGCTATCTATTAGCCAAACCAGCCTTCAATAAAACAATCAATAATTAAATAGCACTCAACTAAAAATTAATAATGCAATAAAGGAACTATTATGGGGAGCTTCACTCTCACTGTGAGGGGCTTGAAAATGCCCTGTGGGAGGTTTGAAAAATGTTATCAAAGATGAGAGATTTTTACAGTCAATGTCAAGCACAAAATGCACAATCTTGAACCAGAACAGAAAGAACCCACAAAATGTTCAATGTGAAATCACTGTCACTTTAAAACAAACAAAAACAGAGCTATATTTTTCAAGAAAAATCAACCATATAGAAGCCACCAGCAACTAAACATATGGCAGAAAACAATTCACAGGACAGCTCCAAAGAAATGATTCAGTGGTCAGAGCACATATATCCTCTTCCCCCACTTAGGTGCCCCTTGCTCTCCCTTGCTGGCTTTTAGTCAGAAGCAACGGAAAGAGAACCAAGACTGAGGGTCAGAAAAGGAGGGCTGAAGTCCCAGTTACATTAAAGGTGTACGATTTCGTACAGTTTCCAGAATTTTGGCATCAAATAATGACAACTATACACAATACCACCAGGATCAGAAAAGAAAAGAAGAAAGTAAGAAAGGAGACAGACATACTCATAAACGGAAAAGAGCTACAGAAATGCACAAGTATCCTCCTCCCCTTCTGAAAGTTCTATGGCTCCAAAGGCCCTCATGGCAGAGGTTCTAGGTCCTGCTCCCTCCCTACACAAAACATCCAGAAATGAAAGTCACTATAGACCGCCTCCTTATGCTCTATCCCTTCTCTTAAGGTCTCCCCAAAATGCCACACAGCTAGCAGATCAACTTTCCAGCACTGATGTGCTAATAAGAAAAGCCTGGATGCCAACTAACCCTCAAGCAACACATACACTGATTCGCTCATTCTAGAACCGTGTTATGATCCAATTGTTTATATGGGGAACTTGCTAGACTGGGAGTACACAAGCCCTAGTTCCTGCTGAAAGGAACTCATGTGTGCAGAAAGTGTAAGAGCACCCCACTCTAACTGCTTAGAACTGACCCAAGACAAGGGCCAGCAGTTCAGGCACAAATGTAAATGGAACACTAAATTATACTTGTAAAGTAACTAGATTGGGAAAAATATGTATCACAGTATTTCCCGAGAGAAGTTCTAAATGTAGCCGGAGGGATTATAGTGATAATTTCTCAGAGTAAGATGTGAAAGCTCTGTGGGGCATGACAAATTTGCAACATAAATCATTCAACTGCCTTCCAAGAAACATGAATTCAGTCACTTGCAGGGCCCTTGTTTTGCTGAGAGGGGTATGCAAGTTTGGGGCCAGAGCAGAATTGTTTGGGCCAAAAGAGGGGATGCAGAGTCCTGCTGTCAGCAGGTCTCCTTCTCTAAGGCCCCAACTACAGAAGAAATATATCA